>NC_054536.1:1859481-2233231 GCF_017654505.1 Polyodon spathula | reverse complement strand
GATTTTTTTTTTTTTTTTAGACAATCAAAATTTCAAATCTTTAAAAAGACACTAAAGTACCATGCATGTTGCATTATCATAGTATGTATTATATTAAGATCTATCATTTGCTCAAAAGAAAGTGGTGCTGCAGTGGATTGTGACAAAGCATATAAAATAAATAAATAATGACTGTTCAGCTGATGGTAAACAGAATTGGGTAATGATCGGTCATATTGCTTAATGTGAACATTTACTAATACAGGTAATTATTTAAGAGCAGAGATGAGCTGTTTATTTTTGGCACAGGGTAAGTAAAATGCACGTCGGCTCTATTTTAATACTGAGACCTATGTTATTGGATCTGTATCTACAGTTCACGTGACTGCACAAGTACACTTCCAATGCTGTTCCTAGTGATTACTACACATATTGACTGTGTACAAAAAAAAATATTTCTTCCCTCTCCTAAAAGAGTTTGAATACTGTAAATAACGAGAATAAGTAGGCCACCCACTGCAGTCGCTTGTTGCTGGTATTGAGGCATTGAGACTTGTATTCTGTGTCATTCAAAACCATTGTCAAAATAATCAGTTCACAGGGCTGCTAGTATCATCACTTGGTTTAGAAGCATGTTTGCAGTAGAACAATTCAAAGGCAAAACGGCGGTGAGGATGGTGATTGACAGGAAGGTAGAAGTGAATGGAATGTACAAGTGTGAGGATCGGGGCGAACATCCAGTAGCATGGGGGCATGGTTTGTATGAGACACAGGAAGAGCCTTTTCCTTCACTTTGTTCACGCAGTAGGAACACTAAGCTAGCGCTTCCCGTTATGGCGCTGTAGAATAAAAGGGATCAGCATCGGTGTGTGGGGTACGTAAACCGCAAGACCGTTATACCCACTCACCCCTATACATGCTCGACCTGTCTGTTTAACACATTACATCTGCCACAAATAAAAGCACAGTCCAGAGAATGGAAGCTGAGCGATTCACCCGGATTGAATCGAAGCACCACATGCAAACCTCATTAGAGATTCTCGCTCACTCTGCATTTGTTTGTTGGTGATCGTGGGGCTTTGAGCCACTTTTTGAATTTATTTTACTTCTGGTTCCAAATTGTCCTTTGCTGTATTAGAATGGTAACCTTAAGAAATCTACTTTGTAAACTGTATCTTAAGATGTTATGAGAAATCGGACGAGCATTGATGGGCAGAATGGCCTCCTCATATGTACAGTTACTTGTGTCCGGCGTGTTTTGAAGCTGGCTGTGATTGTTCATAGGTCTTGTTCATCCGTTCATTGACTGCATTAATAGCCGCTGGATGTACTGCTGCCACTAGGATCCATTTGGAAGAAATGTTTTAAGTGGGATAAACAACTCAAAGTGTTGAATCGGTAAGAAAATAATCCACAGCACACGAAACACTTAGTTATTTTTAGCAATTTCAACACTTATCTTTGTTTTTCCCGTACTTAAAAGGTACATTTGAATTGTATTCAGTAATGCTTGTGAGGCTTGAATGTGTCTTAGGAAAGCCAAGCCTCTTGTTTGGTTAGCTTTAAACAGGGAAAGGGAAATATTCCTGTAAGGTTGGTAAATCTACGCTTGCACTTCAGACCTGAGCATTGCGGTATCTGAAAAACTGTCCTACTTCAACTTGAGATGCACTCCTGTATGTAAACTAGATTATGAACTGTGTCACACTTGGCAAAAAAATAATCTCTTATTAAAATGACACTGGTCACATGTAGGGGTTAAATGTCTAGGGTTTGCAAGTGTTTAAACTTGCAGGCTCAATCTCTTCACCTCAAGTCTTAGTGGTGTAAAAACGCATGAGTTCTGTGATGACAGCCATAAGTAGCACTAATTGTGTTCTACAGACAGCCCCCTTGTGTTTCTTGTGGTGTTGTGTGGGTGGAGGAGTTAGGTGCTAATCATTGGCAGCTTCAGTGCCATGAAGAACAACTCTTAGAAATGATCAGTAGCACTTCAGTGTTCACTTTCACGTTCAGAATAGTAAGACAGCTTTGCATTGAGGTGTACAGGGCTGCAGACAAAAACAAATTGAGCACCAAAGCCAACTGCTGGGTGCCACTTTAGGAGCAAGTTGATTGCTACCATATTCTACTGCTTTAGAATGCAACAACTTGTGAAGATGCTAAAGTAAAACTAAAGCAGTGTCTTAATGTGTGTTCTCGGTTGTGTGTTGCCTCTTTCCACTGAGTGAGAAATCCGTGCAGCTGATGACTGCAGTAAAGTTGACGTTTATATTTTCGGTATTTTGCAAGTGTATGGAATGGGGGCCCTTTAATTGTGTGCAGGTATAATACTGGAAATGGCATGCTGCAGCTGGCATGCTCAGTGTTGGTTAGTGAGTCCTGGTTTGAGAGCATGCAATACAGCCAGCTGTTGTGATTGCATGTTAATAACGTGCACATTTATTTTTTCTTTAAAAACAAGTTTTAAGTTACAGTGAGTTGGTTCTGTTAGCTTTTTGAACATCTTTTTTTTTTTTTTTTTTACTGCAATCGAGTAAGCTGCAGTAAATTTCATTTTTTAATTCCTAAATAGTTGTTTTTTTCAATAGTGCATTCCCTAATTACAGTCCCAAGTTCTTGCTTTCTTTCACCGTTCATGAAATGATAAATTTCATAAGTAAACACTGTTTGCCTGCAGCATGTGACTGTACTTTAGTTTAAACATTATTTATGCACCGCACAATTTGACTGGTGAAACATTCGTTTATTGGAGTTCCATTTTTTGTTTTTTATTTACCTTTTTGCTGCGTTTTGTTAATGGTACGTGTGCAACACTCAAACCTTTCTTGACTGCAACTGTTCATTTTTAAGCTACATTTTTACACAAACATTTATGTTTTTCACTTTTGACATAAGCGACCAGTATATGGGGAAAAGCGACTAAGCAAAGTTGTAAGTGACTGAACTGCCAAGTGGGTCACTTTGACCCATACATTGTTAAACTGCTTTGTTATGAAAATGAAAGACATACTAATTGGATACAACTGAAAAGTTGTATTCATTAACATCATATCTGATATTTACATATCAGAAACACTATTTAAATGAAAAATTAAACATAAGGCTTTATTTTTAAAATGAGCGCATATACTGCATGACTACAAACAGTGAAGAAATATAATAAAACACACATTTCAAAAGAAACAGGTATGTACATATAGGGGTGTACAGGTGTAAACGGGTATAGGCACACACAAAACTATAAAACCAAAATCATCGTTTCTAATACTACATAAAAATAAAATATAGCACTACTTCCGGTATGAGGGCTGCATTGTACTCTATGGAGGAGCGTACGCGTCTGCCAGCTGACTGTGCCTGCATCCAGGAGCTGTGCTGTAAACACAGGCGCAGTAACATTGAACACTGTTGTATAAACTGGTACATACAAACCTGTGAAACCAAAATGTTTCTTTTTCTAAAAGTAATATAAAAAAAAGAATATATAAAATATGTTTCATATTAGGCACATAAATTGTTATCCTACTTGTCATTTCAGTTTGCTGTATGACATCGGAGTGCAGCTTGCCGTATTCCAATCAAAATGACTTCTTTCAAGATTCAGTATTTCCATCTGATATATTCTCAGTTGCATTTGTGGAACAAAACGAAGAATTGTTGTCTCCCAGGTACATTGAAAATAAGCAACTAGGCTTTCACTGAGTTAGCATCTTGACAAGTCCACAATCATAGTAATCTCTGTCTCATAGTCAGTCTACAAACAAAGGCTTGAAATAATAATAAAAAAAAACTTGTGCCTCCAGGAGGAAGAGGCGTGTCTTGTTTGCTCATTTACAATAATAATAGAATATCTTACATTATATTAGAAAAAAATACATGTATTGTCCTCCTCACAGGCCCTGGCACAGGGGAGAGAGATCAATACATTCCAGTGTGTATCACCCTGCTCCTCCCCACAGGCCCTGGCACAGGGGAGAGAGATCAATACATTCCAGTGTGTATCACCCTGCTCCTCCCCACAGGCCCTGGCACAGGGGAGAGAGATCAATACATTCCAGTGTGTATCACCCTGCTCCTCCCCACAGGCCCTGGCACAGGGGAGAGAGATCAATACATTCCAGTGTGTATCACCCTGCTCCTCCCCACAGGCCCTGGCACAGGGGAGAGAGATGCCTTGTTATTTCGAGCAGCGGGTCCTGCAATCATCTCAGGAAATGCCCCACAGACTCGACCGATGCAGCTGTCTTACCAGCTGGCAGAACTGCTTGGTGTTCCACGGGCTTCACCGTGTGAAGGGTTTAGTACATACAGTGAATCTAGTTGTTTGTTTGATGATCAGTACATCTGTTAGTCTTTTTTTTTTGTCTGTCACCTTTTCTGCTGTTTCATTGAATAGAACATGAGTGCCAGAAAAAAACTGAATTTCAAACGTTTTACTTTTTTTAAATGTTGAGATTCAGTGCTTGAGTTTGTACGTTTTGGGGAATTGCTTAAAAGGAATGTTGTTTCCCAACTTGCCAATCAAAGAGTACATGAACAAAATGACTGAGGAATATATTCCTTTCAACAGAATGTCATCAGAGGACAAGACTCTGGAGCCCTCTGACCAAGGATCTTCACCTGCTCCAGCCAGCAGCACCACGGCCACCCCTGCAGGCAGCCCGGCCATTGCAGACAAGAGACCCAGGGGCAGGCCTCGCAAAGATGGAGTCGCTCCCGTACACAAATCCAAGAAGAAGTAAGTCATGTGCTTTTTATGTCTGTATGTGTGTACGTATGTCTATATTGTTTGATCAGTCGGTAGATCATTTATGGTATACTTTTCTAAACCATATAGTCGACTGTTACTTTTGTTTTTAAATTTATTTTTATCATCCTGTTCCTTGATATTTCAGGGGCCTCATTGGCACTGACTTATATTTGTATGGCAAATAAATAATGCAGCCAATAGAGGTAGACAGGTGTGTTTGTAGTTAATGTAGCAGGCCTTGAATACTGTTACTCCTCTCTCTCTCTCTCTCTCTCTCTCTCTCTCTCTCTCTCTCTCTCTCTGTCTCTCTCTCTGACCACCCATTTCCTAATTCCTTGGCCCAGAATCTCTTGTACTGCAGCGGAAAGAAGAGGGAGGTGTGTCATCTGAGAAACACGTACTGTAGCTTGTTGATGCAGATTGGGACAAGTGGTGTGTGACTTAAACTGTGCAGCAGACTGCCAAATGGCGGTCTGCTTTATTATTAATAATAGTAAAAATGAATATTGAAAATATTCAGGGGTTCTGCTGTCGTCGGCTCTGACAGACAAAGCCCTGTTGCTAAATCGCGAGGTACGATTGCCTCTTTTACATTGTTTGATTTTGAAGAAATGTAGTGCGTTAGCTTAGCAACCAAGCAACTGCAAATTTAGTTTTTTTTTGTTTTGTTTTTTCTCCCTAAGCATTTGAAAAAAGGTAGACCTATAACCTTTAACAAGCTACCAGTGGTGGATTTTGGGAGTGTTTCTGTTTTTATAAAAACTAGCAACAAATTAAATTCTATTGTTAAATAGTTTTCTGTTTTTCAAAAGGGCACTAGGCCTGGATGACTTTCAGGTTTGTTTGAAGGCTAATGCTCCTGAATCCAGAGCTTGCCAGGCAGCCCCTTCCCTGCCGTTGTGTCGTGTGTACATAAGAAGCAAGGCTTGGGACCCACGCAGGCTTGCATCAGTTAAATGAGCATGTAAGGCTTGGAAGAGAAGGTAGTTGTTTCTAAAACGTATTGAGCTGATGTGAATCTTCTTCTGCTCTCTCAGTGAGCTCTTGTCTTAAGGTTAGTGTTGTGGATATTCACACAGATTTGTACACTCCCAGGAAAGAACTGCTTATCCAACTGCTATGAAACTTGGTTAGGAAATTATTTATTACAAGTTTTATAGATGGAAAAAATAATGAAATAAGTTATCGAGGTTACAGTATTCTGGGGATATAAGATGTCTTTACAAACTAACAGCGTATCCCTTTCATTCTGATAAGTTGTTTTCTTGCCACAGGCTATTAAGCTGGCTGCACACAAACGTCCACCTCCCTTGAAGCTTAAAAAACAAACACCCTACTGGTCGTTGTTCATAACAATGGCTCTCTTAAAACATGTACCCCCTTTGCAATAAAAATGAAAAAACACTTTCCATTCTACTTTTCAATTAAAATGTAAGTGTGCGCGGGTAGGGTGGAGGGATAAATATCTGAGAAAACGAGCTGTTGGTATCATTGGAAAAGTAGACCATACCCCACAACCCCTGTATGTACTGTACATAGTGCCTTAGCATAAAAATCATCTGTGCATCCTGTAGTTTTATGACAACCACAAATGACTTCCAATTGATGGATTGTTTCAATATGACTTGCGAACCATAAATATTTATTTTTAGCAGTGTATGTCCTGGTATCACAATGGTTAAAGCGCGGCATGGCACAAGAGCTCAGAAGATGTGTACGACAGTCCGGCTCCAGCATGCTACTCCATGTCGGGTTTCCTGTTCCTCCCATGCTGCTGGAACTACTTTAGCGAACAGCTTCTCTTTTTCCCACTGTAGTAGGATCATGAGGATAAGTTGTAGTGCACTGGGCTGGGGGTTGGGTGTTGAAGAGCCTTTTAGGTTTTGTTCTGTAAAGAAAAGAGTGGATTTCTTTGATTCTAGAAGCTGGAGTTTGAGTGCAGGGCTCTGCAGAGGAAAGTGAGCTGCCATGCACAACATACAAACGCTGGAAAGTCTTGAGGAAGCAATGCTGAGTAACTCTTAACAGTGCAGCCCTGCTTTCTGCACTCTCTGGAGCTGAACAGTTGGGTCCTGTAGGGACAAGGGTTATGTGAGGTTTCTTCATATTCTTTAAAGTAACTGAATTATTGATTTACATTTTAATTGAGAATTATAGAGGTTTGCTTTTATGTTACTAAGTAATGCTGCCTGTTCATGGAGAATTCAGTTCATCTTAGGAATGTCATGTCTTTTTTTCTGAATTGATGTATTTCATACAGAATACAGTAATTTCTTGATGTGATACAAACTAAACAAAACAATTATTTTTTAATTTTTTTTATTTTATACCACACTCACAAAGTTGTTTGTTGGGAGTATTGAATTTGGATAATTTGCTGTTTACTTTCTAGTTAGGGTTGTTAGCCCCCTCCCCGCCTTTGCATTTAATTCCACAGTATATCTCGTATGTTTACTATTGGATTACTCATCGGTTTAGCTGTGTGCAGCTCCTGGGGGTGGAGCAGTACATGTAAAACCCATTTTGAGTTAGATCACAATGTGTGTACTGCTGTATGTGAAATTTGTTTAACTCTTCTATATTTGATAAGCTGAGTGGGCTTTTTCTGCCAGCTTGGCATAACTGTCTCTTAGGACACTTGCAGAAGCCAGAGGCTTCATTTCATTATATTTTTATTTGTTCTTAATTAATACATTTGTTAAATAAATGAATCATTAAACTGTTTGATGCGCTTAACATTTTAAAAAAAATCTATTTCTCATCAGTTATCTGTCGATGGTCACTTATACCAGCCCTTATTTTTTTATCTTTTTATTTTTTAATCTATTTGTCGTCCAATTATAACCCCCCGGCGACTCGGAGCGGAGGCTGAAACATGCGTCCTCTGAAACGTGTCCATCATTTTACATACTGCGGATCCACAGCGAAGCCACCAGACCTGCAGAGCCAGAGGGCAACACAGATCTGAATGGCTCCTCTGCAGACCCACAGGCGCCCTATCGGCCACAGGGGTTGCTGGTGTGCGGTGAACCGTGGATTGCCCTGTTAACCTAAGCCCTCCCTACCCGGGTGGTGCTCGGCAAATTGTGCACCACCCCCTATGAACCCTCGGTCATGGTCGGCAGTGACACAGCCTGGATTGGAACCTGCGATCTCCAGGATATAGGGAGCATTCTGCACTCCACGTGGAGTGCCTTTACTGGATGCGCGTCTCGGGAGCCTGTTTATTTATTTTAATAACTGTTGCTCTCCAAAAGCTCCAAGATTTTGTGCAGTTTGCCAACAGTAGTTGCGCATTTCTCTGCCAGTCCAGGTAATTCAGTCCCTAATGCATGCTCTGTAATTGTGACCTGAATTCACCAGCATGTCTCATGCTGCTTGTATTTTGACTGAGGATTGATAGAGGTCATTGATCACAGCTCTGACTCAGGTATCTGCAGGTTTTCAGCTACTGTGGGAACTTGATCCTTGGGATCTGAAGCTGCACTGAGAGCAGATTATACCTGCTTCAGTCCTGCAGCTGAGGAAATAGCAAAAAGAACAGCCCCATTCAAATTGACATGTGATGAGCCGGCACAGCTTTTTATCATCATTGTGAGACACTTGCAGCTATAGCAAGAAGTGATGCATCACCTGCAATTTTAAGATTGGGACATCATTTAAAAAAAATAGAAACTATGAACATAATTTATTATTTATATTTAACATCATGCAATTAAAGAAACTACACAATGATATCGCAAAAGTCTACTGGAAGCCACGATAGTAGTACAGTACTGTGCAAAAGTTTTAGGCAGGTGTGAAAAAATGCTGTAAAGTAAGAATGCTTACAAATAGACATGTTAATAGATGATATTTATCAATTAACAAAATGCAAAGTGAGTGAACAGAAGAAAAATCTAAATCAAATCCATATTTGGTGTGACCATTCTTCAAAACAGCATCAATTCTTCTAGGTACACTTGCACAAAGTCTGGGATTTTGTAGGCATACAGTCAGGTGTATGATTAAACAATTATACCAAACAAGTGCTAATGATCATCAATTCAATATGTAAGTTGAAACACTATCATTAACTGAAACAGAAACAGCTGTGTAGGAGGAATAAAACTGGGTGAGGAACAGCCAAACCTAGCTAACAAGGTGAGGTTACTGTCAAAAGTCATACACCATGGCAAGACTGAGCACAGCAACAAGACACAAGGTAGTTATACTGCATCAGCAAGGTCTCTCCCAGGCATAAATTTCAAGGCAGACAGGGGTTTCTATATTTGCTGTCCAAGCTCTTTTGAAGAAGCACAAAGAAACGGGCAACGTTGAGGACCGTAGACGCAGTGGTCGGCCAAGGAAACTTACTGCAGCAGATGGAAGACACATCATGCTTACTTCCCTTCGCAATCGGAAGATGTCCAGCAGTGCCATCAGCTCAGAATTGGCAGAAAACAGTGGGACCCTGGTACACCCATCAACTGTCCGGAGAAGTCTGGTCAGAATTGGCCTTCATGGAAGACTTGCGGCCAAAAAGCCATACCTCCGACGTGGAAACAAGGCCAAGCGACTCAACTATGCACGAAAACACAGGAACTGGGGTGCAGAAAAATGGCAGCAGGTGCTTTGGACTGATGAGTCAAAATCTGAAATATTTGGCTAGCAGAAGGCAGTTTGTTTGCCGAAGGGCTGGAGAGCGGTACAAGAATGAGTGTCTGCAGGCAACAGTGAAGCATGGTGGAGGTTCCTTGCAAGTTTGGGGTGCATTTCTGCAAATGGAGTTGGGGATTTGGTCAGAATTAATGATCTCCTCAATGCTGAGAAGTACAGGCAGATATTTATCCATCATGCAATACCATCAGGGAGGCATCTGATTGGCCCCAAATTTATTCTGCAGCACGACAATGACCCCAAACACACAGCGAAAGTCATTAAGAACTATCTTCAGAGTAAAGAAGAACAAGAAGTCCTGGAAGTGACTGTATGGCCCCCACAGAGCCCTGAACATCGAGTCTGCCTGGGATTACGTGAAGAGAGAGAAGCAACTGAGGCTGCCTAAATCCACAGAAGAACTGTGGTTAGTTCTCCAAGATGTTTGGGCCAACCTACCTGCTGAGTTCCTTCAAAAACTGTGTGCAAGTGTACCTAGAAGAATTGATGCTGTTTTGAAGGCAAAGGGTGGTCACACCAACTATTGATTTGATGTAGATTTTTCTTCTGTTCACTCACTTTGCATTTTGTTAATTGATAAATATAATCTGTTAACATGTCTATTTTTGAAAGCATTCTTACTTTACAGCATTTTTTCACACCTGCCTAAAACTTTTGCACAGTACTGTATTTCATGTTAGATTTTGAAGTGTCACGTTGTTCAGTTTTCATCAGTTTAAATAGTATATGGAAAACTATGAAGCGGGCTGCAGTTCAATTTGTTACCGTAGCATTATTCAGCAGGTTTCATTCGACTTTATGAAGCGCAATTAGTTAATTCTATAGGCTGATTCAAAACTGTTGGCCAACAGCAATCAAGGCAGCTTACACCAGACCTGAAAAATACGCATGCTAAGCTATAGATTTTCTTGTGATTTTAATTAAATAAGGAACCAGGTTTACAGTACAAAGAAATGTTATAAAACAAATAGTAATAAATCACAGGATTTATCAGCAGCTTCTGGTTCTTTTTTAAATCTTCAAATTGGTTTGTAGCTTTGAAATATGGATGAAGTTTGGACATGTGCTGAAGCAGCTGTGGTTTGAATATCCTAGTTCTTTCAGGAACCCGCTGAGGCAGCAGTGGTTTGAATATCCTAGTTCTTTCAGGGGGCTCCATGCTGAAGCAGCAGTGGTTTGAATATCCTAGTTCTTTCAGGGGGCACCATGCTGAAGCAGCAGTGGTTTGAATGTCCTAGTTCTTTCAGGGGGCTCCATGCTGAGGCAGCAGTGGTTTGAATGTCCTAGTTCTTTCAGGGGGCTCCATACTGAAGCAGCAGTGGTTTGAATATCCTAGTTCTTTCAGGGGGCTCCATGCTGAAGCAGCAGTGGTTTGAATGTCCTAGTTCTTTCAGGGGGCTCCATGCTGAAGCAGCAGTGGTTTGAATGTCCTAGTTCTTTCAAGGGGTTCCATGCTGAGGCAGCAGTGGTTTGAATATCCTAGTTCTTTCAGGGGGTTCCATGCTGAGGCAGCAGTGGTTTGAATGTCCTAGTTCTTTTAGGGGGTTCCCTGCTGAGGCAGCAGTGGTTTGAATATCCTAGTTCTTTCAGGGGGCTCCATGCTGAAGCAGCAGTGGTTTGAATGTCCTAGTTCTTTCAGGGGGCTCCATGCTGAAGCAGCAGTGGTTTGAATATCCTAGTTTTTTCAGGGGGCTCCATGCTGAGGCAGCAGTGGTTTGAATGTCCTAGTTCTTTCAGGAACCCACTGAGGCAGCAGTGGTTTGAATATCCTAGTTCTTTCAGGGGGCTCCATGCTGAAGCAGCAGTGGTTTGAATGTCCTAATTCTTTCAGGGGGTTCCATGCTGAAGCAGCAGTGGTTTGAATGTCCTAGTTCTTTCAGGGGGCTCCATGCTGAAGCAGCAGTGGTTTGAATATCCTAGTTCTTTCAGGGGGCTCCATGCTGAAGCAGCAGTGGTTTGAATGTCCTAGTTCTTTCAGGGGGCTCCATGCTGAAGCAGCAGTGGTTTGAATGTCCTAGTTCTTTCAGGGGGCTCCATGCTGAAGCAGCAGTGTTTTGAATGTCCTAGTTCTTTCAGGGGGTTCCATGCTGAAGCAGCAGTGGTTTGAATGTCCTAGTTCTTTCAAGGGGTTCCATGCTGAAGCAGCAGTGGTTTGAATATCCTAGTTCTTTCAGGGGGCTCCATGCTGAAGCAGCAGTGGTTTGAATGTCCTAGTTCTTTCAGGAACCCGCTGAGGCAGCACTGGTTTGAATATCCTAGTTCTTTCAGGGGGTTTGTGGCAGAGTGGTTGCAGTGACGTCACAGACCCGAAGAAGCAACACAAAAACAAAGAAGGGCTGGCAAAACTGAAGCGCAAACGCTCAGCGCTTTATTAAATAATAAAACAAAAGATTTAAACAAACCACCAAACAAAAGGGTACAATGGCAAAACAAACACTGAACAAGTAGTGTGCTGGTTGTGAAACCAGAATACGTAGCAATTGTTTCTTTCTATTTGTCAAACTTGCGTCTCTCCTCTGACATTCTACCTCTAGTAAGCCTCGAGGGTGTCTTTTATAGTCTGTGGCTGGAGCCTCAATTACCTCATTTGATACAATAATTACCTTAAGGCTCCAGCCACATTCCCACAAGGGTACTAACCCCATCCCCACCAACTACACATCACAGGACCGGCGTTCTCGATGGTCTCAAAACAGCAAACTAAGACAGATGGCTTTGTCCGCCTGCAAAATCATGATAATAATAATAATAATAATAATAATAATAATAATAATAATAATAATAAACATACATACATAAGTAAATACAGGGGTTCTAGCACATTGAGCTGCAAGTACTTTAATCAAACACAAAGTCACGCAGACAGCACGCTTTCATGAGTAGCAGGCCGCTCCTTGTTTGCAGCTTCCTTAGTATTTTTTGGGCCTCTCATTATCTCAGTTTAATAAGCTACACAGCGGAGCAAGGCAGCATGGGATGCAGTTAGACTCCGGAAATTACTTTAAATCAGGTGAAAGAAAATTCCAGTTTAAACCAACGTAAAGTATATCAGGTCAAGATGAGATTCACCAACATCCCAGTGCTTTTACAAATGCCTTCTCGTTTTGCATATTTCTTTAAACATTCATCTTTCATTCATTTCACTAAATTTGCTTTCCTTAACTAAATGAAAACCTGTATGCCGAATCTTCTGACTTGCAACAACAAAACATTCTCCTTGCGTGTGATCAACCAATCAGCCCCCAGGTTTCAATGCTGGCCTATTCTGCTACAACCTGCCAGCTTCTGTTTGACTCGTTGCATTAAGAAAATAAATAGTGGCACTTAAAAATTTGTCTCTTTCCAGGTAGGTTTAAATTGTGTTTTGTTGCACATCACTGACCAAGCACTGAAAAAATATAAACATCTTCCAGCTCAAATTGTTGCTGCTCCACCCCCTGCCCCCCCACTCTCCTTTCTACATGTGCATTTAGAGCTTGCACATCAGACTTGCTGTGTCAGGCAGTGGAGCATCTGGATTCGAGTATGTAGGGTGTGTTTGTACTAACCAGTTTGAAATCTGGCAGGTGTAAACAGGATCTTTAGGACAGGCACGGAGACACACAGGCAGCAGGCAGAAGCAGTGTTTCTGTGCAAAGCAAATAAAAAGGAATTCTGCAATCATAATTAAAGACCCTTCGATGTGGAAGAGTGCGCTCCCGTAGGGTGTTTCATTATGCATGTTCATTTGTGCATATACACATGGTGGGTGCAAGTCATGGTGAGTTGATTGTGATGCTGATGGCTCCATGTTTGTATTTGCAGTGTTGGCGCGCAATGGCTTTTACTGACACACAGTACTCTCATTGGAAAAAGCTGTTTAAAAGCACACTGCATTGACTATTCTAGTTCTGTGTGATTTGTAAGTCTGGATAGCATTGGTTTCATCTATTGGAGGACATTTTATATTCTGCCTGTCACATTGTTTTTACAAATCAGTTTATTTATTTATTTATTTATTTAGACAGGCTTACAATGTACAGAACTATATTTTAACAAACCCTGTCAACTAGCAGATTACTGCAAATAGTTTATTTTTTTGACACACTGGGAAAAGATTTTCTTTCACACAAACTGACACTGACACACTCGCTCACTCTCTGGCACACACTCGCTCACTTGACACACACTCGCTCACTCTGACACAGACTGGCTCACACTGACACACTCAGTCACTCTCTGATACATACTGACACTCAATCTCTGACACTCGCTCACTCTCTGACACGCTCGCTCACTCTGACACACACACTGACGCACGCCCTCTCACTCTCTCTGATACACTCTTTGAGACAAACACTGACACACTTGCTCACTCTCTCTGACACACTTGCTCACTCTGACACTCATTCACTCTGACACACACTTGCTCGCTCTGATACACACTTGCTCACTCTCTCCCTCTGACACACACTTGCTCACTCTGACACAGACTTGCTCACTCTCTGACACTCATTCACTCTGACTCACTCTCTGACACACACTTGCTCACTCTCTCCCTCTGACACATGTTCGCTTGCTCTCTGACACACACACTCGCTCACTTTTACTCTGACACTAATGCTCACTCTCTGACACAAACTCGCTCACTCTCTGACACACACTCGCTCACTCTCTGACGCGCTGTCTCTGACACTCGCTTACTCTCTCTGACACTCGCTTACTCTCTCTGACACGCGCTCGCTCGCTCTCTGACACCCACACTATCTGAGAGACGCTGACACTCGCTCACTCTCTGACACACACATTCTGACACGCTCGCTCTCTCTCTGACAGGCGCTGGCTCTCTTTGACACATTCTCTCTCTCTGACATGCTCGCTCTCTCTCTGACACACACATACTCTCTCTGACACACACTCGCTCACTCTGTCTCTGGCACACACTCTCTGTGACACACATAGAGTATACATTTGCATTATCTTCCAGAGAATATTAAATTGACTGTCATTGTTCTTGATTTCTTATTTTCTATTTCTGAACCCTAGAAGCTCCCTATGGGGTGAAAGCAGAATGTAAACATTGCGGTTGGAGTTTCTTTCTTAAAAACTGAATGTGTGTGAGTTTTTGTAAGTGGCAATGTCTCCCAGTGTTTGGATTCCACAGTTGCTATGGTTTTGTGGGATGTTTGCCTACATGGATACAGTCCCATCCTGCTGGGGTACGCTGTTCTGAGGTTTGTGTGTTTGTTTTATTTTTCCACTCACGCTTACAATAACCTTGGCGTTTGTCAGTAAAAAGGGTTAAATCCTGCAACACTAGAAACCAGAAGGCTTTGAGACACACACAGCAAGTTAGCTGTGAAGAATATTCCATTAGCTGTAATGGAAGCACACTTTATTAGGTAGGGCTGTGATGTCAGCTTGTTTGTGATTGAGCCCGTACCAAACTAAAGCAGTAATTACTTGCATTCCTCCAAAAGTGTCAAACTCGTTCTGAGTGCTTGTTTGCTTTTGACATCTTGCCTTAATCGCTCCATCAGTCAGCGTTTTGACAACTGCCTCCTTAAATGCTGTGAAAAAGGGAGAGAAAGCAACAACTTTTTTTTTTTTTTTTTTTAGATGGCGCTTTCTCAGTTCGTCAAGACTTTAATACATAAATTTGTGCTCATTTTGTGTGTTCGTGATGCATCAATGCTGTTATGACGGTCTGTTGTGGTGATTGTCCCCTGTGAAGAACAATGACAGAGGCATTGGCTTTCACTGAAGGAATGGCAGAAACTCTTCCTGCTGTTGCCGCAGTCCCTGTAATCTGTGTCTAGGGTTGAGGAATGGCCTTGTCATTTTGCATAGCCTCTCAAATTAAGGCTGTGTAGTAGCGTAAGCTGCTAAAGTAAATTGCTGCCTCAATATATACTTTTGAAAAATTGCATTTTTGATTAGTTATATAGAGTATATTGTGCAGGGATGAAAGTAAGACTCATTTTGCATAGCTGTTTCATCTTTTCCAGGTTTTAATATGAGCTGCATTAGTGCATAGGTGACAAGCTTGGGTGCACGTTATTAAACTTGCAGTAAAACCAGGAATAAGGACTGTGCAATGAGAGGCTTTATTTCCATCCCTGTTGTGAGGCTGCTGTAGACATATCGAGTTTATACAGTAAACAGCTGCTCTAAAAAGTGCCTTTGCACAGAGAGAGAGAGATTATCAAGTATTCCAGCTTGGGGGAGGGGCACCAAGAGGTGTGGAGTGGAGCCCCCCCAAGGCCCAGTAGAATCTGGCTCTAATGAGGCATTGTGCACAGTGGCGCTGGGCTGGTGCTAACCTGCTCAGTACTTATCATCCAGTTTAGGACCTGTGCAAGCATTGTATATGTCACAGGTAAGAGAGTGTGGCAGGCATGAAGTGGCAGCCAACTGTACAAGTAGTGAAGTGAATTAGCAGGGACTGTGTTCCATTACAGCTGGTTCAGCAGTGGCTTTAACTAGGAAAGGAGCCAGGAGACCCAGGGTTTGAAGAGCAGCTTCAGTTCCCAGAGCTGGAAAGAGTCAACTAGTTATTTGTTATTGCATGTTAGCAGGGTTATCCTGGGTGAATACAGTAGTACTATAAAATACAAGAATAACTTGGCAATAAATACTATTTTTCAGTTCAGTTTGAGCATTTGATGGTTTAAATGTTACATGATGTTCTTGTGCCTGTACTTTTGGTATCACAGATCGGTTGGCAAGATACTTGAAATTGTATCCTAGATACTTTATGGTAGTGTATTTTTAAACTTTTTTTTTTATTAACTTGCTGCTTCTTTTTCGCAATACAACCTTGCAATGCTGGCGGGTGTAATACCTGATGCAATAAGCTCGCCTCTGTGTTACTACGGTAACGAGCAGCTGAGTGCTCTGCAGGCAGCTCCCTGCATCCTATTGGCTGATCTCGTGTGTGAGCGAGACACCCAAGCACTTGAAACTTGGGAGTGGGAGGAGAAGGGAGAAGGAAGCTCTTAAACATGAGAGCTCAGAAGAGTCCAGAACAACAGAGCAGAGGAAGCTTTGAAAGGGAATGTCCTGGGAAAAGGCATAAGGCAAGGGAGAGCCAGCACGAGAGGAGTGGAAGTTAGCAGGGTAGTGAAGCAGGGTTAAAGCACCAATAGCGTTTGTGCTCAGACAGGCTCAGTACAGCAGCAGCATTTCGGTTGGTCTGTTATAGATGAATCAGAATAAACAGCTATGTGATCATTTTATGTTAGCTGGTTAACCCATTCAGTGCCGTTCTCCTCATTTGAGTACAGGCTACTTCTATAATTTTTTTTAGCATTTTTAACTGATATGTACCTGTTGTTTAAATTTTCTCTAAGTATATTGTTACGATAACATACTAAAAACATAGTGAAAGAGCGTTTCTATTACAATTTCAGCATCAGCATTGCTTTAGAAATTCCGATTGATTGATAGATAGTATGTGTTGGTATACAGCAGTGGTGTGTTCATTTGACAATGAAACGTTACTGTTTTTCCCATCACAGTATGTTAACTCTACTTGCCGGCAATCCATTAAGTATTAACTGAAGTGTAAAGCACCCCGTGTTTTTGTTGGTTTTTTGAAAGAAAAAAATAATCCAGAACTAAAAAGAAAAGATCTTAACTATCAGATTATTTACATTTTTACAACCTTTGTTTTTCTAAACAAGAAGAAAATAATTATTTCCAAAACTTCCATTTGAGAGAATTATTTGTAAATCTAATCTAAACTGTGTTTGTAGCCTAATAAAGTAGAGTCTCATCTGGAAAAAAACTATGTCCTGTCATGGGATACATTTTTAAACCAAGCAGCACATTCTCTTTAGCAGCGGTTCTCAAAGTTAGCGGTACTGCGACCTCCTTATACCAATAAAAATGACTTGGCGACCCCCGTTCTTTACTTGTGTGCTAAATGCATAAAATAGTAAAATGTTACCAGAAGATATTCCTGTCAAAAATCCTTTGTGCCTTCAGAAACATATGAGCTGGTTGAGTAAGGCATGGTTTGAGTCTGCATTGATCGCTGTGCAGTAATTTGCTTATTTTTCCGAAACGTTGTGGAAAGTTTGAATTCCCTGTTTGTTTGTTTGTTTTGTGGTATCTGTGCTGTAATTCTCTTGTGGTAGTGCTTGGTATGTATTAATTCAACAGCTTTATTCAATGTACTGTAGAAGTGCTTCAGACCAGTGTATCAGATCAGTATCACCGGGGTTCTGCAGACAGCACTGTATCAGATCAATATCATTGAGGTTCTGCATACACCACTGTATCAGATCAGTATCACTGGGTTTCTGCAGACAGTGCTGTATCAGATCAGTAACACTGGGTTTCTGCAGACAGTGCTGTATCAGATCAATATCATTGAGGTTCTGCATACACCACTGTATCAGATCAGTAACACTGGGTTTCTGCAGACAGTGCTGTATCAGATCAGTATCATTGAGGTTCTGCATACCCCGCTGTATCAGATCAGTATCACTGGGTTTCTGCAGACAGTGCTGTATCAGATCAATATCATTGAGGTTCTGCATACACCACTGTAACAGATCAGTATCACTGGGTTTCTGCAGACAGTGCTGTATCAGATCAATATCATTGAGGTTCTGCATACCCCACTGTATCAGATCAGTATCACTGGGTTTCTGCAGACAGTGCTGTATCAGATCAATATCATTGAGGTTCTGCATACCCCACTGTATCAGATCAGTATCACTGGGTTTCTGCAGACAGCGCTGTATCAGATCAATATCATTGAGGTTCTGCATACCCCACTGTATCAGATCAGTATCACTGGGTTTCTGCAGACAGCGCTGTATCAGATCAATATCATTGAGGTTCTGCATACAGTATCAGATCAGTATCACTGGGTTTCTGCAGACAGTGCTGTATCAGATCAATATCATTGAGGTTCTGCATACCCCACTGTATCAGATCAGTATCACTGGGTTTCTGCAGACAGCGCTGTATCAGATCAATATCATTGAGGTTCTGCATACCCCACTGTATCAGATCAGTATCACTGGGTTTCTGCAGACAGTTCTGTATCAGATCAATATCATTGAGGTTCTGCATACCCCACTGTATCAGATCAGTATCACTGGGTTTCTGCAGACAGTGCTGTATCAGATCAATATCATTGAGGTTCTGCATACACCACTGTATCAGATCAGTATCACCGGGGTTCTGCAGACAGTGCTGTATCAGATCAATATCATTGAGGTTCTGCATACACCACTGTATCAGATCAGTATCACTGGGTTTCTGCAGACAGTGCTGTATCAGATCAGTATCATTGAGGTTCTGCATACACTACTGTATCAGATCAATATCATTGAAGTTCTTCAGACCACTGTATCAGATCCATATCACTAGGGTTCTGCAGGGGAACACTTGTAAAGAGTGCTAGTCTCTCATTTATTTATTTGTTGATTTAATTATTTATTGTGTTTCTATTGGCTTGTCTGTGTCAGGGAAATGATTGGTCCAGATGGTGTGGATATAAAACTTTATAAACATGTAATTGGCCATTAGCTTAGGGCAAAGGGAGAAGGTATTTTTATTAATCTGAAACAGAAAGTAAAGGTTAGGAATCAAGAAGCTAGCATCCTGTGCTCCACAGCAATGGCATAATTGTCTCTCATTATTAAGTCATGTTTTTAATTCACCAGTACAGCAATAAGGGTGTCAATTACTTAATTATTCTTGAGATCCGTTGGCTGGAGTCGCTCTACACACATCTTTAGATATAGGACTGAAGTTAAAGGTTAGTCAATCTGGCGTGAAGGCCCTAGTCATAGACTATGCATGAATCTTGGAGCTTAGCTTTTGATTTGGCTTCACACACTGGTATTGCACACACACACACCTTCTAGTATTGTGTTAGTGTTCCCTACGCCTGATTTTTCACTGTTGGGTATGGGGTTGTGTGTATTTTCGTGTCCTTTGTATTTCACATTACGTGTGTTACAGTTGGAGCTTGGTGTACCACTTGGTGTAATATGAATCTTTTGAAGTTATTTCGATAAACGATTCCTAAAGGAACGTTTTCTTGATTTAAAATTGTAAAAACTCTTAAGGAGTAACTTCCTGAGTCCTTAATGTTGCTGTAACACATGTAACGTGGAATGGGCCATTTCTTTTTGATTTTCTAAAGAGAAACCATTTGAAGATGAAGTAACCCGACACACTCTTGTTTTGTGTTCAAGATGTCGCAGTCGAGGAAAGGCGTCTGTTGATGATGAAGACAGCATGGATGGTGTTGAGACTGCAGAAACAGAAAGTGCTGTGGAGACAGGTGAGTCCAGCTTTATCTCAAATTACACCTGCACAGGCTCAGGGGCGGAGTCAAATCCTGCTTTCTAATTCCTGTTCCTTTTTAAAATCAATTCTCTGTTTCCAATTCCTCTGCAGGAGTTGGAATTTATATTTTACAGACATCATTGTTGTTCATTTTGAAGCCGATTTAATGGGCTAAAAGTGACTTCAGTTTAAGTAATGTGTTGCCACTGTGATAATCTAATTTTAACAGAATGCTGCTCATTGCAGTTGTGATCAGTGATGTGTTGGAATTGATTAAAAGGGAATTGGACAGTGAGGACAATGGCACTAATGGGCTAATGCTTTGTAGCGATATACAGTACCAAGCAGCATTTTGGAACGGTCTGTCTGGAGCTTGCCAGACGATCGTCGCAGTTTTAACATGATTATTTATTTATTTATTTATTTATTTATTTTGCGAGAAAGGTTTGACGTGGATGAGTTATTACTTGAAGCAATGCTGTACAGCTAGTTACAATCTGAAATCTAGATGCAGTTTCTACATGTGGCATATACATAATTTGAATAAGTAGGACGACCTAGAGTTTCTTTCCACCCGTTTCATTGAAGAAATAATGACTAGGTGACAGCCATCCTCATCTTCCTACATGGCAGTCGATTAAATTCAACAGTCACTCATTTGCCTATTTTGACAATTTTCCAACATTCAGTTAGTGGTTGGATTCCAACAAATCAAAACTACAGAAGCAATGGGGTGTTGTAATACATGTGCACACTGCTGAACTACAGAAGCAATGGGGTGTTGTAATACATGTGCACACTGCTGAACTACAGAAGCAATGGGGTGTTCTAATACATGAGCACACTGCTGAACTACAGAAGCAATGGGGTGTTGTAATACATGTGCACACTGCTGAACTACAGAAGCAATGGGGTGTTGTAATACATGTGCACACTGCTGAACTACAGAAGCAATGGGGTGTTGTAATACATGTGCACACTGCTGAACTACAGAAGCAATGGGGTGTTGTAATACATGTGCACACTGCTTAACTACAGAAGCAATGGGGTGTTGTAATGCTGATCATTTTGGTCAGCCCCCAAACCTGAGTCGTTTGATTTCCACATTGATTTACCCTTTAGCAATATCAATTGTATATACTGCAGGCTTTTTTCACACACATTTTACTTCATGCTTACCATCCATTCAATCAGAGATCCCATTCACATTGCGTTTTTACAAAAGCTGTTGTTGTGGTGCTTGATGCTATAGTGTTTTTTTGCTTGAAGGTGTTTTGGATCTGTAGACGTGTTTATGCCAGTGTTACACCCGGTACTGCCCCCAGATAAACCGAGCTGCTCAGCAAGTTAGTGTTTTCATTAAATCACTGATGAAAATATTGAGTAACATCACTTAAAACCTTGGGGTGTTGTAATACATGTGCACACTGCTGTAATCAGATATTGGTTTCAAATGTGCTGCTCGGTTTGGTGCCCATATTTCCCTTGATGTCAGAGATGCACCACTTAAAATTTCACACCCATTCCTTTGTATTCTAGTAAATTGCTGGCTCTGGTTACAAAATACAGTATTTTTGTCTTATTCTGTGCTATGGATTCTATATATTGTGTTTTAGTTACACCACAGTTCATTGTTTTGGTGCTTTTAAAATATGCTGCTGGTATTAAACCTCCACTTGTCATCTCACAGTCCAAATGCGCAAAGCGGAAGTATAGGTATAACAAGCTCCTTACTGCTGCTAGGGAAAGTGTGCTGCCCTTTTGCATGCTTCTGAACTGCTGTGTGGGCAATTCGAAGCAAAACTGTGCAATACAGCATGTAAAGGTCAGTGTGAAAGGTCACGACATAGAAATGTGCGTCGTTACCCTTCTGAAACATTTCATTCATGACACACGGGTGGGGGCATGGGAGTTTGAGATTCAGAATTCTGTTTTGTCTGTATTGTCTGTCTTGGGTCTGCCTGAAGAGTCTGGTTATGACCTTTCATAAGTGTGCATTTCTACTCAGGGGAGGGTACCAGTACAGACAGGGATCTGCTGTACTGGTACTACACAGCTAAACTAGGAAGGGTTAATTAAATATGTGAGTCAACTGCAGTAAACTAAAATGAACCGGTTACTCTTGGACACTTGCTGGTTGTGCAAAGAACAATCTAAGGACCAATCCCCCTTCAATGAATAAGTGAAACTCATTCAGAAATTGTGTGATTTAACTCGGATGCATAGAGATTGAGTGGGTTTAGTGGTGTTGTCTTAAATCTGAAGGTATCGGAACGCCACCAAAATATAGCTTTTCTTAAACACGAATTATTGTACTACACACGGTTGTAGTCGATGCACTGTTGCTGTTCTCTTCATCAGCATTTTTAGTGTTCTTAAAGAAGAAGAATTTTAGGATTGTCAGAAGCAAAGCAATAACGCCTATTCTTTCGGTTTTGTAAACAAGTGAATGTGACCTTGGCTGCAAGGCTTGCATGGAAGTCTTTTCACTCGATTCGGCTAGACTATCAATGGGGGTTCAAGAGGAATGCGGAAGAACCCGGATCAGCTCAGATTGGAGCTCACTCTGTGCTCATGGAAACAAGGGATTTGTGTTGTAGCTCAGCCTCACTCCAATGGCATAGTTGCTATCAGGCAGTGGCACCTTCAGCAAAGGTACCAGGATGCAGTTTATCTGTAGCGTTGAGTTTGAAATATTAGCATAGCCTGAATTCATGTGAAAAAACAAAACTATTGAGTAATCAAAGAATTCTCTGCACAGAGAAGGTATGCCAGTAATGCAAATACAACTGTTGGGGGGATTTTAAAGCAGTGGTTATCCCTCCTTAAAATATTTTTTATTAAAATAAAGACATGCTAATGTGCTACAACTAACTGACACACATTCATCATGAGGAAGAATACGGCACCTTTTCACAGGGCCCCAACGAGAGGGAGCAGTGCTCATAGGCCTGTGCACTGGCTTAACAAAGGAAATGAATACAATGTAAACAAGTGGATGCCCACATGCTGATGGGGGGGGGGGACCCTGCATTTAGTGCACTTACTGCAGTGTTCAATTCCATTAGATAAACCAGTTTAGGTGAACATTTTAAAGAATACCCAGCTGCAATGGGTTGAATTCTCTACTTGGTTTGTGGCACAGAGTAGTAAAAGTAGCAGAGGGAACTAGAGCATTATTAACATAAACTCCTTTCTAGTTTCAACCTTGGACTTCACTTCCAATTGCATTAGATGTTTTAAAGAATATTGCCTTGTTTTTTCTTTCTGTTTTACAGAAACGAAAGAGCAGCCAGTGGAGAACGAAGGCATCCCAGCAGCAGAAGAAAAGCTGTCGTCCCCTGGTCTCCATTGCTCTGTGTCTGAGGATTCTGCAGGAGCTCCTGCTTCCGCTGCTTCACAAACCAAAAGCAGGTTAGAGAGCTGCACTCGATTGCTGAGTCAGAGGTTGGGGGTGGGCTGGCAGTGGGAGTGATTGAGCAGGGCATGCTGGGAAAGGAGCTGCAGGATAAATGAAGTCAGCCAGCCCTCTTGGCAGCCTGGCAGCTTGTAGACTGTAGGGCTGGTGGTGTAATTAGTTTAGGAAGAGGAGGAGGAAAAGGTTTCCTAGGCACTGCACCCAATTAGCACAGAGAGTGATAACATCAATCTGCTGTGCTGTGACTAACAGGGTGTACAGAACGTTAACCCTTTCTTTTCTTTACGTTAAGAGATTGAAGTTGTGCTCAATGCATTTATGTGTTACAATAAGGGTGTCGGTAAGATTTTTGTTTTTAATTTAACACAGAAGATTTAAGAAATGACCAGTTGTGGAACACATGCTGTAGTAAATTAGTTTTATATATCAGGTTTAAAAAAAATTAAAGGAGTCAATGTTTGGAAGTGATGCTTTCAATTAATGATGCACTTTTGCATACATTGTCCCCACCCCCTCAATGGCTTATTTCATGTCCGTAACCAACCAGCTGCTACCCCTGTTGACTGACATGCTTTCAGCCAGTGCCATGCTTTGATTCAGAAGATGCTGCTAAAATGAGATGACCCAGGAAGTGCACATGCAAACTGAGAACCCGAGAATAAGGCACAGAAAGTGAGAATGTCGTTTAGCGTATTGTAGTACCAGACATCCTGTTTGAAAATGAAAATCTGCTAGAACATGTTTAAAATAATAATAATTCATAAAGAAATCCCCATTTAGCCCTGTTGAGGTAAAGTAATGGGAGTGCACACCAGTTCATATATTCCTGGAATGATTTAGTTTGCTACATTACTTGGAGTGAGCTGAAGTCATGGAAGTCTTGTCATGGAAAGTCACACCATAGGCTGTTTCTCCTATGGTGGGTCTTGTTCTTTGCTCAGTAAGATTAAGTCCTGTATCTCCTTTGTCCAGAAGCATTCCTGTGAGGAGATCTTGTATGTTTTTGTAAATTCTACTGCCGTTGCTCATTTCAGGGGGCAGCGTCATACTTTGTGTTATTGAAGCGTGGTACCCTTGTCTTTGGCCTCCATGTTGAGGCCATGTGTGTTTTTGTTGTTGTGTTTTTTTTAGTAGGCTCTTGCTTTTAGGTAGAAACCCCTCAAACTGAGCTTTTCTTCATATTTGATACACCACTGTCTTCTGTGATTCTCTGTTAAGTTCCAGTAAGGGGTCGTCCACAATGATCATCAGATACAGCAAGTGTACACAGCATACTCCTTTCTGAAAACCCTACCTCCAGTTTCTCTGTCAAGTTCCAGTAAGGGGTCGTCCACAGTGATCATCAGATATAGCAAGTGTACACAGCGTACTCCTTTCTCAAAACCCTACCTCCAGTTTGGAGCACAATTTATGCTCCTGTTCAAAATGTGATGACATTTTCTCTCCATGCTCACTAGAGAATTATAACCCTTTTAGACACATTTTAAAGCATATTAATTTAAATGAATTGTGCACTTATTTGCATGTTTGTGGAAATAGAGTACAACAAATAAAAACAACTGCTTTCCAACAGTGAATAGTATTTCAGTTTCAATGGAAGTGGTACTGCCGTTCAGATTATCACCTACACTGTTACATTTTATTGATAAATATGTTTCATCAGGAAGGAACTTGATAGGCCCAAGAAGTTTTAAACACATACTGTCCCGTGTGCTGTACGAATAAAACCATTCTTAACAGAATCCTTATTCTGAACCACAAGTAAAATATCATTAACTCTGACATACTGTGGTGGCTGTAGAACTATTGTAGGAAGACACACATATATATATATATATATATATATATATATATATATATATATATATAAAATATATATATATATATGTGTATGTGTGTGTGTATATATGTATATATATATATATATATATATATATATATATATATATATACAAGCTCTCCAAAAAATACATAGCTTTTATATTTTAGAACACCTCAAGATTGCTCAATTTATATCCTTTATATACCTACCTGTCAGAATGTGTACATTTTCGATCAGTAATCAGGGCTATAGAAACAATAGGCACTCGTGCGCAATTTTCCAAAATTTTCAATCGCAGTGGTTTGATTTCATATGCACAACAAATCAACACTACAGAAGCAATGGGGTGTTCTAATACATGTGCACACTGCTGAACTACAGAAGCAATGGGGTGTTGTAATACATGTGCACACTGCTTAACTACAGAAGCAATGGGGTGTTGTAATGCTGATCATTTTGGTCAGCCCCCAAACCTGAGTCGTTTGATTTCCACATTGATTTACCCTTTAGCAATATCAATTGTATATACTGCAGGCTTTTTTCACACACATTTTACTTCATGCTTACCAGCCATTCAATCAGAGATCCCATTCACATTGTGTTTTTACAAAAGCTGTTGTTGTGGTGCTTGATACTAGAGTGTTTTTTTGCTTGAAGGTGTTTTGGATCTGTAGACGTGTTTATGCCAGTGTTACACCCGGTACTGCCCCCAGATAAACCGAGCTGCTCAGCAAGTTAGTGTTTTCATTAAATCACTGATGAAAATATTGAGTAACATCACTTAAAACCTTTCTTACCCTTTTAATTGTGGATGGATGATCAATGAATGTTTTATTTTGGGGCGGCACTATCGGTTAAGACACTGTTAAGAGAGTCTGTGAGGTAAAGTAAAAACTGGGGAGTATCGTGCCCTGCATGGGTTTGCCAGTGCAAGCTGCTGAACCTTGAGCAGCATCCACTCGTCTTTTACATGTGAAATCTCTGTTTCGGCAGCTGTGTGAATGCATATGAAACTCAGAGGGGTCCTTTGAGCACAGTGTACACCTATAATAAGCTCCCTTGTGGTATTTTTTAAAATAATGATTGTGCTGGGGACCCTCAAACCTGGATGGCTGTTTTGTGTAGATTTGGTCTTTTTAAAAAGGCAGCTCTGCAATTGTTATGTGCTACAGTACTGGAAAGTAGACTGTTAATGCTCCTGGGAACCTATTAAATGTAGTTTCTCTCAGGTTGGGTGCTAAGCTTTCTGAAGACTTCTTCTGAGATGGAGGAAGCCAAATTCAGATCCATCACTTGATCTCTAGCCAAAATATTTCATTTACTCCAAGTTCTGTGCCAAATACAGAAATACTTAAATAAACTTAATAAATACAACTACAAAAGTATCATCTGGAACTCTTTCTCAAGATTAAGACATTGAAAAAGACTTCTAATTGAAATTGTGTGTGTGTGGATGGATGGATGGATGGATGAAGGCTATATTTGCATCCTGAGCCATTTGAAAAAAGGCACCACAGTAGTGATGTCAAAAAGTGATAATTCCTCTAGAGGAAAATATACTTGAACTTTGACCCATTCGACTCCTTGAGACCATCACTTTCAATTCAAACACAATGTCTCGTTTTCAATCACTCAACAACACCCAGTACAGAAATGCTCATTAATGATCAACAAAATGGATATAAAGCTGGTACATTCGTATCTCCAGAGAAACTGGAGAACAGGAAATTAAAACAAGGTAATCCTCCAAATAATGGTTAATCACCAGCAGATAACGACATAGAACGTCTGTACAGCCCTGAAACACTATGTTTTATAGATATAAAAATTACTATACTGCTGAACCTCGTCTTCTTTCATATTATCATCACAAGGGTATCCATGTATTATAAAAAATAACAGATGTGCCTCTTCATTGAGTTACAAGAAAACAGTTCCATCTCTTGTTTCTGTGACAGTCACAAACCCTGGATTCAGTTATTTTCCTGTAACTCACTGAAGCCCATCTATATATATATATTTTATATATATATATATATATATATATATATATATATATATATATATATATATATATATGGGTGTGTCTGACTGTGTTTGTGTATATTGGGTTGTCTATAGTCAGTTATGATCGGTTAGGTTTTACTCTTTCAGCTGTTTTTGATGTTATTGTTGGTTTTTGGTTTAAAAAGTTTAAAACTGAAACACCTGACTGAATTTGTGCAGCCAAGGGAATGGGACATCAGATTTATTGCACTTTTAAATTTTGTGTTTTTAACTGAGACAAGTAAACGAAACGCAGTGTTTTTGCATCTCTCATATGAGCGGGTGATACCACTAGACACAATGGAAATAGTATGAAGCCACGATTATCCTTACTGAGAGCTGTCAGATTCCATCAGGAGAGTCTCGTCATAACTTTTGATTTCTTTTGTTGTATTAAAATGTTCTTGTGAGCCGTCTAAATGGCAATGAGCTCCCCAAAATGCTGCTGGCTTAGTACTGAGACTGCAGACACTTTTTCATTGTACAAAAAATGTGGTTTTATCTTTTGTCAGTATCGCTCGGTTTGGGGAGAATCCTAACCGTTGCATCCCTAGTTCTAGTGTACTCTTAACAATATCTTTCTCTGTGTTTATGCACAGTTTACTTTCTTTATTTTCTGGGCCATGTAGGGATTCAAGTATGTGGTCCAGCTGAAAATCAGCCTAGCTTTAAATGAACTGTTCTGAGAATTATACTCTAAGTTACCTGTGAACCCCTTGTCCAAATCTGAAACCTTGTATGAATATTGATATTAAGAATTTATTCCACATACTGTAAATACACATACTGGAACTGCTGTTTCATTGGAACCCACACTGAAATCTGTAACATTTGAATCGGCCTTCCAGGGCATGTGTATGTTATGGACAAACCTGTGCACTTGGATTATTAAACTGTCGTTTTGCAGTGAACAGCTCTGTGCCTTCTGCAATTGTGGAGAACGGAGCTTGCTGGGCCAAGGGGAGTTAAAGCAGTTCAGCCCCAGCCCCGGGTACACCATGCCCAGGAGAAGCCAGTGCCGAACTAAGAGGGACAGCACTGGCAGCAACGAGGGAGAGGGAAACAGCAGCCCGAAACTGAACTCAACCGCACGCCGGCAGAGAGGGCAGAAAAAGTAAGTAATCTAGATGACCTAGGTGCTCCGACATGACTACAGAGAGTCGGATAGCTGCAGTTATTCAGCAGCGTGAACTGTATAAGAATGACCAGGTTCAGCAGCCCTAACTGGCTGTTTCGGTGAGCTGCTGGAGAGGTATTGTGTGCTTTGTGCCATAGGCAGATTTATTTTGTTGGTTTAATGGAATTATTCAGTGAAATGGAAGATTCGTTATTTAATTGTCCATTTGTATCAGGTCTTGCTTTTTTCAATTTTGGGTAAAAAGTGCTAAAAACTGTAGTCCTATGTCAGGGGTGTCCAATCACATTTCCAGGGGGCATCCCAGGTTTAACTGGTGACTTAATTAACTACTTCAGGGTCCTGATGGAGGCTTAATTGTCCCAATTAAACAATTTAGAACAGGGTTGGAACGAAGACCAGACGCATAAGTGAGTATTCGGCTTGCTAGCTTTCACTCACAGTGATCTATTTGTGTCTGCCACACTAACGACACGTGACCGTTGTTGTAAAGACTCGGATCAAAAGACACTCCCGCGCTTATTGGACGAGGGCCTAATTTTTTCAGTTCTTTGTAACCAATGAGATATTTCCGTGAAGTTAGATGATGTAATGTGCAGTCCTGGACAGGGTCCCGACAGTAGAGCGTTGTTGTGCTGGAGTTATCTGATTGGTCGTTAGACTAGGAGCATTGCCAAGTAATAATACTGTAGAAAGAGGTGAAGAGCGAGGAATTAAAACCATAACAACAACAACAAAGTATAAGTCCTTTTGAATGTTTTTTTTTAAGGTAGTGCATGTTAAGGAAGCCTGAGTGAGCTGGGTAAATAAACTTCAATCAGCACTGAAGTGCACTTTTATTGGATATTTGTTTAATTTATTGGCAGTTCTAAATTACAATTTTAAATTGAGAAGGTACTTGTGCTAACTGGAAATACTCATCCCCTCCTATGAGTACCATCATAATTACTATATAAATAGGTATAGATTAAGTATATTCTCAGTAAGTGTATTCTTTTTTAACTCAGATTGCTGACCTGCTGCTGCTTGAGGTTCTCTTTTAAATGTTAATTTATTTGTGTTTGCTCCAGTGGCACAGACTCTTACTGGCTTATTCACAAGCTTCTAAGTCTGTATGTTCTCTTTCCGGCAGAGTTCATGGGACTGAACAGCCAGTCCTTGTTTGTGTCATTGTACCACAGCCAAATAAAATGCTTCTCCCTGCAGCGCCGCAGTGTCCGTGGTGGCGGTGAACACTCCGTGCCCTGGTGATGAACCAGCCAGCAAGTTTTGGGATGAGCTCAGTCAGGTCGGGCTTCCTGAGGACATTGACCTCCAGTCTCTATCCGATCCCTCTGGTAAGAACTGTTAAAAGATCAGTGGTTCAGTAGTTTATAATGGGGATGGAGGCAACATGGTTTCTGTAACGGGGAGTAAAGCTACGCTTGTGTTTGTGTTCCCTCGGCTGCTTTGAGAATAAGGTGTTGTGTCAGGAACCTACACTAAACCTTCACAAGTAGAACGCACACATTTAGTTCACTTGCACGTTTAGTACACTTGCACATTTTGCACATTTAGTTCACTTGCACATTTAGTACACTTGCACATTCAGAACACTTGCTGCATTTGCATTTGTTTTAAATGAGAGCAAATATGTGTTTTACGTTTGTGGAATGTAAATATCAGTAAAGATGAATTAACGTATACACTTAGCTTGAAGTAGGTTTCTCTACACATATAGTAAGGATTTCTGAGGCATTTAAAATTGGTAGACAGTACAACATTGTTTAAGCCATCATACCAATAGTGCAGTTTCAGTTAGTGTCATATTTTTGAGGAGCTCCCTGTTCACTGATCATCCCCTGGACTTTCTTCAGCACCAATTTGAGCTATTCAGAAAGATGCCCTTAACAGTGGGTGGAATATAATTCTACGAAAGTAGAATTGAGGAAATAAAAAAAAAAAAAGGGGTCACCTATTTATTTATTTTTCTGTCTTTTTCATCTGGACTGACATCCTTGCCGTCAGTGTTTCACTCTGTAATGACAAACATTTTGAAATGAGAAAAGATACTTTTATTTATGCAAGTAGATTCCATTTCTTGAAGAAAACACATCCCCCCCCCCCCCCCCCATCCAGAAACACGTAATGTACTACATATGGAAAATTCTGGGTTGTGGTTCTGTATTTAAAAACAATTATAACATAGAGGGGTGGTGGCTAAGTATTGTATCACATGAGATACATAAATGGGCATTGCAGGGTTAAAAAAAAAAAAAGTTGAACAATTTAAGATGTCTCTGAGTGGATTAAAGTGGAATTCAGTCCCTGGACTCCCAGCCCGTGCAGTGTGCTTGCAGGCTCCATGGCCCTTCAGCTAACGCACCGCTTGGCTTTTGTTCCAGGGCGTTGCTGGGCCCATCAGTGCTGCGCGGCCTGGTCGGAGGGAGTGTGCCGGGAACAGGAGCAAGTGCTGGTCAACGTGGACAAAGCCGTCGACTCAGGGAGCACAACGGTGAGGAGAGACCGTTCAGCTGCATGTGATCATCATCAGTGGGTTTCAGAGCTGCCTAGACTAATCTGAGTGAGCTGAGTACAGATGAGAATGCGCTCATCTGTGCAACATGGTATAAGTATTGCAGTGTGTGCGCTTTAGTATGGGCACTGTTAGGGCAGTCTCCTGAACAGGAATTGATGTTTCATACTCTCTCTGTGCTCTCAGCTGTGTATCCAGATTCAGAGGGGTTACATTTTTAAAGTGCTGATTTAATGTACACTGAATTTGAGACAGTAATTGTCTTGAATTGTTATTAACACTTCCATTATTAGTATAAGTTCTTGAAGATCACATTCTGGGATGTCATCTGTACGTCACACTTGTATTATTGCATGTATCTGGAGAATAGCTTACTGAATTGTCATTTAAACATTTGATTGCAAATTCTTATTCTGTACATTCTAGTAATATAGCCTATTTTATTATTGTTTTTTTTTTTTTTTGTTTTTTTTTTACACACAGAAACAATTTTAGATGAATTTTACCTTTTTGCAGAATATGTGTGTCGTTGCTGGCACAGATCCATACTTAACCTAACCACAGACAATAAAAATAAGGGAGGTTGATGTGGGTAAATTACGTGGCTGCCCTTCTGAATATTTTGTGGAGGCTTCTTTTCTGGTTATTTTTGTCATAAGAGTGGTTTTGTTTGGCAGCCCTAATTGAGAGGAAGCGTGCTGACAATGTTGTCTGCCTCCCTGCATGGATTGCTATGTTGTGTGTGTGTGTGTGTGTGTGCGTGCACCGTCCTGCGTGGATTGTATGGTGTGTGCCTCCCTGCATGGATTGCTTTGTTGTGTGTGTGTGTGTGCGTGCACCGTCCTGCGTGGATTGTGTATGGTGTGTGTCTGTGTGTGTCTGTGCCTCCCTGCATGGATTGCTTTGTTGTGTGTGTGCCTCCCTGCACGGATTGCAGTGTTCTGTGGCGTTGTCGTTATTCAGAAGGGCTTGTTGTGCCTGTCTCTAGTGCAGTCTTCAGGGGTTCCGCACAAAAAGACAAACACAATGTTTGGCTCCGGAATAAAAGAAAGGGGTTTTATTCAAAATCCTAAAAAACAAACAAAAGACTAGCTCGAGGGCCATGAAGTATAAACTATAAATGTTACCAATAAACTTTCATCCACACAGTCTTCCCCTCCTACTTTTACACCACACAGGCTTCTACTGCTCTCCTACACACTCCATTTCATACCCTGTGGTCAGGGCTGATTGACAATTCATTATTCAAGCCCCACCTGGCCACATTCCACACTGTTCTCCCAGTCACTCACACTGTCAAACAATCAACCAATCACTCCCACATTTTATACAATCAAGCAATGCCATCACCACGTAAGCCTCTAGACTCGCCCACACACCCACACACACCCCCACGCCTATGCGCTGTCACAGTTTATGGAAAAGGTGGTTTTAATTTTACTCTCATAGTTGATCAGTGTAGCTCTGTGCCTTGAACTGCTGGGCATCGTGGCTCTTCTGAGATCATTATTATTGTTAGGCTTCCAAACCTAACAATAACCCTGTTGCTGTAAAGATTTTTTTTTTTCCTCCCAAAATTTTAAACTGCTTCTGTTCGCACGTGGTGTAACCAATCAGCATGACCCTTGGCAGGTATCATCCTGTGTAGATTACAGCTCAGGTGCAAAAAAAAAAAAAAAAAGTTCTCCTGCGTCAAACAAGATGGCGGCTTGATTCGTTTCTTTAAAAACCTTTCAAAATCTTCTTGGAAAGCGGTGAACGCGCCTCAAACATCAAACTGCTTCTGTTTGCAAACCATTTAACCAACTAACTCTTAACTTGGTTGGCATCATCCTGGGGACAATGGAATTCAAATAAGGGAAAATGGTGTTCTTTTGTAAAATAAGATGGCCACTAGACCTACATTTTCTTGTGAAATTTAAAACTGCTTCAGTTGAAAAATGGTTTGATTTAACTCAAGTTGACAAGCATCATCCCTGTGTCAATACAGTTGACTTTTTCAAAAATGGTGTTTGTGCCTAAACCAATATGGCCACCTGACGCATTTCTTTAAAAACCTTTCAGAATCTTCGGTCAAGTGTAAAACTAGCTTAACTCCTTACAAAGTGCAGATGTGTTAATGGTTACTATGGAACACAGATAAGAACCCATGTATGCTCTATCCGAACAGTGTCCTTACAGTGCACATAGGGTTATAGTTACTGTACAACACATTTAGGAACCCATGTATGCTCAATTAAAAAAATTATCTTGATCATGACCTTTGGCCTCTCAAGGTTAAATGTAAAATTAGCTTATAACTCCTTACAGTGTGTAGATAGGGTCGTGGTTACTGTGCTGTTTAAAGTTATAAAGCATTGTGTGATAATGAACTAATGAAGTATTCTGAATTGAAACTGCTCCATAAAACAGATCTGTTGCTGACACTTGTGCTACAGATTGCCAACGCTTCCAACTGGTACTGAGCTTGGGAGCCGTAAAACTGCCTGGCAGTTCTAGTTATTATTATTATTATTATTATTATTATTAATAATAATATAATATTATTTTTTTATTTTTAAAGTGAATCAGTCATTACTGTAGGAGTAACTTTTTTGTAACTATCTGTATTAAAGATTGTTGAGGTGGGTTTTTTTTATCACTTAAATGCATTCAAGTAATGGGAAAGTAAGATGTTTTATCATTTAATCATACTGGCAAGCCATTCCAGCATAACAAATAAACGCATCAGTCAGCTGAATTATCTAAAGAGCAGCAGATCTCTGTTGCTGTTCAACAGTGCATGAACCTGCCCTTTTCCACTCTACGCTTTCTTATTGATGTTAATGTGATAATCAAGGTAGGTAAAGCCTGCATTCAGATCATGTGGCCTACAGTACTGCAGAGCGAAGAGCCAGAAGTTTGTCGGGACAGTAAAGCTAAGGGAACACAGAGCCACTTTGTGGCTTGGATCTTGATTTCAGGAGACAAGGTTTCAAGTCTCTGTTCCTGAAAAAGTGGCTTGGAGTTCCCTCTGCTTAAGGGAACCACTTGCTTTATGTGTAGGTTGTGTTTTTTTTTTTTTTGATGTGGTGTTAAGCTTGGTTTAAAAGTGAAATTTCAAGTTAAAGGCAAAGTTGTTTTTTTGATTTTTGTTCGTGTCAGGGCAGGAACTGGAACTACACAAACTGACGTTAGTTAGAGGAAGTGGGGGAGATTGCTGAGGAAAGGTGCAGTTATACATCAGTCACATCTGATTGTGTCACGAGCAGCTTCAAATGGTGTGCGCCCCATCGGATTGGGAGCAATGTGATGGACAAGGCCTCTGGTAAAGGTCGGCCTGGCAGCGCTGCTCCCTCATCTGAGAAATGGAAAGGTCACAGCACTCAGGAGGCAGCTGCAGCTGGCTGCTTACCGCTTGATGAACACGGCCCTCATGTTCCCTGCATTGCATTTGTACCAGTAAGCAGTTCAATTATTGTCAGTTTACTCATTTACACTTGAGCCAAATGCCAGGCCTATTAATGCTTTAATGGCTGGATTACTTGTAGCTTTTGTTTTTTAATGCCAAGATAGATTTTAATTAGAAGCTTGCTAAAGTTCAAATAGACTAACAGTAGCCCCTTCCTTCGCTATGCCTATTGTACAGTCCTGATGCAAGGGCTCCTGTTTCTACCTGTGTGTGTTCCCTCCGTTCCCCGCCTTCTCAAAGGAAGGAGTCGTGCTATAGTCTAGAGGCAAGAGAATAGGCCTATTGCGGTGCAGTATTCTAGCTTTGTTAGACCTTGACTGTAGTTGCTGCAGTCATTTATGGCCATTAATATCTATGGCAAATTATTTTATATTATGTTTCTTTAAATGTAATTAAGCTATTGGCGAGTCATCCATTGTGAGACTATATACAATACCCCACAACTAAGCAATGCAGTGTTATTCTGAATTGCTATTTGACATCCCTGAATAGCTACAAGAAAATAGCCCTTAAAAGCAGACCTCAAGTAGCTAAAGATTTGCAGTTTGACATTGCAGATGCTTGTGGAGAGTATCTTGGCCTGCATGCTAACGGAGTTGAGTTTTCTGGTAACAAAGCCTATTGCTGTTGTAGGAACACTTTAGAGACTTGGTTAACTCATTGGTCAGTTCAGCCGCTGCGTTCAGCTCATTGGTCGGTTCAGCTCATTGGTCGGTTCAGCTCATTGGTCAGCTCATTGGTCGGTTCAGCCGTTGTGTTCATTGGTCTCATTGTTCAGCTCGGTCGGTTCAGCCGCTGTGTTCAGCTCATTGGTCGGTTCAGCTCATTGGTCGGTTCAGCCGCTGTGTTCAGCTCATTGGTCGGTTCAGCCGCTGTGTTCAGCTCATTGGTCGGTTCAGCCGCTGTGTTCAGCTCATTGGTCGGTTCAGCCGCTGTGTTCAGCTCATTGGTCGGTTGTGTTCAGCCGCTGTGTTCAGCTCATTGGTCGGTTCAGCCGCTGTGTTCAGCTCATTGGTCGGTTCAGCCGCTGTGTTCAGCTCATTGGTCGGTTCAGCCGCTGTGTTCAGCTCATTGGTCGGTTCAGCCGCTGTGTTCAGCTCATTGGTCGGTTCAGCCGCTGTGTTCAGCTCATTGGTCGGTTCAGCCGCTGCCGCTGTTCAGCTCATTGGTCGGTTCAGCCGCTGTGTTCAGCTCATTGGTCAGTTCAGCCGCTGTGTTCAGCTCATTGGTCGGTTCAGCCGCTGTGTTCAGCTCATTTCAGCTCATTGGTTCAGCCGCTGTGTTCAGCTCATTGGTCGGTTCAGCCGGTCTGTGTTCAGCTCATTGGTCGGTTCAGCCGCTGTGTTCAGCTCATTGGTCGGTTCAGCCGCTGTGTTCAGCTCATTGGTCGGTTCAGCCGCTGTGTTCAGCTCATTGGTCGGTTCAGCCGCTGTGTTCAGCTCATTGGTCGGTTCAGCCGCTGTGTTCAGCTCATTGGTCGGTTCAGCCGCTGTGTTCAGCTCATTGGTCGGTTCAGCCGCTGTGTTCAGCTCATTGGTCGGTTCAGCCGCTGTGTTCAGCTCATTGGTCGGTTCAGCCGCTGTGTTCAGCTCATTGGTCGGTTCAGTTCAGCTCATTGGTCGGTTCAGCCGCTGTGTTCAGCTGGTCGTTCAGCTCATTGGTCGGTTCAGCCGCTGTGTTCAGCTCATTGGTCGGTTCAGCCGCTGTGTTCAGCTCATTGGTCGGTTCAGCCGCTGTGTTCAGCTCATTGGTCGGTTCAGCCGCTGTGTTCAGCTCATTGGTCGGTTCAGCCGCTGTGTTCAGCTCATTGGTCGGTTCAGCCGCTGTGTTCAGCTCATTGGTCGGTTCAGCCGCTGTGTTCAGCTCATTGGTCGGTTCAGCCGCTGGTGTTCAGCTCATTGGTCGGTTCAGCCGCTGTGTTCAGCTCATTGGTCGGTTCAGCCGCTGTGTTCAGCTCATTGGTCGGTTCAGCCGCTGTGTTCAGCTCATTGGTCGGTTCAGCCGCTGTGTTCAGCTCATTGGTCGGTTCAGCCGCTGTGTTCAGCTCATTGGTCGGTTCAGCCGCTGTGTTCAGCTCATTGGTCGGTTCAGCCGCTGTGTTCAGCCATTGGTCGGTGCCGTGTCAGCTCATTGGTCGGTTCAGCCGCTGTGTTCAGTTGGTTGCTTGGAAAACCACTATCATGTGCCTTGTGAAATCACTGAGGTTCTTTCAGCTTTCCCATTGTTGCCGAGTATCTGCACACAATCCTCACACGGTTTGTGGAGGGAGTGGTGCTGGGACGCCAGCATCACTGTTGTGCCTTCCTCAGGTGTCGTGGGCTAGCCTCCCTGTGAATGCCCCACCCAGCCCAATCCAGACATTTGCCATACTGAGGTGCTAGGGAGGCTGCAAATAGGCTGATCCGTGGAGCCAGCACTGCACTTCAGCCATCAGCACCAGGCCAATAGGAAATCCACATTACCTGAAGGAAACGTGCCAAAGGTTCATATATTTCCACCACCACTACTATCTCACTTTATCCTGGTGAAAGCTGTCCAATATTAGCATGAAGTAAAGAACAGCTTGAAACTAAGTACCTTCAGTGTGGAGTATCCCCAGTTTCCAGTTAAAAAGTAAAATAAATAAATAAATCACTCTCAGTTAATCATCTCATTTACTTCCTTTCCTAATAATCCAACACTGCATAATTTGAAATAAGACAACAATAGACTTCTTCAAAACTCTGTTACCATAAATAGCCACACAGAAGATGCACTTCCAAATTTGCATACTCATTTTGGACAAGCCATACAGGGCTTGAATTTCAGCGCAGGACTGCGGGAATCGCACATTTTCCAAGTTGCTCCCGCATGTCTGCAACTTTCAGTGCGGGAAAGTCACACAGAGATGTTTTAAGACACCAAGCTACTGTATTTTCCACCCAATTTAGAATGCCTTAAACGCTACAGCAATCTCTAAGGAAGTGGGTGTCAGTGATGAAAGCACTATGAGCAGCATTAGTTCTGGTTAAAATAAATAAGTATTGCTGGATATTTCAAGTGCCGCGAGACTTTATTCTCTCGTACGTGATTCTCGGCCACTTTCTTTAAGGATTATAGAAACTCAGTACACTGCAGTAAACAAACAGTTTAAAAAAAAAAAAAACAAAGTTGATTTTAAGTCAGTGTTGTTTTGCAAGCGGTGACTTTCACTTTAACTCATAAAACTCGCCGAAGGTTATGCACATATTACTCAGGCACTGTAAAAGATGTTTAAAAGTACAGACGTATTCAGTGAGTGTATGCGGTATTCCTAGCCAGAACTACAGTGGCTTGAAGTTAAGCCTCTCATCATGTGACAGAGTTCAGAGCTTAGGTTTCGTTTTGAGACTATTGCTCCGTCATTGTAGCAGCTAGACTGAAAGGGGCGGTTTCGCTGGAAAGCTTAGAAGCTCTGCTTCCCACCCATGTTAATTTTATATTGAGGTTCAGTGGTGCAGTTTTTTTTGTAGCCATCTATGACTACAGTATATAGAGCAGTGACCAAACATGTCACCATATATTCTCATCTCTACCACAGACAGTATGCCTGATCCTATTGCAACTTACATAATATGAAAGGAAATTGTGGCCTCTCGTTTGATATGCTACATGCATGCAAACTATCCAGTAGTTAAACATAAAGTACATAAATGAAAACAGTCAAAAACAGGCAGAAATAGGGCTAAGGGTGTAAAGAGTTAAAAAAAAGAAATGGTGCGCTGGTTTAAAAGAAAAGCACCAAAAACTTCTTGCCAAGCAATGGCAGAAGCAATGGAGAGTGCTCTGTCTCACCGTGATGAACAGCTGTTAGGTCTCCTGAAAGCAGCTTATTTTAAGGCAGCACCAGTGTGAATGACAATGCAGTGAAATACTGTATATATAGTTTTTTATATGCACAAGTGCCTTTTCTTTTGCCATCCCACCCCCCCAAAATTGTGGAATCAACCCCATTGGCTGCAGCATAGGTGTGAAATCCCCCCTGAACACACCAATGAAATTCAAGCCCTGCTACATCATATCAAACCACTAAGTTAATGACTTAAAAACTGTGACTTTTAAAACAGCTACTGGACAAATACATTTCTTTTCAGTGTGCCGCTGCAGAGATGAATTTCCTGTCTTTCTGCTGTCATATTTCAGTAATGTACAAAGCCACATGGACTTCTATTATCGCTCAATACAACAATTTTTCCAAACAGTGGATTTAGGCGTTCTCTTTCCAGCAACGGAACGCTCCACTGCTACACATTCTCCTCCTGATTTTGTTTTGTTTTTCTTCAACCCTATATACAGGTGAACCCTCCTTGTATCAGGATTGTGGTGCAGACATAACTCTTGATATAAAGCGAGTCATGATATAAACAGAGTTTCACGTTTGCCTATGAGAGCTCATTACGAGTGTGTGAAAGAAAGAAAGAAAACTAACAGTGAATTAAAGAGCAGTGTTTTAATACTGTGCATTTAATCATTCCTTACATTTAAACACATGCACCTAGTTTACTACACGACAAATACATTCTGTATCATTAACTGGAACGAAACACTTTGTGTCATCTAAAAAAAAGCAGGAATTATCGACTGGTTGTTGCTATCAATGCTTTGTTTTTTTGTGTGCTTTTGTATAATCCTGACAGTTAAAGTTTGCTGACGTTGGTGTTTTGTAACTGAACTCTATCCCCTTAAGACCACCCATGCAGTATTTGACAGGCTGCACAAGATGTCAGTTTATCAGCCAGGATATGTATTGGTTGTTGGTTGTGTTGGAAATGAATTATATCCTGTGGTTACTTAGTAAAGCCCGGCCACGCAGCGTTTGACAGGCTGCACAAAACAAGTAAGCGGGTTTGTGAGATGATGTTAAGAGAAGTAATTTCTCAAAGAAACTATGGTGCATGGCGAGTGGTTTTTCAGAATCGTGAAGCAGGAACACTTGCACGCAGGTCTTTAGAGAATCAGTTATGACACAATCTGATGAGCAGAAATGAAAATGTAGACCTGCTCACCCACACCTTATGTGTTGGTTTAGTTTTGTAAGGTTGTCATGTTGAGCCTACGTAAATTCAGGGTTAAATATTTATATTTTTATATATATATATATATATAATATGTGTGTGTGTGTGTGTATCTGTGTGTATATATATATATATATATATATATATATATATATATATATATATATATATATATATATATATATAATTTGGATGTGTGTGTATATATATGTGTTTTATAATTTCTTTGATTTTCATGAAAGGCTCTGTGTGACTAATATTGTACCTTTTATGATAGGAGGGTTAAAATTTGAGCTAACTTTCAGTTCTGATGTGTTCTGTTATGCTAGTAAGTTTCCATGTATTGATTCCAATATTCAAACGTTACACACATATAGCTTAAACATTATCATTAGACACAGCAATGTGGCACGAGTTTTATAAACAGTCAGACAGTGATCGGTTCCCTAATGTTCTGGGAGGTAGCTCAGGTACGGAGAGGGTCTCTCATCAGGAGAGGATTCAGGGAGCTTGTCTCACTCGCACTCTCAAGTGCCTGTCTTATATATCTTACCTAAATGCGGGGGTGTGAAGCTGAACTTTGTGAGCTCTGCTTACACTCTGTTTTCCTAACAATATCTCTAACATATCTCTTCTACACAAGGTCCAATGTACCCCACTTTATCAATTCCTTGTTCCTCTGTGTCCTGAGTTGGTTGAGTTGGAAAACATCCTCCCACCTTGCAGTGTTCTCAAGCATGCTTACTATTTATTTAACCTTAATTGACCTCTACACAGGATATGAAGTCATACTGTACATGCAGTGCACAGCCTTCCAGGGTTAATAGGTTGGCAGTTTTCATGTTTTACTGGTACTTTAACATTTTTTTTCTGTCCCTTTGTTTAGCACTGTGCATACTGTAAGCGCCTTGGAGCAACCATCAAATGCTGTGAAGAGAAGTGCAGCCGCTTGTACCATTATCCCTGTGCAGCGGCAGCTGCTGCTTTCCAGGATATCAGGAGTCACACTCTCCTTTGCCCAGAACACATCGAGCAGGCTACTGGTAGATGTAAGTCCTTAGCTCCCATTCGTTCATTCATTATGTTTTATTATATTAATCCAAACAAGGCTGGCTAAGGACTGAGATACATAAGCAGTTTTTCTTGTCAGTTCTATTTAACAACAAAAAATGTACAGCTGAATTGCGGTTGCTAAGTGTGCCACACGCATACTGAGATTTGACAGTTGTTGTGAGCATTTAAGGTGTTGCCTGTTTTTTTGCAGTAAACATGTTTCAGCAGCTGATGTAGTAATTGGAATTTTTTTTAAAAGAAGTTGACGTAGAAAAACTGGAGTGTGCACCAGCAAAGGTGAAAGACGAGCTCAAGAACCTCCAAACTCGGTATTTTGCAGAGAGAAGGGTTAGGGTTAAGGAAGGGTTAGGGTTAAGGAAGGGTTAGGGTTAAGGAAGGGTTAGGGTTAAGGAAGGGTTAGGGTTAAGGAAGGGTTAGGGTTAAGGAAGGAAAATATCTGCAGTTTGTCTTTTTCCATCCGCTGGTGATTTTCCTGAAAGATATTTGCCAATTCCAATCTGTTCGTCAATTCCAATCTATTCGTCGTCTTTTTCTTGCAGTCTTTATATTCCGCGTTTCAAACATCCCATAAACATTTTCTATTGTGAAAACAAAAACAATCAATTGCAATTTAGCTATACTTTCTATTTGAAAAAATTGAGAGTGAAATCAGGTGATTTTAGAAAGTGCAATATCATTGGCTGAACACAAAATTGTCAACTGAATTGATGAAAATCAAGCAGTGGTCTATTCTAGCAACTCGATTGCCAATTGGAAATTGTTGGCAGCTCGAGTTGGCAATTAGTGACACGCAGTCAATTTAAGATGCTAATAAAACGTGGCCTTATTGCCCAAGCATCTCCGGCCTAAGGAATATTAAAGCAGGGCCTGGAGCACCTGTCTTGGCTCAAACTGCCGTTTCCTCTGTGTGGCATATACGGCTCGTTGTGATCATTTTAATTAACTGGACAAAAAATTGAATAAATTAGTTTCTTTCCAGGTGATCTCACTCAGACATCATTTACTTCAGCTGGGGAGAAAGAAATGGTACCTTTTTGAGTGGCTTGAGTAATGGGAAAACAAAACGGTTTGACCTGTCTCCAGAGCTTGTGTGTGCAGGTTACTTCTCGTTTCAGAGAGGAGGTGTTGCAGCGAAGCTGTAACCTGGCACACTGGCTCGTGATGACATAGCGGGATTTGAAGAATCCTAGGGATTTCCTACCCCTCTACTGCAAACTCAAATGTCCCCAGCACAGCCAGTCTTCAAGCAAATGCAGCTGCTTTGCTTCGTTGTATTCAAGCCAACATCTTAAGCATCTACAGTAGTGTGTGCATTTATAATGTGACCAGGTTTACTTTCTTTAAATCTATATTTTGTAAAATAAATGTGCAGATATTATCAATATGTATTGAAGAGGATTCAGCTGAAGTAGTATTTCTTTTTAAAGGTTTGTACCTTCATGGCTTCAGATGCAGATGTGTTAACCTGGTGGATGCATGTTTGCTTCCACTTGCGTGTAGTGCAGTATTCTTAATTGATATTCTCATGACACTGTGCCACAAAAGAAAGCTTTGTTTCTAAATAATGTAATCTAGTTTAATGCAGTAATCTGTGTGTATCCTTTTATTTTTTCTCTTTCCAAATACAGCAAAGGATGAAGCGAACTGTGCATTGTGTGACAGCCCAGGAGACCTCCTGGACCAGCTGTTTTGTACCAGTTGTGGGCAGCATTACCATGGGATGTGCCTGGATATAGGAGTGACCCCTTTGAAGAGGGCAGGCTGGCAGTGCCCCGACTGCAAGGTCTGCCAAACCTGCAAGTAAGTGGTGAACCAACATGCTTGACACCAACTCCCCAACCGGGTAGCAGTGGGCACTGTAGCACCAGTCCTCTCGTCCCTGAGTAACACAATGCATACACTGCACGCAGATGATATACTGCACAGAATAAGAAAAGGCATTCAAATTCATTTCCTGTTGTTTATTTTGCCTTTTAAAGTTAAATGCTTTTATTAAAACTGTTCATGGAAGGATGTGTTTTTTTGTTAGTTTTTATTTTTTACCCCTAATAACTCTGGAAGATAATTTTAGATGATGGTAAACATTTAGGAATTTTCCATTTGAATAGCTCTCTTCATTATATTTTTATGCAATTCTAATTCACCAAATCTCTGGGCTAATGCAGAGTTAATTCATAGCACAAGTAAATGAAGCATTTCCTCATGAAGCAGAAGTCCAAGACCTACAGAAAGGAGTTGGCTGCATCAGCATGTGGGGTATTGCAGTGAGGTCATGCATGTTGGGTGAATTGGCTGCAGATGGGTAATATTGTGCTCATGTTTCAGGAACCCTGGGGAGGACAGCAAGATGTTGGTATGTGACACATGTGACAAGGGTTATCACACATTTTGCCTACAACCTGTAATGGACTCCATACCTACAAATAGCTGGAGGTGCAAAGTAAGGATTATTTTTTGTTTTTTTTGCATCTTTGATTATATAAAGTGTAATGGGCTAATGGATAAAATAAATCAATTCGATATTTTCAGTTGGGCCCATGTGGCATATTCCATGCATACAATGCTTCAATTGTGTTGATTTTATGTATTTCTTTTTTTTCATTATTCTTTCAGTTTTAATTGGGATTGTATTGTACCCTTCCGTAGTGTGCAGGGATCTGTTACGTCAGTGCCTTGCTATTGGTTGTATGACCGACAGCACGTTCCTTTCATTGGTTCTTTGTTTCCTGGGGGCGGGGGTTGTGAGAATTTGGCTTTTTTGAAGCTCAGTTGAGCTGCAGTGGTTGGAAGGGGAACTATTCACTAGAACGCCTTTTAAACTGGCTATTCCAGTTACCAAAAAATTAAATACTATTTATGGTTACACATGCAAAATAAATAAATAGAAATTCTGTAGCGAATCTTGTGAAGACTCTACCTGTTTGATACATCTAGCTGTTAATAAACCCTGTGGACTGGTCGCTTGCATTGGTTCACTTGAGCATTGCTCCTCTGCTGTGCAGCTGTCTGTCAGTAGATTGCTTGTGTTGCATCCTGTTAACTCTGAGTCTGCCCTGGGGTTATTGAGCGCAGTGGATGTGATGCTGCTGGCTCTCAGCAAGGTAAATCCCTTTGGTGATGTCTGTAAAGCTGTCTGATTTAGCAAGCTTCGGAAGTGTGGGTCTGACTCAGTGTTTGATAGCGAGCTATACTTCTGAAACCTCTCCCGCTTGTCACTTTTTCAGTTTCTTGCGGTGCTTGCCTCGTTTTCAGTTTATATTATAAGAGTTTCATTTTGAGTAGTCCTGGTTAGAAAAGCTACACTCCTCTCAGACTGCGGCTCTGTTGTGGTATTTATATTGCGTTATACTGAGCATGAAACAAGATCAAATTTGAGCTCCTTCAATGCCCTTTTTGTACTGTATTATAATGCCCATATAGACCAAGTCCTTACAAGGTGATAATCGATGGTTCTAGTAATATAAAAGTTGCCTGCTTATTTCTTTATGACCTTTCTGATGTGATGTTTGCATTTGATCAGTTTGGAGTGAATTGTCCTGTGTGAAACAAAACAGTTATGATTAATTACTTGACATTTACGGTGTAAGTAAATGCAATTCGAACAATATTTGGATGTCCTGTCTCGTACTATTCAGATTTGATCTCTTTGTATGTTTCCCATGTATCTGGCAGTGCTGGGAGCTCCTCCCTGCCGCACAGCCTGCTGATGCTAATTGCTGATTTAGCTGCAGGCCACTGGCTTGGCCTGAATGAATCCCTCCATGCTGGGAGCTGAAATACCCAGTGCAGTTTGAGATAGCTAGACAGTCTGAACTTTCTTACCCTGTTTAACTACAAAATCCCAAAAGAGCTCTTGTGATCTACACTCGCCACCCCTTTGAGGATGAGCAGAACTCCCAGCCTGACTCAGGACTCCTGAGCTGCAGCCAGGGCTTCAACTTCTCATTGCTGCAACCAAAGAAGAGAGTAATAATTTAAATGTGTCAAATACAACTGCATTGTCGGGTGTTGGGGAGCACTCTTAAAATACAGTGCTCTGTTTTCAAAAGTCTAGTTATTTTCACATTGTTCAGTTTTAGTTTTGTGGATGACTGCTTTTCTTAACGAGCTACATTGTAATGTATATTTCTTAGTGTGGTGAAGCACTTACAACTGACTTAACTTTTTCCCCCCTGACAGAATTGCAGAGTATGTGAGCAGTGTGGCACCAGAACAAGTTTTCAGTGGCACCACAATTGTCTATTGTGTGATAACTGCTACCAGCAGCAGAACATGGGCTTGTCCTGTCCACTTTGTGGAAAGGCGATCCACCCAGATTCCCAGAAGGACATGCTTTGCTGTCAGATGTGCAAAAGGTAAGTGTTGCCATCTTGTTACAAAAAACACTTGGCATAAGATAACCCTCACTTGGATAGCTATGAAATGGACATCCCTTGATTCTGTAACAGGTAGTGGGATGTTGGAGTGCGTTGACTAACCCACAGTCATGCAGGTGGAATCTTAACTAAATCTTCTGACAGTCCTCCAGTCATTAGTATTTGAACTGGATGGGGGTGTGGCTAACTGTATCCACATTTCCACTGCCTCTTGTCTCCATGCTGCAGTGCATACTGGTGAGCTAGTAGAAGTGATCACCAATGAGCTGGATAATAAGAAACATGTGCATGTGAGAGTTTGGAATTTTCCTGTCTTGGGCAACGGCAGTCATCGTAAACCCGTGGAGACCTTCAGATGCACGTCTGTTCCAGGGTTGCAGATGAAAATGTCTTTGCTTAATTGATTTTAGGTGGATACATCTAGACTGCGACAGACAAGCAGAGAACAAAACCAGCGTCTTGCTAAAAGACGGATATGTGTGCACAGTCTGCAAGCAAGTGGAACTGGAGGAACTGCAAGCAAGCCAGACATTTGGGGTCCTGGAGACCGCTGAGCCAGCTGAAGAACTTGAACCAGGTAATGGACCAAGCAAGAGAGAAACATGTAAGCAAGTTAAAGAGCAGGTAGCTCCACACATGCGTTTATTGGCTTTCTGTGTGTCCCTCGATTTTATCGTGTGCTGTTCTGAGCAGTTGTGTTTTTTTGATCCAATATTGAGGTATATTCATTTCCTCCAGGTGCTGAGCTGGCATATTTCCATAGAGATTACTGTACAGGGTCAGGCTACAGAATGCAGCTTTTATTTATTTTACTTTAGAGCACAATGGCGAAAACAGAAAGGAGTGAAATTGAAAAGCAATGTAAAAGGGAACAAAGTCATAGGCAAAAGAGAGTTTAATGAGGGGCTGGGGAGGGGGGTTACCAATTTTGTTTTCTCTCTTGTACTTGTAGAGTTGATAATGACAGATCTGACGAGAACGTGAGTTTAATATGTGGAAGAGACTCTCTAGATAAGATCAGCTCTAGAGGGGAAACTCCCTAAAACACTAGTGATTTTATCAAAGGAGGAGGGAAGTAAAGTACACATGGAAATCTAATTTCAAACTGTTTTTGACAAGCTACAGGATTTTTTTTATATATATAAATGCTTTTGTTGAATTACAAACGACCAATTGGTGGCACAGCAAGGTCTGAATGATGTATTGACTCTTAACACTGCCTCGGAAATCTGAAACTGGTTGCCAGTTGGTCTTTTTAAGTTGGCAGTCAGCGCTCTAACATGGTAAGGTTGTTGACAGAAAAATAAGTGGTATTGTATAGTGCATATAGTAATCTGAATCTTGGACGGTGGGAGTTTTGATATGAAGCAGGGTGAAAGCTTCATGTTTGGTTCATGCTGGGAAGGAAAGTAGGTTATCTGTCTTATGGCAGAGGCTGGGTGTGAACTGGCACAGAAGGAGAGTGTGTTAACCACACTGCCCCGAGGCAGGTAGAATCCAGGTTATCAGACCTCTCTATTCCTTTTTGGAACAGTGCCCGTCAGTGTAGTTGGTAAAGTAGGAAGATTATTTCAAAGCTTATCCCACCCTCTGGAGAGTAACCACAATTCCAGCTGGAAAGTCCCATCTGTTTACCCTCCATGTAAAATGCATGCGCATGGAGAAAACAGAGAGTACTGATTAGAGGAGAAACCTCAAAATGGAGCGAGGTAACCAGTGGAGTAGCACAGGGATCAGTGTTAGGTCCTCTGCTATTCCTAATCTAAATTAATGACTTAGATTCTGATATAGTAAGCAAACTTGTTAAACTTGCAGACATCACAAAGGTCATTCAAAGTAATCTAGACAGCATTCAGAACTGGGCAGACACATGGCAAATGAGATAATAGAGAAAACTGTATGGTACTGCATGCAGGCAATAAAAATGTGTATTATAATGAAATTGAAGAAGGAATCTATGGAAAAGACCTAGGAGTTTACTTTGATTCAGAAATGTCTTCATCTAGACAATGTGGGGAAGCTATAAAAAGAAGGCCAGCAAGATGCTTGGATATATTGTGAAAAGTGTTGAATTTAAATCAAGGGAAGTAATGTTAAAACTTTACAATGCATTTGTAAGACATCATCTAGAATACTGTGTTCAGCTCTGGTCACCTCGCTACAAAAAGAATGTTGCTGCTGTAGAAAGAGTGCAAAGAAGAGCGACCAGAATTGTTCTGGGTTTAAAAGGCATGGCATATGCAGACAGGCTAAGAGAATTTAATCTATTCGGTCTAGAACAAAGAAGATTACGCGACGATCTGATTCAAGCATTCAAAATTCTAAAAGGCATCGGTGTTGACCAAAGGGACTTTTTCAACCTGAAAAAAGAAACGAGGATCCAGGGTCACAAATGGAGATTAGATAATGGGGCATTCAGTACAGAAAATAGGAGGCACTTTTCTACACAGAGAATTGAGTCTGGAACCAACTCCCCTGTAACTAATAATTAACTAATAATACCACACTGGTATCCTTCAAGAAGCTGCTTGATGAGATTCTTGTTGATCAATAAGTTACTAACAACCAAACAAGCAAGATGGGCCGAATGGCCTCCTCTCGTCTGTAAACTTTTTTATGTGTGTCCTAACAGTCGCACTGTAAAGCGTGCTGATCTATAAGCCTGTGTTTAGGAGTTCTACATTGACCCAGGCCTTCACTTTCCTTGCTCGGGGTGTATGTCGTGGGTTCCCCCTCGACCCCCAGACATGTTTTTTGGCTAGGGGCTCTGTATGTTTTTGCTCTATGTGTTCAGCTATTTTTTCTTCTAAATTGTGTGTGCGCAGAGCTAGCAGTGATTACAACGGCAGGGTGAGTTGTGACTTTAACATCCCATATGAAAGCAGTATGATACAAATGAGCTTTGCGGCCTGCCAGGTGAGACAAATTGTGTTTCATTGATCTGTGCCGTCAGGAGCCAGAGCTGAGCCTCATGGGGAGTGTTCAGGCTTACAGCTGACCTGTTACCTGACTCCACAGGCTGGGTGGAGGATACTGCTCCATTTAAAGCATTTCCCCTTTCCCTGTGTGAGGCAGTTGAGGAATTGACAGGACAGCAGCCCAGCCAGCCAGCTGTCCACACTCTGCACAGAGTGCAGAAAGAGCAGCCTCGGTGCTCCCTCCCACACTCGTGTGTCGATGGTGATTGGGCGCCACATGGTGGGAGGGTAATTTGATCCTCATGCTTATTTAATTGTGGTCTCTTGCACGCACAGCCTGCTGCTTTGTTGAATCGGTTCACATACACAGCAGTGTAGGTGTTGTTTTTGTGAATGTTAATGTGCGCTGGAGCTGGCTGGCTCAACTGAATGACCTCGTCACTTGTGAGACCTGCTGTGCTGTCAGATTGCATGTAGAGTCAGGCACTTAGGCCTTTGGCAGACGTGAATCTCAGGCTGTCCTAGCAGCAGTCCTGGATTGGGGGCGCTGTGTGCAGGGTGAACGTTTTTCCCATCATTACTGCTTGGTAAATACCGGGTTCGCCCCTGTTTATTTAAATGATGGCAGTTCTGAGCTTCCTCTACCATTTTAGTTCTGTTCAGCTGACCCAACTTTGTTTTTTTTTTTTATATAGAGAACGATGCTGTTCCGGATCTAAACTTCTACACTGCCAGCATGCTGGAACTGTTATATCTATATTTTAGAAAGGCTGACGAGATGTAACTAATGAATGAATTGATTACTCTTCATAGCACTTTGTGCGAGAGTCAGAGGACATGCTGGCAATCCCCGAGACAGACAAGCAGAGAGGGGTTAGTCCCCTCCAGACCACACTGTAAACACTGCTGCGACACCCTTGGGAGAGACTCAGACAAGCAGAGAAGGGTTAGTCCCCTCCAGACCACACTGTAAACACTGCTGTGACACCCTTGGGAGAGACTCAGACAAGCAGAGAGGGGTTAGTCCCCTCCAGACCACACTGTAAACACTGCTGTGACACCCTTGGGAGAGACTCAGACAAGCAGAGAGGGGTTAGTCCCCTCCAGACCACACTGTAAACACTGCTGTGACACCCTTGGGAGAGACTCAGACAAGCAGAGAAGGGTTAGTCTCCTCCAGACCACACTGTAAACACTGCTGTGACACCCTTGGGAGAGACTCAGACAAGCAGTAAGGGGTTAGTCCCCTCCAGACCACACTGTAAACACTGCTGTGACACCCTTGGGAGAGACTCAGACAAGCAGAGGGGTTAGTCCTCTCCAGACCACACTGTAAACACTGCTGTGACACCCTTGGGAGAGACTCAGACAAGCAGAGGGGTTAGTCCCCTCCAGACCACACTGTAAACACTGCTGTGACACCCTTGGGAGAGACTCAGACAAGCAGAGAGGGGTTAGTCCCCTCCAGACCACACTGTAAACACTGCTGTGACACCCTTGGGAGAGACTCAGACAAGCAGAGAGGGGTTAGTCCCCTCCAGACCACACTGTAAACACTGCTGTGACACCCTTGGGAGAGACTCAGACAAGCAGAGGGGTTAGTCCTCTCCAGACCACACTGTAAACACTGCTGTGACACCCTTGGGAGAGACTCAGACAAGCAGAGAGGGGTTAGTCCCCTCCAGACCACACTGTAAACACTGCTGTGACACCCTTGGGAGAGACTCAGACAAGCAGTACGGGGTTAGTCCCCTCCAGACCACACTGTAAACACTGCTGTGACACCCTTGGGAGAGACTCAGACAAGCAGAGGGGTTAGTCCTCTCCAGACCACACTGTAAACACTGCTGTGACACCCTTGGGAGATCGTTACCAGACTCGCCCTTCATGCCAGTAGGGATTCTGAAGGTTAACTGCCTCACTGACGAGGACTCGGAAGCTTATGATGTGAACAACGTAGGCAAGGTGCTTGTCGGCAGAACTTTCCATGTCTTTCACTGAAAGACATTATAACCCTATGAATCAAAGATGGTAAATAAGCAGTTAACAAGTAACTGATCAGTAATTACTGTGCCACAATTAATCAACACTTTGCATTGATGTGAGAGCCCCCCGTTGGTATAATATAAAGTTGGACTGGGCTGCATTTAAATGATGTAAAACAACGCAAGAAGTTCCATGTTATAACTATGGATAACACGTGGTGAAAAAACAGCAGTTTGTCATGCTGAAGAGATACGAGAGCTTGCAGATATTTCGTGTTCTGCTTTCAGCTTGTCCTGTTTACACATTAATTAAATCTGTTATATACTGCATGTCTTTACATAGTAAGATACCTAAACGCTCATACATAATTTAATACATTTGACATTGAATGTAGATTATGGTTAAGAAAGAGCCACACTTCTGTGGAACGTTTGTTGCAAAATATGCTAAAACAATAGTTTAAAGAAGAGCTGTTCATGTTGTTTGGGAATCTACTCTGCCCTCAGTAACTACTTTACAGAAATACAACCTGTAGAAACCTTTTCAGTGTACTGAAGTGCTATTAAAGAGAGAATAGATTGGCATCGTGTGCTGGTCTGCTGTTTTCAGGTGTCTATCCTAGCCCTGCTATTAAAGAGAGAATAGATTGACATTGTGTGCTGGTCTGCTGTTTTCAGGTGTCTATCCTAGCCCTGCTATTAAAGAGAGAATAGATTGACATTGTGTGCTGGTCTGCTGTTTTCAGGTGTCTGTCCTAGCCCTGTATACAAGACTGCAGTGTTGATTTAAACCCAAGCTCTCATGGCTGTCAGCAGGATAGCTGGGAACACTGGAGATTTCTTCAACACGGAGGTTTGACCTCTAAAGCCGCACAGTAGTTCTGGCTCACGTTCTAAACTGCTTACGTTAGTTATTGACTGAACAAATTGAGGGTAATGACTCTCCTCATCTAATAAGTATTTTATATATACAGGTTGTGTGACTATATGTGTGTGTATATATATGTGTATATATATATATATATATATATATATATATATATATATATATATATATATATACATTCATAAAAATGTACCAAAAGCACATCCCTACATTGCAGGTGTGCATGGATAATGAAGTGGTCGCAGCAGCTTTGTGAGATAATGAGAGGGTCGCAGCTCCTTCTCTTCAGACTGCACTTGGCTTAATGACGAAGTTTCAAGAGCCGCGTCTCGTTAATCTTTTCATTTTCTCTTCTTTCTTTTTCTAAAGCATGCTTGGAAAGGGTACAGGAAGCAGTTGAAGAAGCAGGGAATCTGGAACATGCTGCTGAAGAGAATCAGCTCAAGGAGGAACAGAAACCTGTCGAGTCTGGTACACACAACGCTTCTGCTTTCCTGTTTGTTGTGTTTTGTGATTTAAGGGGGGTGTTCCAGTTAGACTCAGACTTTTGACTGAGAATGCAGGGTCTGTGATTGGATTTGTATAGTTTGTCATGTTGGGTCTTGAGATTGAAGAGGTTTGTAAAGGTGATTGGGAGCCTGTGTAATGACCTGTATGCTGCAGCAGTGCTTTGAATAGGCTGTCCTGATACTCCTACTCACGATGGCCTATAAGGAGTATTTATCAGCAGGTATTCAGTAAATCCAGTCTCATGTGATACTCCCACTCGGCTGCTAACAGGCAATTAACTCATTTAGAACCTGGTTGGAATAAAGACCAGGACTGGGCAAACACATGGTAAATGACATTTAATATAGAAAAGTGTAAAGTACTGCACGCAGGCAATAAAAAAATGTGTATTATAAATACCATATGGGAGATTGACTCAGAAATGTCTTCATCTAGACAACGTGGGGAAGCTATAAACAAGGCCAGCAAGATGCCTGGATATAAAGTGAAAAGTGATGAATTTAAATCATGGGAAGGAATGTTAAAACATTACAGTGCATTAGTAAGATCCCATCTAGAATATTGCGTTAAGTTCTGGTCACCTCTCTACAAAAAGGATATTACTACTCTAAAAGAGTGCAAAGAGCAGCGACCTGAATTATTTAGGGTTTGAAAGGCATGTCATATGCAGACAGGCTAGAAAAATTAAATATATTCAGTCTTGAACAAAGAAGATTATGCGACGATCTGATTCAAGCATTCAGAATTTTAAAAGGTATTGACAGTGTCAACGCAAGGGACTTTTTCCGACCTGAAAAAAGAAACAAGGACCAGGGGTCACAAATGAAGATTAGATAAAGGGATATTCAGAACAGAAAACAGGAGGCACTTTTTTTATACAGAGAATTGAGAGTCTGGAACCAATTCCCCAGTAATGTTGTTGAAGCTGACAACCTTCAAGAAGCTGTTTGATGAGATTCTGGGATCAATAAGCTACTAACAACTAAATGAGTAAGATGGGCCGAATGGCCTCCTCTCGTTTTTGTAAATTTATGTTTGAAGTAACTTACAAAAATAGATGGTGAGTAAGTAGATTCAAGAAAATGCACAGAGTCCTTTTCTTCAATCAGTTGCCAGGTTTATTGAAATATGCAGGGAGTCTGGTCCCAGGTACAGGACAAGCAAAATACTCAACATTACAATGTTTGCGTGACATTAAATACCCTTCTGTATAGATGGTCCACCTCCCCTTTCTCTTTCACTTAACCAATGGTCAAGGTACAACACTTTATTCTGTTAATTTAGTGTGTGTGTGTGTGTGTGTGTGTGTGTGTGTGTGTCTGTATGTATGTGTGTATGTGTGTGTAGTCTAATGTGACAACCTCTGAACTCTGAATGCATTCTTCACACTCCTGGAGACAAAAGGTCCATACATCTGCCTTTTGTTATCTCTTTGCGACCCCCATTGATGCCAGTGGGATTATCTCTTTTGATCTCTCTGAAGTCTAGAGCCTGTTCCCTTCTAGTCCACAGCATTGTTATCTCATTAGCTTGCAGTCATTGTTGGGCAGTTTGTAGACGCATCGTCTCTATCAGTGGTTAGCAGTACATGCAATTTGAACCAAACAGTCTGCTATCTGCAATATTATTCTCTTTTCAGAAAAGAACACCAGTATAGCTCTGCTAGTCCACATGCGTAGCAAACCCCTAATCAATTCTCAATCCATGTTTTCCAACAATGTTCTTATGGAATGGATCTCAAGGGCCAGAGTTGAGTACCAACTGAACAAGATGTCTTGAGTCCAGAAGTGTTAAAAACACAAAAAGATGGGTATGAGACCAGCTGTTTATGTATGTATGTATGTATTTATGTATTTCATACATTTTTATGTTTTCCAGCTGCTGAACCTGCACAAGTAGTAACAACAATGGACCCCAAGGTTTCTGTGCCCCCGTCTCCACCCTTCCTAGCCAAACAAGAAACACCGGAGGAGGTAGAAACAGCAGCAGCAGCAGCACCCACAGAATCCCAGCTGGAAAGAGAACTACAACCACAGAATTCAGAAGTGCCGGCTGAGGTTGTCCCACCAGCACCTGAGGAAGCAGGCACTGAAAGTGAAGCTGCGAAGGTGGAACCCATGGAAGTGTCGGCTGCAGAACCCACTCAAGCACAAGAGCGTCTGGAGACTGCGGTGCAGGAGAGGAGACCTTTGGAAACTCCTGCCTTGGCACAAGAACACCTTGCGCTTGAACTGAGTGAAAACCACGAGGTTGCTCAGGTTTCTGACAGCAGTCGTCTTGTGGAAATGGACATCACCCCCGCCAGCGAACTGAGCTTCTCAGACATGAATTCACCTTCACAGGATCTGACTGCCCTGTCACAACAGTGCCCAGAAAGCTCTTTCTCTGTTTCAATGGACACCAGCAAGCTGGCAGAACCCCCTGTTTCTGTAGGAACTCCCCCAAAAGACGTGCCCCAGGTTCAGACAGCTCCAGCGTCCAGTGGCGGGGTACCCTCAACAACTTTCATACCAGTCGCGCCAAAAATTGGCATGGGGAAGCCAGCCATCACCAAAAGGACGTTTTCTCCAGGAAGACCTCGAGTGAGACAGGTAGGTTTTTTTTCTCTTGTGGTGTAGTGATTTATTTTTTGATGAGAACAGCCCAATGGTCAGGACTGTTCTGCAGTGTGGAAGATGTGTTTGAACAGCCTGGGTTTTGACACTCCCTGGTGGTTTCTTCTAGGCAGCCCAGCTGGTAATGATGACCTTGGCTGGGAGGCAGCACACAGGATGCACCCGCTTGTCTCTGGGGTGTACACCTTTGTAGTTAACAGTGCTTGTCCTGTGAGGCTGGGGATTAAAGAGGACTTTAGGCCTTTTTTTTCTTTTTCTATTTTTTTGTTTTTACCGTGCAGTTGTGTCTGAGGTGCTAACGTGTCTGCTTTCAACCGTAGCCCATTAAGGGCTTGACATACCGCAGTAAAGATTACATTACAGCATCACGTTTTTAATATACTATAATATTATACTATAATATTAATATACATTTTCTATTAAAATTAAAGGTTTGTTTATTTTAACATTTCTGTTGTTTTTACAGTTCACAGTAATTTTCCGAGTGGTTTTTGAAGTCGTTGGAGAGAACTGGCACTTGTTTATTTCGGTGTTCATTAACATTGTGGTTCTGACTAGTCAGATTGGCACATCCGTAATTGCTGGAGTGTTTTAACCCAGCATTCCTTCTTAATGGCCACATGCCGTCATTTCATTAATATACTCTTTTATAGATTTTATAGAGGATACAGGCAGCGGGATGTATTCTTGTGGGTAAAAGATGTATTTAATAATTCCAGGATATATATGTGTGTGTGTGTGTATGTATGTGTGTGTATCTGTCTATATATGTGTGTGTGTCTCATATATATATATCTATATATATATATATATATATATATATATATATATATATATATATATATGTGTGACAAAAAAAAACTAAATTCTTGGTTTTAGCTTGCAACCAGTGGAATATGGGCCCTAGGCATAGAACACTTCTGCTGTAATTGCTGAGTCATCAATCCCTATCTGTCCGGAAGCACTTTACCAACATTTCTACTTTTAGCTTTAACTCATTTACGTGATTTTTAAAATGTATTTATTTGTTATTTTTTTGTAGTCCTAGTGAAGGGAACGCATCCTTTTCATTTGGGCTTTAGCTGTTGCTTCAGTGGGTTAATGAGAATGTCTGTCCGGTTCATTTTCAAAATCTTTAGTTAATACATGCCGTTGTATTAAAGCCAAGGCTTCTCTTTTTTGGAAGTTACCATAGTGACACCCCCCAATGCTCTTCATCCAGCTTTTTATTTATTTATTTATTTGCATTGTAAGTTTGCCTTTAGGGCTGGGTTTTGTGGTGCTTTCATTAAATGTTTGATATTAAATATGCAAGTTTGGGGCAGATATTTGTACAGATATTTGGCTGTAATCTTTTATTTATACCTTGAAAATTGTTTTCAGTTAACCAAATTCAATTCTCTCATTTAGCCCTACAGTTATTGCACGATATGTATTTTAATTGTATTGCAAAATGTTTTAAATTTATAAAAAAATAACCTGGGGGATAAACAACCTGTTTTAAACTTCTTCCATAAGCAGTGTGGGGCTTGGCAGATAAAGATCCTGCTTCGCTACCCGCTTTTCAGTTGCGGCAGAACTTTGAAGTCTGTTGTAATTGAGATATGCTGTGGCAGATCCAAACAGTGCAAAGGGTTTTGATACGAAATCTAATTCAGGATTGTGTGCTGACTATTGACCCAGAGGCGAGATCCAGCAACATTTTGGTTACACAAAGTAATAGCAAGGTGTTATTTTATTTAATACGCTCCACCTTTCATGGGCTCCCTTCCACTGCATAGGTATGTGATCTGCATTAGCAAAGCTGACCTCACCTGGCATTTTAATTTGAGAGGGGGAGAGATTTTGTCCCAAACTTCTCTGTTTTCATGACCTGCTTTGCTTTGCTTTGTTTTAACCATTCTGTTTGCATCCTTTGTGTTTATTTTGCTGCATTTTATCCCCTTCTCTCATCTGCCATACCTCAGGGAGCTTGGAGCACCCGTAACATGTCCAGCTCTCCTTCGTGGTCCCCAGACCGTTCAGAAGGGTGGGACCCCTCAAAGACAAGGCAGCTGTTCAGCACCCCCATTTGGACCGTCAAAGTGGTAAATGATTTGGATTCTGTTATGGTGATTTAATGGCTACCTTTTAATTATTCATTTTGAATTGAATTTGGGCCCACAGCAAAGTATTCAGGTGGGTGTTGCTGCACTTCTGCAAATGTCGTTTTGGATGGTGTATTTGAGACACGCACACACCACACACACAGCACAAGGGCTCGTCTTGTATGTCCTGCCACATCCAATGTGACACTAACTGTTCTGAAATATTTTCTTCTTAGATAAGACCACTAGGTGTGCTTTCATCCCCGTTAAAGCTTGTGACTTGCCATTTCTTGGAACAATAGCTTTGCAGCGTTTATGAAACAAACCAATTTTAAAATGAGTTATTATTTATTACATGTTTTTGAGAGAGAGCGAGAGAGAGACCTTGCTTAATTGCACCAGAAGTTTGAGTACTTATTTTCCATTGAAAATTGCTTCAGTTCTTTGCATTCTAAATAGTCTACTATGCAAGCTTGGTTTGCATTCACGTAAGACTTTTTTTTTGGGTGGGGTGGGTTACAGTTTATCAGATGTTTCTCTTTTTAAATGATTTTTAATTAGCAAGAAAAGGAAGTACACTTGTAGAGCCCATTTGAAATGCTGATCATATTTACAGCAGGCTTATCTTTGATACATCTATAAACAAGCAAGGAAGTACAGTACTTCAGGGTACTCTGGACTTGCTCTGGGACTAATCACAGACAGGGTGGGACTGATAGAACAGACAGACTGGCATCAGACAAGCGCCTATTGTAGGAAAGCAAATGGCATTAAAATAAGAATAACGATGAAGCATCTTGGAGATAAGAGCATGCAGGGGCTGGCTTGTGATCTGTTTGGGCTGCACTTGCTGTTTAGCAGATTTGAAGGTGTATGAGACATCCATGATTGTGATCATCTTCTTAAAGGCATATTCTTGGCATTGCAGGTATTTTTTATAGAAAGTTTTGTACATCTCTGTATTTGCAGAACACAGAGCCACACAATACAGCACATGAATCGGGTGTTACATGTCCTGTCTGTCTGTGCAGAATCGAGTGTTTGTACGTGTCCTGTCTGTGCAGAATCGAGTGTTTGTACGTGTCCTGTCTGTGCAGAATCGAGTGTTTGTACGTGTCCTGTCTGTGCAGAATCGAGTGTTTGTACGTGTCCTGTCTGTGCAGAATCGAGTGTTTGTACGTGTCCTGTCTGTGCAGAATCGAGTGTTTGTACGTGTCCTGTCTGTGCAGAATCGAGTGTTTGTACGTGTCCTGTCTGTGCAGAATCGAGTGTTTGTACGTGTCCTGTCTGTGCAGAATCGAGTGTTTGTACGTGTCCTGTCTGTGCAGAATCGAGTGTTTGTACGTGTCCTGTCTGTGCAGAATCGAGTGTTTGTACGTGTCCTGTCTGTGCAGAATCGAGTGTTTGTACGTGTCCTGTCTGTGCAGAATCGAGTGTTTGTACGTGTCCTGTCTGTGCAGAATCGAGTGTTTGTACGTGTCCTGTCTGTGCAGAATCGAGTGTTTGTACGTGTCCTGTCTGTGCAGAATCGAGTGTTTGTACGTGTCCTGTCTGTGCAGAATCGAGTGTTTGTACGTGTCCTGTCTGTGTTTATAGACTCGGGTGTTATCGGTAGTAGAAACTGTAAATGCGAATGTGCTTCCTTTAGGGTTTTTCAGGGTTGCTTTTTTTTCCCCCCAGGGTTACCAGACATCTTGGGGAAAACTGGGATTGTTCTAGTTTAATTTTTTGTCCCGGTAGAAACAGTGAAATTGTTGAATCATTCCGGTTTTGCTGTTTGTGTAAGTAGGCTTGCTACTATTCGATTTTTTTTTTTTTTTTTTGCCAAATCGAAGATTAATATTGGCGTTTTATTTTAGAAAGAATTTACCATTTGTTTTCATTCTTTATTTTTCAGTTCAGGCAGAGAATGGGTGAAATCAACCTTTATGCTTTAAAAAAATGTAATTGAAAAACGTCTCATTTAGCGAAACCCCTTTATCATATTCAACATGCAACAAAACCATGCTTACCCACATTCTAATTGAAATAACATTGGGTCACAGCTGCGCTATACATTTAAAAATTCTTAAATAATCCGTAAACCATATAAAAGTGTATGACACAGACCTTTTATAGCATTCATTTACGAGTAAAAATAATATGTACAGAACAAAACATTAGATAGTTGAACATAACTAACTTGCAGTTATTACTGGGAGTCTGAGCTCCCCCTCTCCTGCTTCCGCAGAGCTGGACTCACTGTCACTGGAAGGTAGTGCAGATGGACCAGCTTTGTCCTGCTACGGAGACTTCAGCCGTCTCCTGCACCGCATTTTCAAATCAGACTAGTAAATGTCACTGTATACATAAAGCAAAAGCTTACCTACACCTCAACCTGCTAATTTCAAAGTAGGAACTTTGAATGACAGGCGGTGTAGCTGGCAAATGAGAGCATTCTAGCACAACTTCTTTAGAAAACGAGATCCGTCAGAACTGGGTGAAACTACAGCACTAACGGACCACTGAGATGACTGACAGCAACCCCCGGCCATTCAGAGCGGAACAGAGACAGGACAGACAGCAAGTATAAAAACTACACAAACTAGAGAGGATTTCTAAATGATTATTTTTGGTAAGAATATAAAAAATAGTGAGTGGTTTTACCGACATTTACCGTATATGCATTTATTTCAGTTGAACTTTATTTTTGGGGAATGCGCGTTTAGTGAGCGTTACCTATTTTAATATCGAAAAGTTGCAAGCCTATTTATAAGTGTGCTCAGCAAGTTAGCAGCAGATTTATTGTGTTAGCATCATTCAAAACAAAATAAACAGTCTTCTGGATTATTTGTTTAATAATTCTGATTATGTGTATGTCATGTTTAAATGGTAATATAGCTCGTCTAATTTTTCCTAGTATGGCTTTTTGTACATTTTAACATGCTTTGATTAGATGACAATAGAAAGGAAACAATGTGTTTACCCGATGTTTAATTTATTTATGACTGTGTTATTATATACAATTATTATAACTGCTTCAGAGCAGCTACTGCATCGGGAATCGGGGGGGGGGGGGCTGCTGCTTTTTTAATCCTCTAGTTTGAACTGAGTGTTTGTCACTCTGGAATCTGGTAGCCTTGCTTTTTTAATCCTCTAGTTTGAGCTGAGCGTTTGTCACTCTGGAATCTGGTAGCCTTGCTTTTTTAATCCTCTTGTTTGAGCTGAGAGTTTGTCACTCTGGAATCTGGTAGCCTTGCTTTTTTAATCCTCTAGTTTGAACTGAGTGTTTGTCACTCTGGAATCTGGTAGCCTTGCTTTTTTAATCCTCTTGTTTGAGCTGAGCGTTTGTCACTCTGGAATCTGGTAGCCCTGCTTTTTTAATCCTCTTGTTTGAGCTGAGCGTTTGTCACTCTGGAATCTGGTAGCCTTGCTTTTTTAATCCTCTTGTTTGAGCTGAGAGTTTGTCACTCTGGAATCTGGTAGCCCTGCTTTTTTAATCCTCTTGTTTGAGCTGAGAGTTTGTCACTCTGGAATCTGGTAGCCCTGCTTTTTTAATCCTCTTGTTTGAGCTGAGCGTTTGTCACTCTGGAATCTGGTAGCCCTGCTTTTTTAATCCTCTCAAGCTAAGAGCTTGCCCAGCACCTCTCACTGGGGTAAAAGTTCTTGCCTCTCTTTTTGTTTTCATTATTGGGTATTTATTATCTGCCATTTTATAGGAACATTTTACACATTTAAAAAATGTGTCAGATTTTAATTGGTAGAATTAAATTACATTAAACACTGTTTTTCATTGTTGAGGGTATTTGGAAAGAGAAAAAGGAGAAAATCACAACAAAAACAAAGATCATTTTAAAAGTCTCTGAAAATAAAGGATGATTTCTTTTCGCTTCTTTTTTTCCCCTGATTAGAAGGAGGTGATATGGAAGCGTTGATTTCAGTCTGACAGTCCTGTGCTGTTTGTTCTCTTCATGTCCTCGTACGTGCTTCTGTTTACTGGGGTTCGTCCTAGCTGTTCAGTCTTGGTGAGGTGTTCTACTGAAATGATTGCTAATTGGGTTATTGGCAGTATTTGTTTGTGAATGTCATAGAAAGCTTAAAAACATCAGCACCCTTTCTGTATAGAACAGATTGGGGGTAGTTGCAGTTAATGGGACTTGAACCACGATTGTAATAATAATAATTTACATTGTAAAAGCTACACTATGTAACACAATTTTTGTTCCTGGGTAGTAAGTGTTATTTCCTAATTGCTTATGCCTCAGAAGTATAGAAAATGGCTATTATTCCCCACAAACTTTGCTTTTGTGACCATGACAGTGATATTTTGAAATTTACCTATTTCCAATTAGAAAACGGGCGAATTTGTGTCTTTTCGTTCACATAAAGTCAGAAAAAAACAACATATGAATCCAAATTAACATGTATTTATACTAAAGTAATACAAAAATGACTACAAAAGATTTAGAAGTGAGTAGTTTTTCGAGATTTACGATTATACTGTAAATCACTTTCACGAATCAGCCCCTAAATGTAGTCTCCCATCCTGTTCTTGTTATACTGTCCTTGGTAGCGGCGTTCAAAGTCCAGTATATCCTGGTGGAAGCGCTCGCCTTGCTCCTCCGAGTACGCTCCCATATTCTCCTTCAATTTATCAAGATGAGCATCAAGGATATGGACTTTGAGGGACATCCTACAGCCCATTGTGCCGTAGTTCTTCACCAGACTCTCAACCAGCTCCACATAGTTTTCGGCCTTGTGATTGCCCAGGAAGCCCCGAACCACTGCGACAAAGCTGTTCCAAGCCGCTTTCTCCTTACTAGTGAGCTTCTTGGGGAATTCATTGCATTCCAGGATCTTCTTTATCTGTGGTCCGACGAAGACACCGGCTTTGACCTTTGCCTCAGACAGCTTAGGGAAGAAGTCTTGAAGGTACTTGAAGGCTGCCGACTCCTTATCTAGAGCTCTGACAAATTGTTTCATAAGGCCCAATTTGATATGCAGTGGTGGCATCAGCACCTTCCGGGGGTCCACCAGTGGCTCCCACTTGACGTTGTTCCTCCCCACAGAGAACTCGGTCCACTGTGGCCAGTCCCGCCTGTGGTAGTGCGCCTTGGTGTCCCTGCTGTCCCAAAGGCAAAGATAGCAGGGAAACTTGGTAAAACTGCCTTGGAGACCCATCAGGAATGCCACCATTTTGAAGTCTCCTATGACCTCCCAGCCGTACTCATCATACTTCAAGGCGTCCAGCAAGGTCTTGATGCTGTTGTAATCCTCTTTTGAGGTGCACCGAGTGAGCCAGGGGAAGAGACGGGTACTTGTTACCATTATGGAGCAGCACGGCTTTGAGGCTCCTGGATGAGCTGTCAATGAAGAGGCGCCACTCATTCTGGTTACAGGCGATTCCGATTGCCTCGAACAGACTGGTCACATTGTGGCAGAAGCAGAGCCCATCTTGACGGGTGAAGAAGCTGGAAAAAGGTTGGTGACGCTTCCTCTGATCTGCGACTTGCACACTTTCATCCAACAAGTTCCACTGCTTGAGCCTAGACATCAAAAGCTCAGCACTGGACTTGGTGAGACCAAGATCTCTAATCAAGTCGTTGAGGTATTTTTGGTTGGGGTAGTATGGGTTTCTCTCTTCGCTCCACATCTGAAATTGTCATTTGGATCTACAACGTCTTCCTCGCTCTCTGACTTGCTGCTCTCTTCTAAAGACGGCTGCTCTCTCTCCGGAGGAGTGGGTACGGGGAGCTCATGGCAGTGTGGCACCGGGGCGATGGATGAAGGAAGGTCCGGATACGTGATAGCAGGTGCATTCTTGCCAGTCCGACGTTTGGAAGGGTCCACCATGGAGAAGTAGCAGTTGCTTGAGTGGTCAGTGGGTTCCCGCCAAATTCTTGGGATAGCGAACTTTATGGCTCTCTCTTCCCCTCTGTACCATCCTACAAAAATACATTTATTTCACCCATGACTAATGTGTAAGAGATTCTCGCAACATTTTTCATATATGATATATTTTTTCAATAACATTGAAAATTGTAAAACATTTTAAAATTAAAAACTTTTACAATTTTAAAAATTAACACATTTTATAACATAAAATTCCGAGCAACAATTGTCCATCTTACCTTCCAGAGTTTTTTTGCAGTGCTCGCAGGTGAAATGAGGTGCCCAGGGTTTGTCTTGATCCCCGACAGGCATGCCGAAATATGCCTTGTAGGCCTCACACATCTTAGCAGATGCTTCCACAGAGTACTTTTTCGCTCTTGTCTTGATAAATTGGCTGCAGACATAGCAAAATGCGTCTGCCAGATGCTTGCAGCCTCTTGATGCCATCTCAGAAAAATGCAGATATGTATCCACTTATGCAGCTGGAACTAAACTGAACTGGTGGGCTTAAGGCCCCTGTATTTATACTACTATTTATATTACTGGAAAGTTCTAGAGTTACTCCAAGTTTACTCAGCACTGAATCTATCTGGAATGTTCTGGAAAATAAGTAAATTTCAAAATATCACTGTCCTGGTAACAAAAGCAAAGTTTGTGGGGAATAATGGTCATTTTCTATACTTTTGAGGCATAAGCAATTAGGAAATAACATTTACTACCCAGGAACAAAAAATAAAAAAAATTGTTACACGGTGCTATCAAAGGGTCTGAGCTGATCCCGCCCTTGTGTCTGTGCCAATATAACATGTGGGTTTTGACAAGGTGTTTCACTTGCACAACAGGAAGGACAACTACATGACGAGGTAGCTCATCACATGCAAAACAGAAGGAGCAGCTACATGACCAGATATCTTGTCACTTGCAGCGAAAAGGTTAACTGTCATTTAACTTACTAAAATAAAAAGGGGGGGGTTGTGTTATTGTAATTTGAATTGAATATAAACCTTGAATTCTGCAACTAGAGAGATGTGTGATTCCACACAATGAACCAAGTAAGTGTCATTTTAATTTACCCAAGATAATGAACAAAGAAGGTACAATTGATAGAAGTGTGCAATGCCTGTTTTTTTCAGGTTTGGTTTGCAGAAATTCTAGAAACTCCCATATAAATATAAAATGTGTTCAAGCGAAACCGTTTTTTCGATTAGTGTAACCACCTCAGAGCTTATCAATAATGGAGTACAATGAAGCTTTGTATTGCATCCAGTTTAATTATCATACAAGCAAGCTTGAATGAAGCAGTAATGACAGACCTGGGAGGCTCTAGCTGCTGATTTTAAGACCTAGCTGATTTTTCCAGCCCAGCAAATCTCTGCCCCTTGGCACCTGGCCTGTAGGGGTCACTGAGGGGCAGAGATTTGCTGGGCCGGTCTTTGTCCTCCAGAGGCTGGTAGCCTGTGGACATCTGCTCTCAAGTTCCTGGGTGTACAGATGCAGATTAGCTTGTGGGATCGGAGGACTCGATCTCCGGCCAGATCTGTTTCATGAATCAGTCAAGGAAGCAATGTGTTTGAAGTCCACAGCGTAGAGTTAAAGTTTTTTTCGCATAGAACCATCCGTCTGACCTTTCTCACTGCGGCATTGAATTACTTGAGTTGGTAAACTTATTTACCCTGTTGAGTTGGATTTGTTTAAATTTTAGGAAGTCACAAGTCACTGAAAGCAAAGTTTTTATGACTATCTTAGTCTCTGCAGTATCTTTGTTTTGTAGTATATTTTGGAATTAATTTTTTGTTGTCTGTCATTTTGCCTTGTTGTGTAAAGAGAGGAATGGTGTTCAGCATGATGATGTAATTTGAGGGAGTTTGTAAAAAAAAAATATTGACCATAAGCAGCGTCACCACGGCAATAGTTGAAGTTAGGTTAAAAAATAAATTAAAAGAATGTTCCATTGAGCAGTTTGACTGTTATGAAACAACACTTGATACTTTATGTAACATTTATTTGAATTGTGTTTGATATAAAGCAGATTAAGGTTGTGCAATAATGCTAGCGTGATTAAAGACGTGTGGGAGGCTGGGCTATGAGGGGATGCTGTTGATGTGCAGTGCATTGTGTGATGAGGGGATGCTGTTGATGTGCAGTGCAAGGTGTGATGAGGGGATGCTGTTGATGTGCAGTGCATTGTGTGATGAGGGGATGCTGTTGATGTGCAGTGCATTGTGTGATGAGGGGATGCTGTTGATGTGCAGTGCATTGTGTGATGAGGGGATGCTGTTGATGTGCATTGTGTGATGAGGGGATGCTGTTGATGTGCATTGTGTGATGAGGGGATGCTGTTGATGTGCAGTGCATTGTGTGATGAGGGGATGCTGTTGATGTGCAGTGCATTGTGTGATGAGGGGATGCTGTTGATGTGCAGTTGTGTGATGAGGGGATGCTGTTGATGTGCAGTGTATGTGTGATGAGGGGATGCTGTTGATGTGCAGTGCAAGGTGTGATGAGGGGATGCTGTTGATGTGCAGTGCATTGTGTGATGAGGGGATGCTGTTGATGTGCAGTGCATTGTGTGATGAGGGGATGCTGTTGATGTGCAGTGCATTGTGTGATGAGGGGATGCTGTTGATGTGCAGTGCATTGTGTGATGAGGGGATGCTGTTGATGTGCAGTGCATTGTGTGATGAGGGGATGCTGTTGATGTGCATGAAGGTGTGATGAGGGGATGCTGTTGATGTGCAGTGCAAGGTGTGATGAGGGGATGCTGTTGATGTGCAGTGCATGTGTGATGAGGGGATGCTGTTGATGTGCAGTGCATTGTGTGATGAGGGGATGCTGTTGATGTGCAGTGCATTGTGTGATGAGGGGATGCTGTTGATGTGCAGTGCATTGTGTGATGAGGGGATGCTGTTGATGTGCAGTGCATTGTGTGATGAGGGGATGCTGTTGATGTGCATTGTGTGATGAGGGGATGCTGTTGATGTGCAGTGCATTGTGTGATGAGGGGATGCTGTTGATGTGCAGTGCATTGTGTGATGAGGGGATGCTGTTGATGTGCAGTGCAAGGTGTGATGAGGGGATGCTGTTGATGTGCAGTGCATTGTGTGATGAGGGGATGCTGTTGATGTGCAGTGCATTGTGTGATGAGGGGATGCTGTTGATGTGCAGTGCATTGTGTGATGAGGGGATGCTGTTGATGTGCAGTGCAAGTGTGATGAGGGGATGCTGTTGATGTGCAGTGCAATGTGTGATGAGGGGATGCTGTTGATGTGCAGTGTGTGATGAGGGGATGCTGTTGATGTGCAGTGCATTGTGTGATGAGGGGATGCTGTTGATGTGCAGTGCATTGTGTGATGAGGGGATGCTGTTGATGTGCAGTGCAAGGTGTGATGAGGGGATGCTGTTGATGTGCAGTGCATTGTGTGATGAGGGGATGCTGTTGATGTGCAGTGCATTGTGTGATGAGGGGATGCTGTTGATGTGCATTGTGTGATGAGGGGATGCTGTTGATGTGCGAGTTGTGATGAGGGGATGCTGTTGATGTGCAGTGCATTGTGTGATGAGGGGATGCTGTTGATGTGCAGTGCATTGTGTGATGAGGGGATGCTGTTGATGTGCATTGTGTGATGAGGGGATGCTGTTGATGTGCGAGTTGTGATGAGGGGATGCTGTTGATGTGCAGTGCATTGTGTGATGAGGGGATGCTGTTGATGTGCAGTGCATTGTGTGATGAGGGGATGCTGTTGATGTGCGAGTTGTGATGAGGGGATGCTGTTGATGTGCAGTGCAAGGTGTGTAGAAGCTGGCTGATTCACACTGTGCTTACAGCAGGGCCGCGGATCTGGCTTTCCTGGGAGGAGGAGGCCTCGTGGGGCTGGTGTCTCTGGGCGGGGGGGTAGAGGCAGGTCCAAGCTGAAAAACGCAGTAGGAACAGTCATCACCCCTGGGGTAGGTTGACATTTTATCATTTTCACTTTTAACTGTCTTCAAATACATGTTCTGTGTGTTCTGGGAAAGTATTACCACATTAGAACAGTGTTGGTTTTAACTTATTTCATGAAAAGTGCTTTGGTTTTGTAGTGGGATTTAGTTGTTACCTATGTAACAAGGCTACTGTTACCCAAGTTCCCAGCAGATGGTGTGTCAGAATGCAGTATTTTTATCATGTAAAAGCAACGCCTGTTATTGCCTTTGTGCTAGTATGGCAGAATGAGATGGGTACTCACCTCATAAGGTTGTCATCAGTGGCTTTTTAAACTTTGAAACTAAACTTATTCTTACAGTAGAACAGGACATAGTGTAGAATGTTTTCACACCCATTGATCTCAGCAGTGGAATAAAAGGATAACTCTACATGCCTGTGTTCTACTCCAGGCAATGGTTGCTGACACATCTTCAGTGAAAGATGAGGAAGAGAACTCAATGCACAACACAGTGGTTCTGTTCTCAAGCAGCGACAGATTCACTATGAAACAGGTAAGGACTCCTCCAGCAACACTGCAATTGTAATACAGCGTCTCAAGCAGCGACAGATTCACTATGAAACAGGTAAGGACTCCTCCAGCAACACTGCAATTGTAATACAGCGTCTCAAGCAGCGACAGATTCACTATGAAACAGGTAAGGACTCCTCCAGCAACACTGCAATAGTAATACACAGTCTCAAGCGAGGACAGATTCACTATGAAACAGGTAAGGACTCCTCCAGCAACACTGCAATTGTAATACAGCGTCTCAAGCAGGGACAGATTCACTATGAAACAGGTAAGTACTCCTCCAGCAACACTGCAATTGTAATACAGCGTCTCAAGCAGGGACAGATTCACTATGAAACAGGTAAGGACTCCTCCAGCAACACTGCAATTGTAATACACAGTCATCCTGCACTGGTTTGACAGCAGCAGAAAAGGGGTTTATTGCCAAGGTTATGTACATACACTTATTTGGACCCTTGTTTTATTATTATTATTATTATTATTATTGTTATTGTTATTGCTGGTACCAGGTAAGCAGGTTCACTTTACAAATGAAGAATGAATTGCTAATATAAAGTACCCTTTTGAATTTGTAACAGACTTGTATCTACATTAATAATGGGGATAAGAATCACACACACAGTTTTAGATTGTAGTAACAGACTTGTATCTACATTAATAATGGGGATATGAATCACACACGCAGTTTCAGATTGTAGTAACAGACTTATATCCACATTGGTAATGGTGGGGATACGAATCACACACACAGTGCCACACTGAAAACTCACCTGCTGGCTGTTGCTATATCTACTAGCGTCATTGTTTTGTGTGCATGGTTTGCTGTGTTTCTCAAATACCCTTCTAGTTCTCGCTCCTCTTTGATTTCAGGATATGTGTGTGGTGTGTGGAAGTTTTGGACGAGGTCCAGAGGGAAGGTTGCTTGCTTGTGCCCAGTGTGGCCAGTGTTACCATCCCTACTGTGTCAGTGTTAAGGTAAGAGAATCGAGTCTTAAACATGATAATGAGATTCTGGGATCAATAAGCTACTAACAACCAAACAAGCAGGATGGGTTGAGTGGCCTCCTCACGCCTGTAACCTTTCTTATGTTCTTATTAGATATAACCAGGTTAATAAACAGGGCTTTAACATGTAGGTGACCTACCTCACGTTGGCATATAACAGATTTCAGATACCGGCTTCATTCTTGGTGCACCACTGCATTCTATGATTCTGTAGGTTGAGTTCATCATGGGTATTGTACAAGGGGGGAAAAAATGCTTTTGTGGTGCTAATGATCCAAACCTCGTTGCTATATTGAGATCATACGTTCCTAGACCTACTAGAACACTGCGTTATTCTATGGTTTTATTTTAGACTGCACACTTGACTTAGTTTGCGCATTTATATATCTTTTTTTTCTCAGCCTGGTGATATTTTTCATGTATGCACCACTCCATCTGAGATTACTTTGCCTGTACAGGGTAAACCTCTCCAGCTTTATCTTTTCAAGGCAACTATTATGTTTTTTTTTATGCTTTGACATAATTGTGAATTCTATATTACGCTTTGAAGAGCATGTGAAGGTAACTACAGAAGCATCAAAAGGTTTGGTGTGCAGTTCAGTCATGTCTCTGCTAGAACTACATTTATTTATTTATTTATTGGATTGTTCTGTCATGTTGTGCAGCTGTAACCTGCCCCTTCTCACATTTTGCTAAGAGTATATTTAAATAAGCACTGCAATGACTCTCTGTGCTATCTGTTCTCTGTTTAGTCTTTTAAATTATTATTATTATTTTTTTTTTTATTGACCAGGCATCTCAATAAGCAGCAAAATAAAACCTAATTGTCAGAACAGAATTGCCATGTGTGTGGAGCCTCAGCTACTGTAACATACAGAAGGCTTCATTTGGTTTTAATCGTATCAGCCAGTCCATTGTCAGATGTAATTTTAGAGTAAACAGTGCAGTTAATTAAGACAGTTTTACTGCACAGTGATAGAAGCTAATAGTAGAGGAATATTCCATTCACTGTTGGAGATTACTTGCTGTTGCAAGATCGTAAAAGGCTAATTAAGCAGCATTAGCTAAATGTAAAATACACTGAAGGAACAGCGTTTTACTGGGAAGTGTTTTATGTCTTTTACTGCAACAGTGATTAAGATGACTGTTGGGAGAGGGGAGGGCAGTATTTAGTATTCTGTAGTCCAGAGATGTTATTTAGATGCCTACTGTATTTCAGTTTAAGGTTAACCTCTTGAGTTTAAAAGTAGAAGATTTGATTTTGTCTTGAAAACCACAGCTCGGTGTGTGCCAGTTAACAGGCGGTATGAGCCGCTGTATCTAGATGTATATTGAGATTATCCCCAGCTGCTGCTTGGGGTCCTCCAGCACTGAAACGCTGTGTTTTCTATCCCAGATTACCAAGGTGGTTCTCAGTAAAGGCTGGCGCTGCTTGGAGTGCACAGTGTGTGAAGCTTGTGGGAAAGCCACAGACCCAGGACGGCTGCTCTTGTGTGATGATTGTGACATCAGCTACCACACCTACTGCCTGGACCCCCCCTTGCAGACTGTCCCCAAAGGAGGCTGGAAGTGCAAATGGTGGGGAGCAGGTTGATACATATAAAGAGACTTCAGCTAGCTGCTTAATTGTTCCAGTGGACAGTTGACTCTAATTATTCCCAGTCGAGACCTTTATCAGATGAATGGTTTGTCCACAGAACTGATCGGAATCTAAATGGCTTGTTTTATGTTTTTTGATACCTGCATTTCATCAGAAAATCAGTAATAACCCTGTGAATGAAACGCTATGGTGGCTGCCTGCTTTCACAGTCATTACAGATGATAAATCCAGTTATTATAGTAACTGGTGAGCAATTTTTCAATGGGCTCATGCAGTTGATACTTCCTGTAATAACCAGCTGGTCACACGCTCATTAACACCAGCAACAGAGTGCGACCCCAGCGTGAGCTAGAACTACCACAGACCAAGCAGAGTAAACCCCACAACAAGCAACACACAACTTTATAACTGTGATAGGAGAATTGAATGATTGTAAAAGATACTGCATGGAGTAGAATTGAATTATTGGATGGTTGGATAAACAACCCCCAGGGTTGGCATTAAATTCTCATATCACTCGGTACCCCATGCATTGTTTGCTATATAATGGCATACTTCAGATTTGACAGAATCTACTGTGATGTTTGGATTAGATCTGGGGGTGGGGGACAGTGTGGGATTTTCAAGTAAAGGCCAGTACAGTTTAAGTGGATTGTTAGTGTTGGGTGTGTTGAATTTGAATGAGGGCCTCTTGTTTCTGCAGGTGTGTTTCCTGTACACACTGTGGGGCCACGTCCCCAGGGTTGCGGTGTGAGTGGCAGAATAATTACACGCAGTGCGCTCCCTGCGGCAGCCTGGCTACCTGCCCAGTCTGCTCCCAGAACTACAAGGAGGATGAGCTCATTGTGCAGTGCCGGCAGTGTGACAGGTGAGCAGAGTGCAACACCCTCCTTATACATGGACGAGAGCTGTGCAGCACACTCACACAGACGCTCATGTGGACAATTAACAGTGCAAGCCTGTACTACAGCTTTCACAGTCAAGCTGTTACCAGTGATATGCCTTTGATATACCTTTGCCAGTCTAGCATACCCGCATTCTCTGAAAGATCCAGAAATTCATACTAGCCTTTATTATTACTGTGGACTGAGGCATTGCTGCATATTAGCTAGATAGATAGACAGTGTCGTATTCTAGATGCTTCTTTTCAGCCAGCAGTGCTCAGTTCAGCTGCACTATTGAAGTAACCAGGATGACTGGCCAGCATCTGCTTATTACGGCAGTAGTAGACTACAGTCATCAACCGTGTGTTTTCTTATTGGAAATCCCAATGATGCGTGTTATAGCTGGCAAACCTGAGCATTCTGTTCCACGAGTTTTATCGAGTGCAAGCGAGTCCCTGCAGTGATCTGGCACGGCATTACCATAATCTGTAATGGGAAGTGCTGTGACTGTGACTCTCTATTCCTAATTTTCTTACCAAGATCAAACATTTCAAAGACCTGCAATAATAAAGCCCTGTGGCTTAAAATGTACCTTTTGAAATGACATTATCACTGTGTATATATACAGAGATAATCTCAGTAAGATCCTCATCATATTTAAGAACTTACATTAGTTCTTGTAACACATGGGTTTGTTACGTCTTCACTGAATGATACTGAGGCAGACACAGAGCATTGGTGTTCATACGCCGCACAGACGTGCAGATTTAATAAAGAGAAGTGCTGACACTAGGGTACCAGCAATGGTAGCCCTATCACATTTAATAAAGAAAACAAAACAAATAGTGTAGTTATTCCCTCGAAGCAGACCCTCTCGCTCAGCACCCATCTGTTTAGCCTCAAGCTGTGGCGCAGACGCTTTCTGAGCTCTGCGCAGCATCCCCTGGCACACCCCCAAGCCAATCGGAACCTCCCCACAGCTCTGCGCAGCCTCCCCTGGCACACCCCAAGCCAATCCGAACCTCCCCACAGCTCTGCGCAGCCTCCCCTGGCACACCCCAAGCCAATCCGAACCTCCCCACAGCTCTGCGCAGCCTCCCCTGGCACACCCCCAAGCCAATCCGAACCTTCCCACAGCTCTGCGCAGCCTCCCCTGGCACACAGCCAGCCAATCGGAACCTCCCCACAGCTCTGCGCAGCCTCCCCTGGCACACAGCCAGCCAATCGGAACCTCCCCACAGCTCTGCGCAGCCTCCCCTGGCACACAGCCAGCCAATCGGAACCTCCCCACAGCTCTGCGCAGCCTCCCCTGGCACACCCCAAGCCAATCCGAACCTCCCAACAGCTCTGTGCAGCCTCCCCTGGCACACACCCAGCCAGTTGGAACCTCCCCATCAACTTCGCGCCAGACGAGCCTACCTGCTCAAGCTGCTCTCCCTCAGCTGCTTCCCTTAAAGAAACACATGCACCCAAGAAATAGCGACAGGGTCTCCCTGCCACAGTTATCCATCGCCTGATCTATGTAACAGTGTACTGCTGTGTGAAGGATTACGCACACTCACAATGTCTGCAGGCTCATATACACCAGCAGTTAATCTGATTACGAGCCGTTATGCTTCCCCCCTCCCACCAGGTGGATTCATGCCTCCTGTCAGAACTTGAACTCAGAAGAGGAACTGGAAAACGCGGCCGACAACAGCTTCGACTGTGCCATGTGCAGGACACACATGACACCGTCCCATGGTAAACCCCAAAGCATTGCGGGGAAAACGGAAAAAGCCTGGCCAAATGGGTTTGAATGCCTTTTTTGAGGGAGGGTCCATGTTTGAAAATAAAACTTGTAGGATGTCTGATAATCAAGCATCGTTATAGTCCATGTGATCTGTTATATCGATCAGGATTCTCACTGTTAAATTTACCCTGCGTCTGCACCACACTTCAAACTGATCGGAATTTAGATTTAGTATGGAGGTATATCTAGTGTTTCTACCATGTTTATTGTAATTCAGATTACAATATTGTAATTGTTTTTAAACTTGTGGAGGACATTGTCAATTAATAAAAGCTGTCCCTCAAAAATCTTATAATGACGAGGTGCTTCATTGCTAGGTTTTGTTTTAATGCATATTGCAGTAGTATTGAAAAGTTTGCTGCAGCGAATGTATTCCTGTTGCGTGATGGCGCTGGTCCTGCTGAAGTGGTTGTTATTAAAACTGTTTCCCCTCTCAATGTCCAGGCTCAGCCCCAGAGGACCCTGAATCACCAGTACTGGCGCACATTGTTACGAAAATAAAAGAACAAGGTAAATGTGCAATTAACTGCAACATGTGTGTGTATATATATAGTACTGTGCAGATTTATTAGAACACCCCATTGCTTCTGTTTGATGTGCATAGGAAATCAAACCAATGTAACTTAAACTCTTGGAAAACTGGCAAAATAAGCATATTAGTGATTTGTGATTTCTAATTGATTACTTTCATAGGCCACACATCAATTGATTTGAAATTGTCAGCGATAAAGAACACAGCCACAAATGGTAAAATGCAGAAGACTTTAAAGAAGTTGTTTTATGATGCCTAAATAAAGCACACAGTGGTCTAACATTTTTATACACAAGTGCCTATTGATTCTATATCGCTGACTGACCGAATTGAAATTCTCCCACCCAGAGGTTTTCATACAGGTCGGTATATAAAGGGTATGAATGACAAATCTTGAGGTGTTCAAATAAATGTGCACACTGTATATCAGTTAATGATTTATCATTTTCCAGAGCAATGACATTAGAGGTTTGATTTGATGAGATCCGCTCTTTTCTAGACCCACCCAAGACATACACCCAGGATGGCGTCTGTTTGACAGAGCTGGGTTTGTCACGGCTGCAGAGTCTGACCGTGGCAGCACCGCGACGGAAACGACCCAAACCCAAACTGAAACTGAAGATAATCAACCAAAACAGCGTGGCTGTGTTACAGACGCCACCAGACCCACAGTCTGAGCTCTCCAGAGACGGAGACCTGGACGACAGCCGGGGTAATGACATGTCTACGCATGTGTCCTTGAACGGGTGCACAAGAGTAGCAGCTACCAGGAGGGTTTTACAGACCCTTATTTCTGTTGGTGCGTTTGTCATCCGATTCAGTAAAACCGTGAAGCATAGATGAATGCTGGGTACATTCTGACAGTTCAACTGTGGAAAGTTCCCTTGTGGGGGAAGATAAGTTTTCTGTCAGTCAGTGCAAAAGAAGTCTGACCTGGCCCAGTCTCTACAGTCACATTTTGTACCTGCTTTTGCAGTTTGTATTCTGAGAGCTTTGCAGGCTACACCAAATCATTGTCTACTGCATCCATAAACAAAGGGCTTTGGGCAAGGATCTCCAACCCTGGTCCTGGAAAGCCCCAATGTTGCAGGCTTTCTAGGTGTCTTTACATCATCAATGGCTAAAGATCTGAAACACTTGTTACTGATTAAGCCAATAATTGGTTCAATTAAGTAACAGAGGTCGGTTGAAACAAGAAGGCCAAGTAGCTCTCCAGGACCAGGGTGGGAGACCCCTGCCGTAGGGTAAGGGTGTTTTTCCTGGAGAGCCATTCCACTCCAGGTTTAACAGGTAAAATGATATAATTAACTAGTTCAGGGTCTAGATGGAGGTTCAGAGTTGGAACAAAGATCAGGACTGAATAAGCCAACTTGGGGTTCTAGAGAATTTTGCACAAGTAGTTTTGATTTGTTCTTTATACAACCCCTGACTTCTTTTGATCTGATTTTTGCATCACCAGGTTGCATCCCATAGCAACACATTTTTTGGTGTCTTGAGGACAGGACTGAGGTGCCAAATTTTAAGTATTGAATATGACGAAGGGGTGTCAAACTTCCTTTCAGTTTTGCAAGGCTGATCTTTTTTTTTGTTTGTTTGTTTATTGGCTTATAAGGTATAGGGAGGATGCACTCTGAATGTCTTAGTCGTTCTTGGAACTTTCTTTTTTTTTAGTTATTCAGGACTACATGATTTTAGTTTAACAGATACAAAAAGTCATGATTTACTTAGGGTTTTTTTATTTTCATATGCAGAAGGAGACCTTTTAGACTGTGATGGAAAATCCGACTCCAGCCCAGAACGTGAGGCTGCAGATGACGTCTCTAAGGGGCCAGAGGGGGCTGATGGAATCAAGAAGAGAAAGAGGAAACCGTACAGACCTGGTAGGGACCATGAGTGGAACAGACAGCTTCACTGGACTGTGAAATAGTGCAGGGCGCTCTCAGGATTGTATGCAGTCTGTGAAATAGTGCAGTGCGCTCTCAGGATTGTAATGCAGTCTGTGAAATAGTGCAGGGCGCTCTCAGGATTGTAATGCAGTCTGAAATAGTGCAGTGTGCTCTCAGGATTTTAATGCAGTCTGTGTGCTCTTAGGATTGTAATGCAGTCTGTGAAATAGTGCAGTGCGCTCTCAGGATTGTAATGCAGTCTGCAAAGCTGTTGCTTTTTAAAGTGCAGTTCAGAAGGTTTGGAAGTTTAAGAAGCCGTGATTTATGTGGAAATCGTTTACACTTCATACTTTTTTGTATCACTTTAATGACCAAAATATCACATGTTTCCAACATCATATACAGTCAGTAATCAGTTATATAAAAGTCGGCACTCGGGTGAAAATGTGAGACCACTTTATGCCTTTAATTAGGGTTCTTAAACTTATAAAAAGCCTCATGCATTTTACCATTTGTGGCTGTGTTCCTTTTTCTTACTATTTTAGTTGAATTGCATGTGTGACTTATTAAAGTCATCCATTAAATTAGACAATGTCTAATTGGCCTATTTTGACAATTTTCCGAGATTTTCATTTACAGTGGTCTGATTTCATATTACGTAAGCAATGGGGTGTTGTAATACGTGTACACACTGCTGAACTACAGAAGCAATGGGATGTTCTAATACATGCGCACACTGCTGAACTACAGAAGCAATAGGGTGTTCTAATACATGTGCACACTGCTGAACTACAGAAGCAATGATGTGCTCTAATGCATGTGTACACTGCTGAACTACAGAAGCAATGGGGTGCTCTAATACATGTGCACACTGCTGAACTACAGTCACCAGAATATAATATATTCCCAACACCATATACATCCCCAAATGTAGACACAGTTTATTAAAAACAAAACGTGTTTGCTTTTTATTGCATTCCCCACCTCACCATCCCAGCAGTTTTAATATGGGTTGTAGAAAGAGTGCTGTCTTTCACAAGCATCTAGACCTTGATCTGTGATCATTCTCCCTTTTATATTTAATTCACAGGGAACATTTCTCTTTGTTTTAACCTCCAAGGAAATTCAAAGAGGAGTGTAATATGCATTGGGTGCTCTCTACAGTTTTTATCTCGACAATGTTATCAGCGTTGTACTGGAGATGTATATGCTTTGTTAATGTATTTTGAATTGCAAAGCCCCTGGTGTTTTTACATGTAGGTTCTGCGCTGGGATTCAGAGCACACGGCATGCAGCACAGCGTAGCAGCTCCTCGCAGAATCAATGCATTGCACTTCTGAAAGGCTGGCATTTTTTTCCCAGGTATTGGTGGGTTTATGGTACGCCAGAGGAGTCGGACAGGCCAGGGCAAGGCAAAGCGCTCCCTCTGTAGGAAGGATTCCTCGGGTTCTGTGTCGGAATATCTCCTGGGTAAAGAAGAAAGTAAGTACTGCAGGGTGCTGCTCTTCAGGGATGTGTTGGGGCAGATGTGTATTGCATAGCATGGATTAACTTGTCACAGCACATTGAGATATGATGAAACATATAGCAATGATTAAGCAAGCCTTGTCTGCTTTGTGATCGTGATAGATAGCCACGTTGGATGTCAGTCTGCCACCACAGTGTTGAACTCATTTTCAGCTTGTGTGTGTGGTTAGTGGTAATTGAATTAGGAGCATCTGGTTTTATTCTTTTCTGGTCATCATTTAGGTTTCCTTTTCTTGTGTGGCCTCCTGAGAATTGGAGTTCATGAATGTCATATATATATATATATATATATATATATATATATATATAGTTTGGTCCGGAAATAGACGTGCTTTTGAAATGTAATTAAGCCTATTAGATTTGCCTCGATTTTATTGTTGTCCTGCTCACATGTGTAATTTGAATGAATCTATCTGAAATGAGCAGATGTTGAACACTGTGTTCTGTCCTAGGCTGGAATGAGCCTTTACCTGACACACCAGTGGAAGAGATTGCCCCTGGCTCCGAATACTTGGAGAAAGCAAAGAAGCGCTACAGGAAGAAGAAGAATAAGCTTGAAGAAGTGTTTCCAGCATATTTACAGGCGAGTTGCAGTTATAAAAGCTCAAGGACTTTATCCTGGTTTCTTCTCGGGGTTAGCATGACTCTTGGGTTTTCTTGTTTTTTTTCGTTTTTTTTCCCTCTGCATTTAAAGTAATCTGGTTAAGTAATTGTCGCTGATAAAAAGAATTGCATTTATGTTGTGCGCCGTTTCCATTTGCCAGTTAGGTCTCAAATGGGCAGTTTTGAAAGGAACACATGTCTGGCACTACTTCACTTTCCTGATTCTCGGATTGTCTGTTTGCACTTCCCGGGTCATTTGCATCAGCAGTGTCTTCTGGGTGTAGTGGCTGAAAGCGTGTCAGTCAGCAGAGGAAGCAGCTGGATTGGTAATGACAGGAAAGAAGCCAGTGAAGTGCACAGCCTGTAAGCAGCTCTGTGCTGTACTGTTACAGCAAATTAAGAACATTATTACCAAAGCTTTGAGCAGCTGTTCACAAATGTGTTTCAAACCTCTGGAGTCAAAATGTACCCTTCGTTACAGCCATTCCAATCCTTTTTCAAAAAGGGGCCACAGGGGCCTCCATTTTAATTAATGTAATCTCGTTCCTGTCTCACATTGGGGAGACATTGTTCTAAGAGTTGAAGATGGTGATTTGTTAAGCATGCTGCCTGTCACCATGGCTTTCCTTGCTCGGCAAACTCCAAATTAAACTTGAGGTTCTCACTAGAGGAACGACTTTAATCAATTATTGAAATCCCTGCACGTTAGGCTTTTAATGTTTTTACACAGCAGGGAGTTGCCACATTCATAGTTTGAGTTGTTGAATACACAGGATGGAAGCCAGCTTGTTTGAGCTAGCAGTTTGGTGCAAATGACAGGATTCCGTTTATTACCATGCTATGCCTCTTTTCCACTGCCTTTTCCCAAGTATAGCTGAGCTGGCTGAGCTGAGTGAGGTGTAGTTAGAGATGGCTGTGTTCCAGTGTCATTGTGTCAGGTATAGCTGAGCTGGCTGGGCTGAGTGAGGTGTAGTTAGAGATGGCTGTGTTCCAGTGTCATTGTGTCAGGTATAGCTGAGCTGGCTGGGCTGAGTGAGGTGTAGTTAGAGATGGCTGTGTTCCAGTGTCATTGTGTCAGGTATAGCTGAGCTGGCTGGGCTGAGCGAGGTGTAGTTAGAGATGGCTGTGTTCCAGTGTCATTGTGTCAGGTATAGCTGAGCTGGCTGGGCTGAGTGAGGTGTAGTTAGAGATGGCTGTGTTCCAGTGTCATTGTGTCAGGTATAGCTGAGCTGGCTGGGCTGAGTGTGTAGTTAGAGATGGCTGTGTTCCAGTGTCATTGTGTCAGGTATAGCTGAGCTGGTGGTCTGGGTGAGGTGTAGTTAAAGATTGCTGTCTGTGTTCCAGTGTCATTGTGTCAGGTATAGCTGAGCTGGCTGGGCTGAGTGAGGTGTAGTTAGAGATGGCTGTGTTCCAGTGTCATTGTGTCAGGTATAGCTGAGCTGGCTGGGCTGAGTGAGGTGTAGTTAGAGATGGCTGTCTGTGTTCCAGTGTCATTGTGTCAGGTATAGCTGAGCTGGCTGGGCTGAGTGAGGTGTAGTTAGAGATGGCTGTCTGTTTCCAGTGTCATTGTGTCAGGTATAGCTGAGCTGGCTGGGCTGAGTGAGGTGTAGTTAGAGATGGCTGTCTGTGTTCCAGTGTCATTGTGTCAGGTATAGCTGAGCTGGCTGGGCTGAGTGAGGTGTAGTTAGAGATGGCTGTGTTCCAGTGTCATTGTGTCAGGTATAGCTGAGCTGGCTGGGCTGAGTGAGGTGTAGTTAGAGATGTCTGTGTTCCAGTGTCATTGTGTCAGGTATAGCTGAGCTGGCTGGGCTGAGTTAGGTGTAGTTAGAGATGCTGTCTGTGTTCCAGTGTCATTGTGTCAGGTATAGCTGAGCTGGCTGGGCTGAGTGAGGTGTAGTTAGAGATGGCTGTGTTCCAGTGTCATTGTGTCAGGTATAGCTGAGCTGGCTGGGCTGAGTGAGGTGTAGTTAGAGATGGCTGTGTTCCAGTGTCATTGTGTCAGGTATAGCTGAGCTGGCTGGGCTGAGTGAGGTGTAGTTAGAGATGGCTGTCTGTGTTCCAGTGTCATTCTGTCAGGTATAGCTGAGCTGGCTGGGCTGAGTGAGGTGTAGTTAGAGTTGGCTGTGTTCCAGTGTCATTGTGTCAGGTATAGCTGAGCTGGCTGGGCTGAGTGAGGTGTAGTTAGAGATGGCTGTGTTCCAGTGTCATTGTGTCAGGTATAGCTGAGCTGGCTGGGCTGAGTGAGGTGTAGTTAGAGATGGCTGTGTTCCAGTGTCATTGTGTCAGGTATAGCTGAGCTGGCTGGGCTGAGTGAGGTGTAGTTAGAGATGGCTGTGTTCCAGTGTCATTGTGTCAGGTATAGCTGAGCTGGCTGGGCTGAGTGAGGTGTAGTTAGAGATGGCTGTCTGTGTTCCAGTGTCATTGTGTCAGGTATAGCTGAGCTGGCTGGGCTGAGTGAGGTGTAGTTAGAGATGGCTGTCTGTGTTCCAGTGTCATTGTGTCAGGTATAGCTGAGCTGGCTGGGCTGAGTGAGGTGTAGTTAGAGTTGGCTGTGTTCCAGTGTCATTGTGTCAGGTATAGCTGAGCTGGCTGGGCTGAGTGAGGTGTAGTTAGAGATGGCTGTGTTCCAGTGTCATTGTGTCAGGTATAGCTGAGCTGGCTGGGCTGAGTGAGGTGTAGTTAGAGATGGCTGTGTTCCAGTGTCATTGTGTCAGGTATAGCTGAGCTGGCTGGGCTGAGTGAGGTGTAGTTAGAGATGGGTGTAGTTAGGTATAGCTGATGGCTGGGCTGAGTGAGGTGTAGTTAGAGATGGCTGTGTTCCAGTGTCATTGTGTCAGGTATAGCTGAGCTGGCTGGGCTGAGTGAGGTGTAGTTAGAGATGGCTGTGTTCCAGTGTCATTGTGTCAGGTATAGCTGAGCTGGCTGGGCTGAGTGAGGTGTAGTTAGAGATGGCTGTGTTCCAGTGTCATTGTGTCAGGTATAGCTGAGCTGGCTGGGCTGAGTGAGGTGTAGTTAGAGATGGCTGTGTTCCAGTGTCATTGTGTCAGGTATAGCTGAGCTGGCTGGGCTGAGTGAGGTGTAGTTAGAGATGGCTGTGTTCCAGTGTCATTGTGTCAGGTATAGCTGAGCTGGCTGGGCTGAGTGAGGTGTAGTTAGAGATGGCTGTGTTCCAGTGTCATTGTGTCAGGTATAGCTGAGCTGGCTGGGCTGAGTGAGGTGTAGTTAGAGATGGCTGTGTTCCAGTGTCATTGTGTCAGGTATAGCTGAGCTGGCTGGGCTGAGTGAGGTGTAGTTAGAGATGGCTGGGCTGTGTCCAGTGTCATTGTGTCAGGTATAGCTGAGCTGGCTGGGCTGAGTGAGGTGTAGTTAGAGATGGCTGTGTTCCAGTGTCATTGTGTCAGGTATAGCTGAGCTGGCTGGGCTGAGTGAGGTGTAGTTAGAGATGGCTGTGTTCCAGTGTCATTGTGTCAGGTATAGCTGAGCTGGCTGGGCTGAGCGAGGTGTAGTTAGAGATGGCTGTCTGTGTTCCAGTGTCATTGTGTCAGGTATAGCTGAGCTGGCTGGGCTGAGTGAGGTGTAGTTAGAGATGGCTGTCTGTGTTCCAGTGTCATTGTGTCAGGTATAGCTGAGCTGGCTGGGCTGAGTGAGGTGTAGTTAGAGATGGCTGTCTGTGTTCCAGTGTCATTCTGTCAGGTATAGCTGAGCTGGCTGGGCTGAGTGAGGTGTAGTTAGAGATGGCTGTCTGTGTTCCAGTGTCATTGTGTCAGGTATAGCTGACCCATGAAATAGTGAGGCAGTAAAGGTCATTTCATTTACATTGATTTTATGTTTAGTTGTATGGGTGTATAGAAATCCTCAGAAGTGCTTACTGCAATATTTGACGAATATGTACATGCCAGATTACTGTGATGCGACACAAGGCTGTCACAACATGTTTTGATACTGTCTGTAGACAGCCAGTTGTACTTGTTTCTTATTTATCAGGCACGTTTGTACAATGGAGGGGAGAACCATCCTTCTGTACTGTTGCATTGCCTTGCTGGTAATGTTTTAAAGAACTTCTCTTTCATTAAACAGTCTCTGCTCCAGACACTGTGCTCAGTTTTTTGGTTTCGCTCAGGAACCCAGGTGGCGTAAGGAAGCGAGGCACACCTGTCCTCTGAAATGGGCATTCTGATGGGTTTCAGTGGCACATTCATTTCTGTTGCGCATTCTTTTATTTTCAAATGTAAGCAAGGGGGACTCAGAGTGAAATTATGAAAATTGATGTTTAATGCTTTTTCATAGAACTTTTAAGTTGCTAAAAATTGGTTCACAGGCCTAATATACTAACCTTGACCTGGACGGCTGTTCATTTAATGGATTCTCTGTTTTCCACAGGAGGCTTTTTTTGGGAGAAACCTGCTGAACACAAGCAGACAGAGTAGGCTGAGCTTGGACGCCCTGTCTGATGAGGACCCGGCTCGTGTTGACGGGAGGACCCCCAGTGTGAATACAAACTTCCTGGATCCATCCTGCGATCCGCTGCTGAGTTCCACCAGCTCACCCATTACAGCCAAACCAGCAGCCCTGTGTATGTGCACATCCTGTAATAAACTACAATCTCCTCCAATCACAGGCCTCATTCCAAGGGGTTAGCTGAATTTAAAATAGTGACCATCATTGTTCCGGAAGCCTCCTGCATATCCAAAATGAAAAAAAAAATAAGTAAAAAAAATACGACCTGTTTTATTGAGATTTTCAATTTGGATGCTCGGTTAGCCACAGTCAATACTGCTTTTTGGGATTGAGAGAGTAATTGAGTCTGTATAGCCATGCAGTTGTATATGTCATATACACAAGTTGAGTTAGCAATAGGGGATTCATTTGAATATCTGCCACAAACGTGATCTATGAAGTTATCTAAAAACTCTTCTAAATGACATTCACTTTAGATCAGACATCATACCGCTCAGGTAACTGTTTGCTGCATGTGTTGCTGTTTGAGTCCATGTTTTGACATACAACAAGTCAGCAGATACAGTCGTCATAACAAAGTAGTGTTTATACACCAGGTAAACAACCCAGCAGCCGGTAAATCTCTTTCTCCAGGCAGAGTTGTATATCACTGTATGCATTAGTCTATCCGTGTGTGTCGTTCACTCCCTCCCCCCCTGGTTACTAGCTTCTGATTCAATCGCACCATACTGTATGTTCCAAGAGCAAGGTGCTGTTTTAAGCTGTTTTTTTTTTTTTTTTTTTTTTTTTTTTTATTAGAGCATCCTCTGGCCTGTAAGTCCATATTAGTAGAGACCAGGTAGTGATCAGTCATAAACTGTACAGTGCAGTTTGCACCATATAGGTTAGTCACACCTCGTCTTCCAAGATGTGGCAGGTCGGGTGATGTTTTTAGAAAGTACAATTTCTTCATTTTCTCTACAGCTAACCCTGAGGATCCATTGGCTGCCCTCTCTGAAGTCCTCAACACAGATGATGATATACTGGGGATCCTTTCTGATGAGCTAGTGAAGCCTGGGGAGGATTCAGGTACATGCAGATGTTAGACACATGCTTTTGTTGTTTTGTATTTATTTGTACTGCTTTTATAACACAATTCATACTTTTATAACTCAACCTTCAAATGTTTTGAATTTAGCATCTTCAGAATTTCGTTGATATATTTTACTTTGTCATAGTGTGCACTTTCACGTTATTTAATGTTCTGCTTTGTTGTCGAGAGCACTGTAACATGTCTCTTTCACGCTCTGTTTTTCAAGCATGCTGCATACTGTTTTTAGCATGCTTTATATACATGCATATATTCCCCCTGTGTTCAGTTTCTTCTTGTTTCTTTGTTTAAATTCATCCCTTTTATCTGGTTTGGGTCCTGTAGGTCTTGATTTATACACTTACCAGGTTGACAACTTGCCCTCTCCTTTTGGTAAGAGAAAGATCATGGCTTCCCCATGGCTAGCAGTAGTATTTCTCCGAGCTCTACAGAGTAGCTGTGCTCATGTTTTTTGTGTGTTTGCTGTTGTCACTGTTTCTCACACCACCAATGTAGTTGTTTTTAATATAGAATTCGTTTTTGCTTTAATTCAGTTTGCACTGTATTGTACACCCGATGAGCTGCAGTATGTAATGTAACCAACACATTTTTCGTTTGATTTTAAAATGAACTTCCAAAAAGTGCTCCTTCATTTGTTCATGGTTTGATGATTCACGGATGTTGATTTATTCACACTTAGGCCATGATGCTAGTAATATTGCACTGGAGCCCTTTACTAATTAACTGTTTGATATTTCAGTGTTTTTTGAAGTGCAAGTCAGAATGAGGGAGCACTGTACCTGTTCACTGAATGTGTTTAATTGGCATTAAGAGTTATATTTATTTGTTTATTTTTTTTTCATGCAATTACCTGAACTAATTATGTATCCTGATTAGTCACATTGACACATTCATGTAAGATAATTATGTGTGTGTATTTTAGTAGTAGTAGTAGGGCTAATAAATTTTTTTTTATTTATTTTTTTTTTCATTTTACTTGCTCTGTAATTGATGTCCAAACATTGAGAGATTTGAGTACCCTGTTCGTATTATCACTATGGGGTCATTCTACAGGCACATAAAATGCCTGCTGGATTTCAATACTGAGAGAACCAATATCTCCTTGTAATATTGGAGCAACAGAACCACTCAGAATTGTCCCATACATCAGAACAAAAACTCAGAGGAAAGCCCAATAGTAAAGTGACAATTGAAGTTACTCGTCCTTTGATTCATGAATAAGAACCTGGTTGGTTGGTTGTGAATAGTCACCTGTTTTTATCAAATTGTATTAAATAAACACGCACAAGCTGAGGCTCAAACTGGATTTATTATGAGTCCATGCAGGCTTCAGTTAGTGCCTGATAATTGATCGTTGGACACTAATTGCATTGTGGTTTTGGTTTGTTAAGCTGGTCTGGATATAGGTCCCGTATCAGATGATTCATCTTTGGCCCCACTGGCAAGTACTGGTCGCAGCGTACGGCCACTGCCCGAGGAGCCACTGGGCGGGGTTCTCAGTCCAGAGCTGGACACGATGGTCACAGATGGTAAGCACCCATCTTGCCCAACGCTCATTGGTAGTTAGTGTTCACTATGACGCTTCTTAGTTGTGATTTGTATTTTATTTAATATTTTCAATAATAATCATTACATTGTTCTCATTTCAGGTGCGATTCTAAGCAAACTGTACAAAATTCCAGGTATGAGTCATCGACATGTAGAGCGCTGTGGGTTGAATGGCCCGATATATACAGTAGTGTGCACATTTATTACAACACCCCATTGCTTCTGCTTTGATTTGTTATGAAATTAAACCACTGGATCTGAAATTCTTGGGAAATTGTCAAAACAGGCAAAGTAGTGATTGTCTAGTTTAATTGTTGACTTGAATAGACCACTCATGCAATTAATCTGGAGTAGTAAGAGAAAAGACACGCAGAGCCACAAACGGCAAAATTAGAGCTGCTCTGATTTTAGTTGATTAATCGGTCCGATCAACTAAAGAGTTTATCGCATGTTAAGTGTAGTCGTGCAGTTCTATTTTTGTATGTAAAATAATCAACCAATAGATCTGCATTTTCTCAGTGGCAGTCCAATCATAAGTGAGCGGATGAGGGACATAAACAGTTGAAGGTCTTTAATAGGTTTAACCAATGGGAGAGTCAAAGATATGCCCCTTGTTATACAGCTGTCCAATCTTGAGTGAGCAGAGGCGGGACATAAATGTGTTCAGCTAGGGTGTAAGCATAGCTAAATTTTATGCGATAATGCTTATTGTAGAGACCGTTATTGAAAATTATATTGAAGAATATTTCAAATTGCTTTTTACAAATTAGAAAAAAAAAAAGTCATAAGACAATGGAGATTGTAGTCAATTTGGTTACTTTCTCTGGTTTCTGACTGCGACAGCATGCTAAGCAATCACTTGTCAGTAGCCACAGTAAGTATTCTTGGGTACCTCTAACAAGATCGCAAGCGGTTTAATCTCCTTGGTGCCTCGGGTTCTGCTAGATTCAGCAGTGCAAGGAAGCCAGGTACATAGCTATGGAAACACTTGATGTTCTGTGAAAATGTGTTCCATTTACTAAAATAAAAATAATAGAAATGCTTTTAGAAAGACAAATTCCCATTGCCTTTTTTTTTTTTTGGATTTTTTAGTATTGCTATGCGGGACAGCCGCATAATATCGTCACCTTTATAAAAAAACATGTGCACCGATTAATCTACCTATTTTTATTTATTTTTTTAATCTACCGATGAATCAACAAATGCATATAAATGAACCGATCAAAAATTTTAATCGATTGGCAGACCTGGGTAAAATAAGACTTTAGGGAAGTTGTTTAAGATGCCTAATTAAAGCATAAAGCGGTCTAACATTTCCACACGCAAGTGCCTATTGTTTCTATATTGCTGATTACTGACCTGAAAATTGCAATTCTGACACCCAAAGGATAAAGGATATAAGTGACACAGCTCTAGGTGTTGTAATACATTTTCACTCCACTGTAAATGGATGGATGGATGGATGGATGGATGGATGGATGTAATCCCAGTCCCCGTGTTGCTGTTCATGCGGATGTGGTTTGTAGCTCCTGTAGAGTAACCCCCATGTTCACGTGTTCACTGCAGAGCTTGAAGGGAAGGATGTGGAGGAGCTGTTCACCGCAGTCCTGAGCCCGAGTGCTAACCAGACTCCCCAGCACTCACACATACCGCTGCAAAACCAGGGTGCGTTTCATTCAAACACACTGTCATTACTGGAGCAGGCAACTGGGGATCACGTTTACACAGGGTTTTGTTTCAGCAGAATGAAGTGTGTTTAGAAACATACATTATATATATATATATATATATATATATATATATATATATATATATATATATATATATATATATATATATATATATATATATACACACACACACACACACACACACACACACACACACACACACACACACATAGCAGTGCTACCTTTTAAATGCAACATATGTTAAATGATTATAACTCTGTAGTTCTGATTCTGTTTGTTTGAAGTAGTCGATTGAGTAAAGCCACCAGACCATATCTCTGCTGTGCTGTTGACAAAAGGATCCAGAATACAAAGAGCCCTTCTGGCTGGTCTAAACTAAAATAACAGCAGATTTTGCAGAGATGAAAGAAATCTTTTTTACATTCATTCTTTTTCTTTTAGGAGACAGCCTGTTCCCAAGAATGCCTATAATGAACGGCCTTATGGGGCCAACCCCCCATTTTCCATCTCCACGAGTTCCTCCAGGACCAGGGCCCTGCACACCCAGCACCTTCTCTCCCATCCATCGGGCTCCTTTCACAGACTCCTGCAGGTGGGCATGTGGGCCGACGCCCTTTTATTTTACTGCTGAATCAGCCCTCCACCAGAGATGGGGACGGCACACCCATTCCACTGCTGTGAGATACTGTCAGTTATGTCAGTTGAACGGAGCATTGCCCAGTTGTCATTTTCATTCTGTCCAGATCCATACGCTGATGAAAAGTTACGAGTCGGGTTTAGTTGTTACTGTCACCCCTGTAGAACCGTTAACAGCACTCCTAACTAGAAGCAAAAGCATGTTACCCTAGCACTGAGTGTTGTGGCACATGTCTGCCGCAGGATTCATGAAACTAAAATTTCAGGTACAGTATGTTTTAGTTTTAAGTAAAACAGTGTTAGGTAGAGGAGACCCGGGTATTCCTAGTGCTTTTCCTCCAAGACATTTTAAGAGTATATTGTGCAAATCAGTTCTCAACTCCCAAGATGTGAAACTTCGTGCCTCAGAACCTCACTCACAAAGTTACTTCATTCTGGCTTTCAGGGACAAAAAGCCTCAGTTTCATGAGCTGGTGAACAAAGCAGCTGGCTCCTGGGCTGCCCCAGCTCCTGTGCTGGAGGCGGAGGCAGACACCATGTCCAATGCCCAGAGGAGCACTCTCAAGTGGGAGAAGGAGGAGACCCTGGGTGAGATGGCAACAGTGGCCCCTGTGCTGTACACCAACATGAACTTCCCCAGCCTCAAGGAGGATTTTCCTGGTAAGTCGACGCAGCTTCTGGGTTGAGGTCCCACTTTCTTTTTATAAGCATTGAAGTTTCAGATCTTTTTGTTTTTAAATATAATATCAGTGCATTTCGATGTGTTTTTTTTCCCTCAGTGAGCAGATCTGTTTCTACGTGCTTTCTGTCTATTTAGTAAGACTAGCGCAGTTGTAGCGTAGGTTGGTTGGGTTCATTCATGTAAGACGCATTGCATTTTGGATTACTTCTATAATATACTGTTGAAATCACTGCATCTCTTTGAAGGAGCAGCTTGGTATGGCATGGAGTATCACTTATATTCCTATTTAGTGTAACATTATCATTTTAGCTTTCAAGTCCATCACATCACTTCCTGGTGACTCAAACACAACACTCTGGTGGATGTAACGCTGAGGGAGCCGGAATCCACTTTGTAGCTTGGAACTTGGTTTCAGAAGACTAGGTTTCAGGCTACTGCATTGGCACATCAGAGGAGTTTGATAAAGCAAAGTTGCCTCAAACTAGGTATCCTGGAACCAGGTTTGAAGCCACTGTTCCTGAAGAAGCGGCTTCATGTTCCCTCAGCTCAGGAAATAGCCCATTTGTTTTATCTGATATTCCTTACTTGTATATTTCTTGCATCCAAGAAATATGTGCATCAGAGTCATGTCTTACAACCAGTCCCATCTGTTACACCAGCTTGTCACCCTGCAACACTTTGGCGTGCCAGATATACTTGGATGCAAGATAAGATTTGGCGATAGCCTTTGAGTCTCCAGGGACACAAACTTCCGAGTTTTAAAAGACCCCAGGATTGGGTGACCGGAACATAAAATGATTCAAAGTAAATATGAAGAACAATGTAAGATTGCTCTGATATCACACTCATAACAAGTTGCATTGTAGTGTAATTCCAAGGATTTCAGTGATACATTAAGGTTTTAATGAATCTCATTTATAGATTTGTAAGGGTGGGTGGGGGCGGTTCCCATGGAAGATACGGATTGTGTGAGAAGCAGTGTATATAATATGTAGAATTTCAGAAATGGAGGCTGAAGTTCATTTTCTCTTCTAACTCAGAGTGGTCCACAAGGGTTAAGCAAATTGCAAAACTATGGAGAAAAGCCAGTTCCCAAGAAAGAGCACCGTATGTGGTAAGTACCTGATTAAAAAAGAAACAAATAAAAGAAATACAAGTAAAAATAGATGAGCTGTAGAGGAAAAAACAGACTGTAAGGACAGCAATGCATTGTATCAAGTGTGCCCTATACGTTTAGTACTCATTTTTATTGCAACATGTGAACCAGTAATAAGGACCCAGAGGAAGTCAGTGGTGGCTGGCTGCTGTTCTCTCCTCTTCTCTCTCCTATGCGTATACTGCACGTGCTTCATATACTTCTCATAGCTTCGTAGCGGCTGATTATTATTATACATACATATTATTACAGCTCGCAGTGAATACTAGAAGGATCACAGCTCGCAGTGAATACTAGAAGGAGCACAGCTCGCAGTGAATACTAGAAGGATCACAGCTCGCAGTGAATACTAGGGTTACAGCTTGCAGTGAATACTAGAAGGATCACAGCTCGCAGTGAATACTAGAAGGATTACAGCTCGCAGTGAATACTAGAAGGAGCACAGCTCGCAGTGAATACTAGAAGGATTACAGCTCGCAGTGAATACTAGAAGGATTACAGCTCGCAGTGAATACTAGAAGGATCACAGCTCGCAGTGAATACAGTGAGTGAATACTAGAAGGATCACAGCTCGCAGTGAATACTAGAAGGAGCACAGCTCGCAGTGAATACTAGAAGGATTACAGCTCGCAGTGAATACTAGAAGGATTACAGCAGTGAATACTAGAAGGATTACAGCTCGCAGTGAATACTAGAAGGATTACAGCTCGCAGTGAATACTAGAAGGATTACAGCTCGCAGTGAATACTAGGATTACAGCTCGCAGTGAATACTAGAAGGATCACAGCTCGCAGTGAATACTAGAAGGATCACAGCTCGCAGTGAATACTAGAAGGATTACAGCTCGCAGTGAATACTAGAAGGATTACAGCTTGCAGTGAATACTAGGATTACAGCTCGCAGTGATTACTAGAAGGGTTACAGCTCGCAGTGAATACTGGAAGGATCACAGCTCACAGTGAATACTAGGGCTTGCAGTGAATACTAGAAGGATCACAGCTCGCAGTGAATACTAGAAGGATCACAGCTCGCAGTGAATACTAGAAGGATCACAGCTCGCAGTGAATACTAGAAGGATCACAGCTCGCAGTGAATACTAGAAGGATTACAGCTCGCAGTGAATACTAGAAGGATTACAGCTCGCAGTGAATACTAGTGCTCACAGTGAATACTAGAAGGATTACAGCTCGCAGTGAATACTAGAAGGATTACAGCTCGCAGTGAATACTAGAAGGATCACAGCTCGCAGTGAATACAGCTCGCAGTGAATACTAGAAGGATTACAGCTCGCAGTGAATACTAGCAGCTCGCAGTGAATACTAGAAGGATTACAGCTCGCAGTGAATACTAGAAGGATCACAGCTCGCAGTGAATACTAGAAGGATTACAGCTCGCAGTGAATACTAGAAGGATTACAGCTCGCAGTGAATACTAGAAGGAGTGAATACTACAGCTCGCAGTGAATACTAGAAGGATTACAGCTCGAGTGAATACTACAGCTCGCAGTGAATACTAGAAGGATTACAGCTCGCAGTGAATACTAGAAGGATTACAGCTCGCAGTGAATACTAGAAGGATTACAGCTCGCAGTGAATACTAGAAGGATTACAGCTCGCAGTGAATACTAGAAGGATTACAGCTCGCAGTGAATACTAGAACAGCTCATGAATACAGCTCAGCAGTGAATACTAGGATTACAGCTCGCAGTGAATACTAGAAGGATTACAGCTCGCAGTGAATACTAGAAGGATCACAGCTCGCAGTGAATACTAGAAGGATTACAGCTCGCAGTGAATACTAGAATTACAGCTCGCAGTGAATACTAGGATTACAGCTCGCAGTGAATACTAGAAGGATTACAGCTCGCAGTGAATACTAGAAGGATTACAGCTCACAGTGAATACTAGAAGGATTACAGCTCACAGTGAATACTAGCAGCTCGCAGTGAATACTAGGATTACAGCTCGCAGTGAATACTAGAAGGATTACAGCTCGCAGTGAATACTAGAAGGATTACAGCTCGCAGTGAATACTACAGCTCGCTAGTTACAGCTCGCAGTGATACTAGGAGGACAGCTCGCAGTGAATACTAGAAGGGTTACAGCTCGCAGTGAATACTAGAAGGAGCTCGCAGTGAATACTAGAAGGATTACAGCTCGCAGTGAATACTAGAAGGTTTACAGCTCGCAGTGAATACTAGAAGGATCACAGCTCGCAGTGAATACTAGAAGGATCACAGCTCGCAGTGAATACTAGAAGGATCACAGCTCGCAGTGAATACTAGAAGGATCACAGCTCGCAGTGAATACTAGAAGGTTTACAGCTCGCAGTGAATACTAGAAGGATCACAGCTCGCAGTGAATACTAGGATTACAGATCACAATGGCATTCATCAAGGTAGAGTAGGGTCAGGAGACACATGGAGACTTTCATATCCGGCTTGTTATTAGCCGGTCTGCTTTATGGTATGTCCTAATTGCACGAAATAGAATCTCACACCAAATAAATGATCTACTTTTTCTTTTGTACAGCAAAAAGCCAGAGATAATCGGGCTGCCCTGCGCATAAATAAGGTCCAAATGTCCAATGATACCATTAAAAGACAGCAGCACCATCAAGAAATTATTGATCCCAACATCCCTATAGAGTCAGATCTTCTGTTTAAAGATCCGCTGAAGCCTAAGGAATCGGAACATGAGCAGGAATGGAAATTCAGACAGGTAAGGATCATATCGATGCTTGCATTAGATCTGCTGTTACAGTAGCTTTAGAGTGAAAGCAGTGTTCCATTTTCATTAGGCCATTTTCTGTGAGGGTCCTATCATCTCAGTATAGGAAGGCAGTGTAAGGAAACAAATTTATATGTCTCAAAATGAGTCCACACAATACCAGTTGCCTTGTTAGTAGGTTTCCATTTATTGATTCCAATATTCAGACGTTACACGCATATAGCTTAAACATTAACGTTAGACACAGCAATGTAGCACCGAGTTATAAACAATAGTCAGATAGTGATTGGTTCCCTAATGTTCTGGGAGGTAGCTCAGGTACAGAGAGGGTCTCTCATCAGGAAAAGATTCAGGGAGCTTGTATCACTCGCACTCTCAAGTGCCTGTCTTATATATCTTACCTAAATGCGGGGGTGTGAAGCTGAACTTTGTGAGCTCTGCTTACACTCTGTTTTCCTAACAATATCAAAGCACTGTCAATTTCATAGTTCGAGACTCAGATGACCCCACTATATCAATTCCTTGTTCCTCTGTGTCCTGAGTTGGCTAAGATTGAAAACATCCTCTCACCTTGCAGCTGAGCTTGAGCACAGTGTTCTCAAGTGTGCTCACGATATTCATTGACCCCTACAGCAGCAAGCAGACATGTAAAGAGGGAAAAGACTGATACCATACTTGTTTAGAATGGCTTTTCTGTATAAAGCAGATACAGCCTCCAAAGATGCGACTTTACTTTTAGACCAGCTTCTTGATGAAAGCTGCCCACTGATTTTTCTTCTGTGAGATATTGCTAGTTGAGCTACATATTTAAATGCTGTATACATTTTTTTCTAGTTATGTATTATATTCCTTGGTTGTTTTGTGTAAAACTGCTTAGACTACCTTATGAGCTCAGTTGAAGAGGTCTGCACATGTTTGTATTTTGTTAACGTGGCAAGGAAAGATTCAGAGTAATTAAAACGTCAAATAAATAACACTCACGCTTTTTTGGGGGGATGGGAGGGGGAGGGGGCTTGCCAACAAAAGCAGCAAGATGTGGAAAATTATTCTGGTGTGATCCGCAGCAAGTGGAGTTTGGCTGCCAAGAGCTAATAAAACAAATGTACAGGGTGTAAGAAAATAACTGGCAATTCTGTTTAACGTCTGTCCCATTTCAGGACTGCAAGTGCAGTTAACACTTTGCTTTTTGAAAAATAATTATTGTAGCAGGTTGAGGCTTCCATTTTAAGATAAAACAAGCAGCAGCTGGTCAGAAGCTGTCTTTGCTTGTCAGTATCGTTGCTGTTGCCTGGCCAGGTTCAAAGTCTACAGTAATACCAAATCATGTGAATAAACTGTTTAGTATATAAGCATGTGTTTGTTTTATGTATTTTTGTTTTTACCCCTAACAGCAGCTGAGACAAAAAAATAAGCAGCAAGCCAAGATAGAAGCAACGCAGAAACTGGAGCAAGTTAAAAGTGAGCAGCAACAGCAACTGCAGCAGCAGCAGTCCAGCGGTCAGTCGGGCAGCGATTCTCCCAACAGCGGGAATCAGAGTCCTCTGACTCCCCAACCAAGCAATGGAAACACGTCCCCAGCACAAGAGACGATGCCCAAAGATGGATTTGCGATACCGCAGCCTCCTGGCACTCCTACAGCATCGTCCTCTAATGATGTCTTTCTTAGACCCCAAGCCCCACCTCCTACACCTACACGGATGCCAGTGCAAGAGCCCTTTTCCCAGGCTCAGCCTGCACAACCACAGTCCCCACAGATGTTTTCTCCTGGGGCATCAAACTCAAGGCCATCATCCCCATGGGATCCATACGCCAAAATGGTTGGAACACCTAGGCCACCTGCAGTGGGGCCAAATCCCCCCCGGAGGAAGTCCATCGACCCCTGCACTCCTCCACCAGCCGGAACCAGACTGGGAGCTGAGCAGCAGGAAAGGAACAGGCCTTCTCCTGCTCACGAGTCTTTTGGATCTCCGTCTTCTATCAATAACGATCCCTACACAAAGCCTCCAGACACCCCCAGGCCAGTCCTATCTGCAGATCTGTTTGCAAAGCCCATGGGGCCACCAAGGACAGTTGGTAGTGCAGAGCAATCTGGGAAACTTCCACTTGGATCCACAGCCGGCGGTGATACATTTGCTAGGCCAGGTCTTCCAGCTGAAGTTTACCAAAGGATGCAGATGTCCCATAGCAGGATGATCCTGTCAGATCCGTACACCAGGCCTCTGCTGACTCCCATTCCCGGAAGTAACGAGTCTGGTTCAGTCTCCTTGTTTAAAGCCCCAATGCCTCCCTCACAGTCACTGCAAGACCCCTACCCTGGTATGTCTTCAACTCTCCGGCACATGTCAACGGATCCATACCAACATCCTGTGCTCACGCCAAGGCCAGCAGATGGATTTTCCCAAAACCAGATGAATGACCATTTTGCCCAGCCCCCACTAACTCCTCGTCCCGCGATGAACGATAACTTTTCACACCCTCCCAGGAGGAGCCGCCAGTCCCAGAGGGACCCCTTTTCACAGCCTGGACCCATAGCAAGACCACCATCTCAGGATCTATACGCTCAGGAACCTTTAACTCCTGGGCCTGCTCCTTTGCAGTCTGCAGATCCCTATTCTCAACCCCCTTCTACCCCCAGACCTGGGATGGGAGAGAGGTTTGCACAGTCTCCAGTCCATCAGAGGAATTCTGATCCCTATGCACAGCCACCAGGCACCCAGAGACCAGTAATGAACGACCCCTATTCCCAGCCACCGGGAACCCCGAGACCAGTAATGAACGACCCCTATTCCCAGCCACCGGGAACCCCGAGACCAGTAATGAACGACCCCTATTCCCAGCCACCGGGAACCCCGAGACCTGTAATGAACGACCCCTATTCCCAGCCACCGGGAACCCCGAGACCTGTAATGAACGACCCCTATTCCCAGCCACCGGGAACCCCGAGACCAGTAATGAACGACCCCTATTCCCAGCCACCGGGAACCCCGAGACCAGTAATGAACGACCCCTACTCCCAGCCACCGGGAACCCCGAGACCAGTAATGAACGACCCCTATTCCCAGCCACCGGGAACCCCGAGACCAGTAATGAACGACCCCTATTCCCAGCCACCGGGAACCCCGAGACCAGTAATGAACGACCCCTATTCCCAGCCACCGGGAACCCCGAGACCAGTAATGAACGACCCCTATTCCCAGCCACCGGGAACCCCGAGACCAGTAATGAACGACCCCTATTCCCAGCCACCGGGAACCCCGAGACCAGTAATGAACGACCCCTATTCCCAGCCACCGGGAACCCCGAGACCAGTAATGAACGACCCCTATTCCCAGCCACCGGGAACCCCGAGACCAGTAATGAACGACCCCTATTTCCAGCCACCGGGAACTCCGAGACCAGTAATGAACGACCACTATTCCCAGCCACCAGGCACACCAAGGCCCGGGACCTCGGAAAACATTAACAGACCAGTGGTCACAAGGCCTGGGTTGATGCCAAATCAAGGTCCTTTCTCGCCAGCACCCCAGAACAGAGCTGCAGGCACACAGGAGACATTTGTGCACCCGTCAGACCCGTGCTCTCAAACTTCAAAACTGTCTGGAATGACCGAAGAACCCTTCACTCAGCTGAACCAAACATCTATTCATGATCTGTGTGAGCAGCCTCCAATGACCCCTCAGTCGCAGTCTGGTGGTGTATTTGATGATGGATGTCTGGCTCGCGATATTACAGAGCAGCACTTAACAGGAAAGGAGGGGAACTTTGGAGTTTCTTCAACCCTAAATATGCCAGGTTCAGTGGCAGCAGGAGTGGCCAGTGAAGCACAGAACAATATGCATATATCACAAGGAGACACCGAAGAGAAGCTGAGACAGGTGAGAGTTCTGTAAAGTGAGACACATAACCACAAGACTGGGTCATGTAGAGCTTTTTATTATTATTTAATTTGTTTTGATAAACGAACACTATTGTGATGATGAAAATGTTTTTTGAACACTATTGCAGCGGTTTAAAATGATCTACCTCGATTGATGCCATCTAATGCCTTGCTATTTATTGGAACTCTGCTTGTTCCCTTGTTTAATGCTGAGTGGGCTTTGTTTTTTATCTTAGTGTTTCGTTGGCTGTGTTGAGATTACTAAATCTTAATTCTTGGTCTCTAGAACAAACCACTAATTTCACAACTCCTGTTTTGTACTGTCTGATATCACAGTATTCGTGATTGTGGTTCTGCCATTTGTATAAAATAACTTGGAAATGTAATGTATAGATGTTTTATTTTGTACCCCCCAGTATTTGTTCATAGTGGGGTAAAATACAAATAATAATGCACGCTGATTCACATTTCAGCAATGTTCTTATTGTTTCAGCGGCTCAGGTTACGGGAAATAATTCTGAGACAGCAGCAGCAAAAGATTGCTGTCCGTCAAGAGAAAGGCCTGCAGGACCCTGCACTGTCTGCAGCACCAGGAACTCCTCGACACTGGTCACAGGAAGACCCAAACCGTCCCAACGAGCTGTTCAACAGACCCCCTCCTCCTTACCCCGGGACAATCAGGGGGCCGCTGATTCCACCAGGAGCTCAGAGGTTTCCAGGACCTTTCCCCAATGATCCCCGAGGATCCTTTCCCAGAGATAGACTGTTTAATAGACCCCCGTTTACAGGAGATGTTACCGGAATGGGCATGAGACCAAGGTATGATAGTCGGGATAAAATTTAATTTTGAGAAGAAAAACATAACGGTTGCTAACAAAATACATTTCACAAGCAGCAGATCAGGGATTAGCTTAGATCTGCTCTAAATATTCATGTCATTTTCCATACTCTCTTTTAATTTCTCTCTTTAATCCAACCTATTTTTCAAAGCTAACTGTGTCTTTACCCAATTCAGGTTTGGATTCCCACACAGTGGACAGGGTCCTATTCCTAGTCAAGAACGATTTCTCAGCCCCTCACATCAAATGCAAGGCTCAATGCCAGGCTTTCCACAGCAACTGAGGAGATCTTTATCTGTGGACCTCCCACGACCTATGGGCAATCCAATTGGACTCCCCCAGCATTTTCCTCCTAGGGGCATGCAGATGCAACAACACAATATCATGGGGCAGCCCTTCATAGAACTACGGCACAGGGCTCCTGAAAGCAGGCTGAGGCTTCAATTTAGACCTTCTCTCATGATACAAGAAAATGTTATGGATCCATCTTCCCAGAGAACTGGAGGGTTTATGACTGGACAGGAGATGGGGTTTCCTGGAAATCAGGGCTCAAGACTAATGGAACCAATGATGAATCAGCATCCAGGAATGGTCAGCCATGCGCAGATGTCTACCAGCTTTGAACATATTCCCCAGAACCAGATGCAAGCGCATACTGGTCATCCACACGCCCCGTTAATGCGTTCTTTGAGTCATCCAGTAACCAGCGAGACATTCTGTGTTGCTCCTTTAGATTATTTTCCTTCGACATCTGCAGAATCCACTGAGGAGCTTCCACTTGCTAGCCAAGATGTAATTGCAGAGAAACTTGACCCTGATGACTCTGCCGTCAAAGATCTGGATGATGTGGAGGTTAAAGACTTGGACGACGAAGATCTTGAAAACCTCAATCTAGACCCAGAGGATGGAAAAGGAGATGATTTGGATCTGGAAACCAATGACCTTCATCTTGATGACTTCTTACGGTCAGGAAAGTTTGATATTATTGCATATACAGATCCTGAACTTGATTTGGGAGACAAGAAGGATATGTTTAATGAAGAACTTGATCTTAGTGACCCAATAGAGGACCACCCAGAGGCTGTAGAGGAACAGAAAACCGAGAGTAAAGATGTAAATACAAATTCTGCTGATGCCTCCCCAAAGAAGGAAGCTACTTCAGGAATTAAATTAAAATTGGAGAAAACACCAGGAAGGTTGCAAGATGTAAAACAGGAGAGCAGCAATTCTAATGAGAACACTGATCCTTCTTCTTCAGAGCATACCATAAAAACTGAAGAGCATGCACATGCCCATCCACCCACTGACGAAGATCAGTCGGAAGAGAGGAATACTAGAAGCCAAGAAAATACTGGAGGCAGCCCAAGCCTGTCGGAGGCATCTGCCCTGTCAAGTACTGGCACCCTGGCTGGTTTGACTCCGTCGCTCCCCAGCTTGCTAACTAAAGATAAAGTTGATAACACTGAGCTTGGGCCTTTAGGTCCTCCAACACAAAGCATGTCACCTGCCCATCAGAAACATATGGGGATGCCCCAAAATCCCAATGCCTTGATGACACCAGGGCAAATGCAAGAATGTGCTGCAAACCCCAATCTATCGATGGATGAAATAATGGACCACACCTTCTCCCAGGGAGCACCGCCACCAGTCAATCCAAACTTCATTCAGGGACACGATTTTAGTGCTGAGCAGCAGATAGGCCAACATGTCCCCATGGTGAATCAGTCAGAATCCAATGGCATGTTGGACACAGAACAAGCATTGATTTCTCAGGCCTTGAGTCAGCAGAACAGAGAGAGGCCATTGCTCCTTGATGAGCAGCCTCTTCTTTTGCAAGACCTGTTAGATCAGGAGAGACAGGAACAGCAGCAACAGAGACAAATGCAAGCCATGATACGCCAGCGATCCAGCGATTCATTCTTCCCCAACATTGGTAAGCTTCATATATGCAATAAAATGTAATTTTTCCAGGATTAAATACTTGCACAGTGTTTATGATGGTGTTGCCCAGTAAAAGTAAGAGTTTTATTGCCACTTAATTTTTACTTCTGCCCATTTCAATAATACAGACCACATCATGTCCATGTCATATAGTTACAGACCATTCAATTACAGATCCAAGTTGCCTTAGATTGTGCTTCTGAAGTTTCAGTCTGGCTTCCTTTCAGGACAAAGCACAGAGACTTCTTTAGTAAGGGTCCGTAATGACCTCCTTCGGTCTGCTGGTTCAGTCAATTATCTATTTAATTTTACTGGATCTTTCGGCCGCTTTTGCTACTTTAGACCACAGAATCTTATTGGAGCGAATGCATAATCTTACTGGAATGGGAGGCATTGCCTTGGAGTGGATTTGCTCATTTATCACACCGGCACCAATTTGTTTCTTTGGATCATTCATTTTCTGGAACCGGTGATGTGAAGTACGGAGCTCCACAAGGCTCTGTTTAGCACAGATATGCTCCCCCTTGCATCCATCATTGCTAAATACAACTTTTGATTTCACTGCTATGCTGATGACACACACACATACTGTTCATTTCCCACTACATCAGAAGTGTCAGCTGCTGTGCTGTCTCAGTGTGTGAGTGAGATCCAAGCATGGATTCAGATGCTAATGATCTGAAAATGAATCCACAAAAGACAGAGGTGCTGTTGGTTGCCTCCAGGCACAGTTTGGCTAAATTACCTTCTATTTCTGCTCCTTTTGATGGTCATTTTTTGAATCCCTACGAGAGTGTGAAGAATGTGGGCGTTGTAATGGATTCTGAATTGTCTGGTTGCCCACATTTAGTTCAGTAGTTAAGACGTCTTACTTTCAGCTGCGTAATATAGCTAAATTGAGACCAATCTTGTCTGCACATCACTCCTGTTCGCAAGTCACTGCACTGGCTTCCTATTAAATTCAGGATTGATTTTAAGATCCTGCTTCTTAATTATAAAGCCCTTCGTGAATCTGGGCCTTTGTATCTGCAGGATCTGAGTGTACCTTACACTCCCAGCCACACTGTCATCCCTGCTGATCTCTTGGTCATCCCTCGCAGTCACTTAAAATCAGGAGGACAAGCTTTTAGTTGTTGTGCCTCGTCTCTGGAACTCTATTCCAAGTGATATCAGAGCTGCAGCTATAGTTGAATTTGTTAGGTCAGGTTTAAAGACATATCTGTTTTCACGTGCTTGCTGGTAGGCTGGGTTGTTGGGGTCTTGTTCTAAAGCACCCTGGGATGCTTCACTTGAAGAGTGCAGTATAAGAGCACATTTTATTGTATACTATGTTTTTGTTCAGATATTTTTTTTGTTAATAGTATTTCCTGTTCCTCTAATTTTAATTTGTAAAAAAAAAGAAGTCACCAAAAAAACAACTTGCACTTGAAGCTTAGTTTTTTTCACTGTTTATGAAAAATTGCTTTAACATACTGTGTGATTGCAGTCTTCATCTTTTACTCTATTGCTTTTTAGACTTTGATGCCATTACAGATCCAATAATGAAAGCAAAGATGGTAGCTCTGAAAGGAATCAACAAAGTCATGGTTCAGAACAATATGGGGATGCCTTCAATGGTCATGAACAGGTATGGAAAACTAGAAGCACAGTGTCTTAAAACAAGCAAACAGAAATCAAGAACAGCATTAGTAACCTGTCATCGTTCAGGCAGCCCTTCCTGGTAATACACTTGATCATGTGTGTAAATGCAGAAGACAGTTTAGTCAGCTAGTTCCTCAGACCATGGAGACTCTGCACATATTCCTCTGTTTTGTGGGTTGGAAAGTCGACAGTAAAGTTGCAGTTTCCCAGAACTTACTGTGTCTACCATTTTTTCCAGGTTTCAGTTTGTGGGTCAACAAATGCCTGAACCAGAAGTGGGTGAAGGGGTGTCAGTTCCTCAGCAACCCGTTGGACCGGTAACTTCACGTTTTGTTCAGTTTCAGTCAGGTCATGGTAAATTAGCTGTGTTCAGTCTTCCTTTAAGGTGTCTTCATTTTTAAAATGCATTGCAGGATGGCAAGTTAGCACCACAGATGGCAAGGCCTAACCCTCCCAGTTTTGATCCTGGGTTTGTCAGTAAGTATGCAACTTCATACTACCTTTCAAGATATCTTTAAAAATGAAGTAAATGGGCTCCTGAAGGTTAACATAGAAGTGAATAATGGATCATTACATCATTAGCTATGTAGTACATGACATCAAAAGCCTATAAGTGCCCTCAGTGTTTGTTTTCAAATACACTATCCCTTAACAAAAGTGTGTTAAACATACTGGAATGGCACAAACTTTAAACATTTAAAAATAAAATGTGTAGAATTAAAAAAGGGGTGCTTGTTAAGTTTATCATTCAATTACAATCTAGTTTACTAGTATTGAAACAGTAAGGACTACCCAATCCAACTGGATGAATTCTCTACAACTTGCTGTAGTTTCCGAATGTATATCTGTAGGTGTAATAAATTACATTTTGCAGTTTGCTTTTTTATTTTATTTTACCAAGTTCCCCTTGTTTGACATGGTTTTTAAATAAACATTATATCTAAATAGCATTCAGACTACTAATCTTGATTTACTGTGTTGGTCAATATTTTTAGCAATAGTAGTGTGGCCTTCAGGTGAACTTGCTCATTTTAAAGCATGCTGCTCATTCCTCTTAGTAGGCAGGGGTGGTTACAAGGTGTGTTTTGAGAAATGTGGTGCATCTGCAAAGCAAACTGCCTATAATTCCTAACGCTCTTGTTTAATAATTGTGCTGTTTGTTTTTCAGATGATGCCCAGAAGAAGCAGTATGAGGAGTGGCTCCAAGACACACAGCAGCTTCTCCAGATGCAGCAGAAGTTTCTGGAAGAACAAATCGGAGTGCACAGGAAGTCAAAAAAGGCACTCTCAGCCAAGCAGCGCACTGCCAAAAAAGCAGGACGAGAATTCCCTGAAGACGATGCAGAGCAACTCAAGCATGTTACTGAGCAGCAGAGCGTGGTCCAGAAACAGCTCGAGCAGGTAACTTTCCAGCTAGCTGCTGTATACCTACTGTATACTCTTATTCACTAAGACACAACTCCAGCAGGTAACTTTCCAGCTAGCTGCTTCATGCCTACTGTATATGCTTATTCACTAAGACACAACTGCAGCAGGTGACGGTGGGACATTTTTTTCCTGTTGATTTTTCCCTTGAAGTTTACAGTATTAGGTCCTGTTATATGAAAAATACATCTGTCCAAACACTGTGTGTTGTAGATAAGGTACTTCACAATAAATCAGAGTTCATGTATACTTTTGAAATCATTCTACTTCATTGCATTATTATGGCATTTCTTTGTCTTTTTTTTTCTTTGTACCTTTAGATCCGGAAGCAGCAGAAAGAGCATGCTGAACTGATTGAAGAGTATCGGATTAAACAGCAGCAGCAAGGCACAGGGGCGCCTGCACTTATCCAAGGGGTGCATTCCCAAGCACCAATGGTACCCGGAGGTCCTCCACCAGTCATGACCCAACAGAACTTCCCCATATTGGCTCAGCAGATGGAGCAACATCTTGGTCCTGTTCCAGGGCAGCCCACCCCCCCTCGAATGCCCGGTGTGCCAGGTTGGCACCCTGGGGCTCCCGTCCCAATGGCCGGGCTGAGGATGCAGTCTCAATTGCCCTCCCATGTACCTGTGAATCCTGCCCCACCTGCACAGGCTCCTCTGCCAGGGGAGAATGCACCCCAGGCAGTAGCAGCAGCAGAGACCTCCACTGCAGGGAATGGAGCCCATGTGAAATTTGATGACAATAACCCCTTCAGCGAGGGTTTCCAAGAGAGGGAGCGGAAAGAGCGTTTGAGAGAGCAGCAGGAGAGGCAGAGGATCCAGCTCATGCAGGAGGTAGAGAGGCAGAGGGCTCTACAGCAGAGACTGGAGCAGCAGCAGCAGCAGCAACAGCAAGGCATTGTGGGCCCAGAGATGAGCAGAGCCTCCCTTTCCCAAATGCCATACTTCAACTCGGAACTGCCTCATGACTTCATGCAGAGGCTGCAACAGCAGCAGCTGCCTACTCAACAGCAAATGGGTCAAATGTTTCCCCAACAGCAGAGCATGCAGCAAGGCTTTATAAGCCCATCTCCTGGCACCCCGTTCTCGCAGGGCAATGAGCGAAGACACATCGTGGGTAATGGACCATTTGGCCCCCCTGACATGCCTGTTGGTGGGCCCAATTTCCGGCCATTAAACCAGGGAATTCAAGGAGCTAACTTTGTCCAGGGTCAGCCCAGGCCTCCAGCCTTCATACCCGCCATGTCCCATGGCACAGGTGAAGGACCTCCCTTTGGTATGGAACCAGTAACGCCCCTTCCTCCCAGTTACCCAGGCTCGGGCCAGTCTCTCATACAGCTGTACTCGAATATAATCCCTGAGGAGAAAGGGAAAAAGAAAAGGAACAGAAAGAAGAAGAAGAAGGAGGACGATGCAGACTCTGTGAAGGCTCCCTCCACGCCCCATTCAGACCTCACCGCCCCTCTGACTCCGAGCGTCTCGGACACGGCTTCCACGCCCACGAGGATTGTGGCCTACGATTCCTTGACCTACAACAAGGGTGAGCTGGAGACAGCTGAGTTTTTAGCAGGATCCTCCACTCCCAAGTCTGGTGTAAGCCAGCTGCCCACTGAGCTGGAGCGACAGCTGTCGGCAAGCAACAGCAATGGCAACACCACACACCAGCAGGCTGTGGGCCGGCAGTCCAGTATCGGCTCAGAAACAGACCAACAAGTGGAGCCAGCCAAGCTGCTGCATGAGATCAAGCTGGAACAGATGGAAGCCACAGAGTGCCGTGGCCCAAGGGAGTCAAAGGTGGAGGCGTCGGAGATTGTAAAGCTGGAAGGTAAGGAGGGGACTGACCATAGCCCTGCCCACAGTGTGAGTGGAACCGGGGGAAAACTGGAGTCAGGAAATGAGCTGCTGAAACACCTGCTAAAGAACAAAAACACCCCCTCCCTGCTTCCCCAGCAGCGCTCAGAGGAGGAGGAGGAGGAGGAGGAGGGAGCAGCACAGAGCACATTGCTACAGAAGCAAAACAACACTGAAGGGGCTGTGGTAAGTAGCTTCAGATAATCTGACATTTTTGTTTTCCAAACTTACAATTTTGAATAAGAAGCTGTAATTCTGCTGTGTGTAGTCCTTTTGAAAACCTTAAGCCAAATTAGCTGTTTTTTTTTACTTTGTGCAGTTTTAAGAGGAAATAGTACAATACATCTTCACCTATGTATATGTGATTTATGTGTGTGTGTGTGTGTGTGTGTGTGCGCGCGCATTTATTTAGTACAAAAGCTGCTTCCTGGCATGGCGATGGTTCATTTACAACAAGCCCCTGTACTCAAATTGGGGTTTTAATCTTAACATTTACTGTCATACTATAATCTTTCAAGATTCAGACTAACACAGGTTACTTACTCAGTGCTCTTTTGTTTAGGTAAGATGAAGAGAAATTATATTTATTTTATTTTTGGGCTGAAGGAAAAAAAACATTTCTGATAGTTTAAAAGAAATAGGGGGGGGGCACAACTTGCGACTGAGATGATGCAATAAACGTGTAGTATTAAGGTGCAGGGAAAAGCACAGATGAGCAAATGTTAGGATTAAGCTGCAATCTTGTATTTGTTTATTCTGAGATATTATGAGATGTTGGGTATGCCTTCCAGCTGCCCTGTTGTCAAGGTCTTTAGAAGTACTCTGCCATTTTTTAAGATTTCTTTTTCACCCACCGTTTTTTGACACCATACTCAGGCATGCAAGATTAATCGATCAGTTAGTTCTGTAATCGATCACAGGTGTGATTTAATGACGAATCCATGAAAACCCGTACTTCAGTCCTGCATCCACTTTGAGGCAAGGTCAAGCCTATAAATGAGTTGATACTAACTATCCTCTCTCCACCCCTGTAACAGCCAACTGCAGACAACAAAATGCAAGGAAACCTGAACCAGCAAGCGCCTGGGCTGCAGCGCACAGACCAGGAGCAGGACAAGAAGAAACAGCGGAACAAGCGAGCGCCAAAGAGCGGGGAGAAGCCAGCGCCTCGCTCCAAAAAGAGAAAGAAGGATGAGGACGACAGACATGTGCTTTATCCCAACACTGACTCCTTGATGAATCAGCTTAAACAGGTGTGTGTTCAGCACCCACCCCCTGGTGGGTACACTGGAGTACTGAAATGTTAATTCTTGGTGCCATGCTTTGATTTACCATGTACTTCACCATGCGTGCAGAAGAAGGCTTATCCTTTAGAATAAATCTAACGGTTTATAACGGAACTCGTATATCATTTTAACACACAGTTGTTTTGGTTGATTGAGGGGGGATATAATTTAATTAAAGAGTTTATTTAGCTTTGGATTTATTTTTTTTAATTAAAAACACATGTGGTTATGGAAGTGCTTTTCAAAATAACATCCTTTTGAGAATTAATAAAAGATAAGATGATAGAATACCCCATTAAATTACATACATTAAAACAAAGTATTTTTAATCTTACTTTAAAAAGTTGTGACATTTTATTAAGAAAAGAACTTGTATAAAACCGGCTGATACTTTATAGAAATATGTTTTTAATCTTACTTTAAAAGCAGCGAGAGACAAATCGTGGCAGGTCATTCCCTATCTCAGAGGCTCTAGAGCTGAGCGCACTGCACCTGCCTTCTCTCTCTGTATCTGTGCAATACTGAGCAAGCCTAAATTCTGTGATCAGAGAGCCACTACAGGCATAAGGGCTCAGCAAATCTCTTAGATAGAGGAGAGCAATGCCAGTTAAAGCTTTGCAAATTAGAAGCAGGACCTTGTAAATCAATCCTGAACCATACAGGAAGCAATGCTGCTAACACAGGGGTTATGTGTTCACACTTTCTTCTAGTTAAAACTCTGGCAGCAGCATTTTGCACAAGTCGCAATCGAGACGCAACTTGAAATACCAGGTAAAAGGGCATTAAATAGTTAACCCTAGATGTTCTAATTATGTAATTATCATTGTTTTTTTTTTGTTCTCCTAGCAACTCTCTCTCTTGCCTCTAATGGAGCCTCTGATTGGAGTGAACTTTGCTCACTTTCCTCCCTATGGCAGCGGGCGTCTCAGTGGGGAGAACCGGCTCACAGGCACCTTCGGGAGTGCCTCGCTGGATGGGGTCTCGGACTACTACTCTCAGCTCATTTACAAGGTACTGCATCCGGGATTCCTACCCAGCAATCATGAAAAATTCCACATGCTCAAAAACTAAACGTGTGTGTGTGTGTGTGTGTTAATTGACATTTTAGTGAGGGAAATTATTTACTGTTTTTAATTTGCAGAAAATGTCATGTTGCGCAGCTTGGGTATCGGTGTACGTGAGAGGGAAACGTGTTTCCGGTCTGTGAAGAGGATTAGACTGTGGTAGACATGCTGATAAGAGATTTGGCTTTTAAATAAGGAAGCTAAAAACAAGTGTCTCACGCTAGAGCCCTGCAGCGGGACTGGGTTCCTGCGAGACCGTCTCGTGGGACCTGCGGGCATGACTGGGTGGGCAAACATTTCAGATTGCGGTAATTTGCTGGATCAGACTAAATCTCTCATCTTTTTACCAAGAGTAGGCTAATCAGGAATCTTGGTTCTTTAGTTTGAGCTTCTCTTTTGTGCAAGTGTTTAGCTCCCCCGCTCCGAATCCGGGTCAAGTCAGGTCAGAGAATCACAGTCTCGTTGTCGTTCTGTGATGTCACGTGCGCAGACTGTATCAGTTTGCTGTCTGTGTTTTTGGAAAATGACTGATCTAAAACCTGAGGATGTAGAAGTTTTAATTTAAAAAATGAGAGCAGAGTCAAGAAGAAGAAACATGGCAAGTCACATTTTTGGGATACATTTTCAGTTGTAGACAATGGTTCAGAGAACATCCGGAATTTGTAAGTTTGCGACAGGTGTTCAAAAGTTTTACGTTACAGTGGGCACAAGGCTGGTACCAGAGGAATATGCAGTCGTGTGAGCGGGTGGGCAGGCGGGCGTGTGGCTTCCACTGGACAAACCAAATTGATCGACAAATGTGTAAATGCTGCTTGTGCTGCTGTTCAATCATGCGATTTTGTTGCTGGCAAATGTTTCCTTCAATTGACTCAGCATTTAGTTGACACAGCAGCGAAATTTGGAAAATTCAAAGTGAGCAATATGTCGCCCCATCAAACCACAGTTTCAGTGTGAGAGGTGTGTTGCCCCATCCAACCACAGTTTCAATGTGAGCGGTGTGTCACAAGTCACCCAATAGTCCGATGGGGCTTCCTTCGTCTGTGAGACTGATGGAGGATTCCACTGTGGCTGAATTGTAACCGCTGCCTTCTGAACTTGCATCTGTTTGCGCATCCCACTTAGGAGAATTGATGTCAACGAGTACTACTGCAAAATGCCTATTCACATGGTCTGCAGAATTGCAGCTCTGTTACTCGAGGTGTCCAATGAATCCAGTAGATGTTTATTACAAAGTCAGAGTTAGTGGCACCTTTTCCAGCTAGCCTCATGAGTGTAGCTAATGTTCAAACTCGTGTAATTGAGTCCTTCTGGATGCAATTGTAGATTCTATGTTCTGTTACATAGAGTTGGACTCTGCTTGGGAAGGTTGCATGTTTTTCACTCCCCTCCTCTTCTAGCGACCTAGACTAGAAGTGCCCCTGTAGTGATAGGTATGTCATTTCCTCCTGCATTCTTCTCTCGCTGCCAATAAGAATGCGTTCGATTCTGTATCCCTCATGGCCATTTAATGCTATTAATCCTGTTACGGGCACTGGATGAGATATGCAGAGTTCTCATTTTAAAGTGATAAGGGACTGTGAATTCTTGAAATAAATACCCCACCCCCCAAGACACTGCCTATAGTAAGCAAACACTTAACCTTTAGTTGCTAGAATAATTTTTCTGTGAATTGTTTTGTTTCTTTTTCAAGTGAATGCTGCCATGTATTTCTCATGTGTAACTGTTTCTTGTTTGTGTCTTTTTTTTTACACGCATTTTGCAGCAGAACAACTTGAGTAACCCTCCAACCCCGCCAGCCTCTCTCCCACCTACTCCACCTCCACTAGCCCGTCACAAAATGGTTAATGGCTTTGCTACCGCTGAAGAACTTGCAAGCAAAGCTGCTGTGATGAGAGGACCTGAGGGTAGTTCATTTTGTTTTGCACTTTTAAGACTGTAGATCTCAAGGGATTTGGGAGGGGTCTAGAGTGTTTGTTATTTAAGACTGCAGATCTCAAGGGATTTGGGAGGGGTCTATAGTTTTTGTTATTTAAGACTCTAGCTCTCAAGGTAGTTGTGAGGGGTTTATAGTGTTTGATATTTAAGACTGTAGATCTCCGGATCCTGACAGAACAGCACACAGTTTCTGGTGCAGCTGCTGTAACTGCACAGTGATGCCGACTCATGAGGAATGGGTTTGTCGTTTTGAAATTCCTTGCACACACACAGAATTCCAGAAAACTTGTCAGGCCAAGGTCCACCCTGCAGCATGCAAAATAGCAGTTTTAAAATTGTGTGCCTGGATTGAGAGCTCCTGGATACTGCACTGCTGCTTTTTACACACACATGAGCAGACTCTGTACGACCGGTCACCAGTCATACGCATTACATTGTTATTACTATTATAATAACCTCCAATCATAGAAAGTAAAAAATAGATATAACAGCTGTAATGTTTTAAATTAAATGATAAGTTTAATATCGTATTATTAATATTATTTATTATTTAAGTTTTATAATTTGAAATGACACCGCTAAAGCCACCTCTTGTCCACCTTTGAATCTTTATTATCACTCTGTATGCAAAAGCCTAAACACGCATGCATACTCACTCTCCCTAGTTACTGCAAGTGGTGTTCAAGGTCTCATCAAAAAATCTGCTTTGTACACAAACACCTTTTCATGGTCCTGCTAAAATGAGCCGGGATCCAATCCTGTTTTTTGATACCATTACAGTACAACTTATTTTATAAGATGATTTACAAAATAATCTTACAATCTTATTTACAATGATTCAGGTAATTAAGAAGCAGTATAAATTAAGCGAGTGCTTAGCGCTCAGTTCACATGTTTATTGCTTTCAGTTTAAGGGCAACTTAAAAACCATGTCCCGTCCCAAAGTGTTCCGGAATTATGGGGCCAGGTGGCAACCCTAAGTACAACTGGCCCCAGGTCACTGATGCCAAGTGCATGTACTTTACTGCTAAGTACTATGGACATTTGGAAGCTGGACAACTCATGTAAAAGCTACATGTAAATCATATATAAATTACTTTGTTACAATTATGTTGTACAAAATCATCATCAGTAAGTCACAATTACAAAGCTATTAATCTCATGTTAAAATGTGGCATTTTCCAAAGAATTAGCATGAGAGAAATCACTTACTCCACGTACTTCTCCCACTGCCTTCTTCAACCAGTGACATCACAGGAGGGATTTCCAGCAATGGCGGATTACAGTTTGATAGACAGCTCATTTGACATGTAGCGAGCACAAGCCATCAAAACAAACCCAAGACTACATTGCTTTCCCATCTATCTTATCATTTACAAAGAAAGTGAAAAGTGTTTCCTTTCCTCTTTAAGAGTTTATGGTTGTACTCTTTTGCTATAAAAACAGTCTCTAATTACTCTGCTCTACCCTTAGTCATCAAAGGCCTTGGACCCAGACAATTCCAGATGCCATTCAGACCAGAGGAAGACTTGCTGGCTAGAGCAATGGCACACGGCCCTAAAACAGTGGACGTGCCTGCCTCCCTGCCCACACCCCCTCACAACAACCACGAGGAGCTCAGGTGGGTTGCATTGTGGGCTTTTTCACATGTGGCTTGTTTCTAAACTAACAAACTGAGTTCACTTGGAAGTGAATTGTGCAGGAAAATAACTTATTTTCACAAACGAAGCTCAGTGCAAAAGAACTCAGCTCTCTCCTTCAAAAGGACTGAGTTCTGTTTGCTGGTTCACTTCAACGTGTTTCTGAACTGACTGTGCTTTCACATTGCATTGAAACAAATGGACTGAGGCCACCTCTTGAGGAGGACTCAGTTTGGTTTGGTTCTTTTGGAGCATTCACATAATCTTCTAAAATGAACCAAACTGCACTCAGGTTGAAAAAAAATCAGTGAAGTGTGACTGAACTGTGTTGCGTTGTACCTAGCTTCCAACTTGAGGTCTTTTTTTTTTTTTTTTCATCTTTTAATTTCAGTGTTTAAACACAAGCTACTGTTGATTCATTTTGAATTCCTCTTTTAAGTGGTACTCTTGAAGCGTTTTGACCCTGCTGTTTGTTGCATGTCTCCAGAGGGCAGGATCACTGTGATGAGCGGGACTCCCCAGACAGCTTCGTCCCTTCCTCCTCCCCGGAGAGTGTTCTGGGAATGGAGGTGCACCGCTATCCTGACCTGTCTCTGGTGAAGCAGGAGCCCCCGGACCTCGCCCCCTCCCCAGTCATCCCCATCCTGCCGAGCTGCAGTGGGAAAGGTGAAGGAGAGGAACGGGCTGTAGCGATGGCCCCAGTGCTGCCTGAACTGCAGCCTTGCTGTTGGCACTTAACAAGAACGCAAAGATTATTAGAAAGAGATCAATAACAGCAGTTCACAAATTCATTCATTCATGCAATCCATCTGTGTTTGTTTCTTATGTTTTTGCTCAGAGTTGGAAGTACTGATAGCAGCATGTTGGCTTTATGCAGTGATGCTGTGATGGCTGACTTTTTTCTTTTTTCTTTTTATTTTTTTTTTCAGGATCTGAATTCAGGCTGTGTGATGTAAAAATTGAGCCTTCTGGTGTGTTTTTTGGGCCCGAGTTTGGGCAGCCTGCAAACTGTTCACAAGCTGGTCTTGTATCCATAGCGATTACACTGAACCCAGCCGCTGCAGGGGTAAGACACCCCAGATTCCACAATTCCCTTTTTTCCCTCCCTTCATTTGCTGATGTGTGAATGTGAATCTTAAAATGAAGGATGGTAGCTGAACAGTCTTTTTTTTTTTTCCTGTTAAAGTGCCTTTGCCCTCATTTGATTAACCGCAAAGTTGATGCCTCGGTGTAAAATAAGAAACTGAAGTCTAAAAATGACACATTTCCTGGTGTTTTCGTCTCCACAGTGATGATAAAGCCTCATTTGGCGTGAAATTGCACTGGTCTGGTTACAGCCAACTTGACTGTCCACACAGACGATTTCATTTTAATTCTGTGAAGAAATATTGATTTTACAGTGTGTCAAATTGCATAAATACAGCTTGTGTTGTGATTTTTAATGAATGCAGTACTTAATGGGTTACCATGGTAGTTTTTAAAACCAAATCTTTGTTTCTGGTAGAACATCACCGGGGTTGTAGCAGCTGTGGCCAATCTCCTGCGTGTGAAACTCCCCAACAGCTATGAGGCTAGCGCTGCTCCGGACAGGCCACCCGCGACCCTGCTCAACAGCATGAAGGTGCAACACCACCACCGGTTTGAGCACAGGCCTCCACCGCTCTTCACTGGGGCAGGCTCTGGGCAGCCAGCGGTCATGAGGTTCATGAGGCCTTCTGGACCTTCTGGAATGTTCCAGCCTCAGGTCCGCTTCACGCCAATCAGCAGCGGTGAGCAGGGTTTTACTGTTAACACTAAAAACATGTATTAGGATGTTTAGGGTTAATCATACCAAACACAAAGAAAGAAAGAGAGTAGGAATGGATCAGTAGAGCCAGTTTCAGTTACAGATAGCGAGTGGATGCCCATTCATCATGATAGTGAGAAACTGTCCCAGTAAAGGTGCCGCGGTATTTAAGTAATGTCAAGAATGTGAAATGTGGGGCTCCCGAGCGGCGCATCCAGTAAAGGCACTCTGTCTGGAGTGCAGGATGCTCCCTATAGCTTGGAGATTGCCGGTTCAAATCCAGGCTATACCACTGCCGACGGCACACAATTGGTGGGACGGGGAGGGTTTAGGCTGGCTGGGGAATCCTTGGCTCACCGTGCACCGGTGATCCCTGTGACCGGCCGGACGCTTGCAGGCCTGCCTGTGTGCAATTCAGAACTGCGTGGTCCTCTGACGCTGTAGTTCTGTAATGTCTTCATGGCAGGCTTGCAGTACGAATAAAAATATCAAAGCTACAGAAACAAGGGGCTGTAATAAATGTACACTCTACTGTAGTTTGCACACCCATGCTACAGATGCCCTTACTCCTTCAAGGTCATGTGATGAGGAGAAGTCCTTCTCACTCTGCAAATATGTTACAGTGGTGAAGTGACATTAAAAGCAGGACAGCGAATAATAAATAAGCTGTTCAGAAGTTCACTTGCTTAAATGTTGTTGTCCTTTAGGTTCCGTTGTGGTTAAAAGAGACGAGCAGTTTGCGAAAGGAAACCCTGGACCAAAACCACAGTGGTGTTGTCACTGCAAGGTTGTCGTTCTTGGAAATGGAGTTTGTAAATCTGCCAAAGATCTGCCTTTCAATAAACAGGTACAGTCTGCAAGAACAGAAAAAGGTTAAACAGATACTGAGAACACTGTGTTCAGCACAGCTGTAAAGTAAGCATGTTTTCAACTCAGGACACAGAGGAACAAGGAATTGATAAAGTGGGCTACATTGGACTTTGTGTAGAAGAGACGTGTATTCTGAGTCTGGAACAACAGTGTAACTCATGTAATAAATAGACTCTGTTTAGATATTGTTTGGAAAACAGTGTAAACAGAGCTCACAAAGTTCAGCTTGACACACACACACAGTTAGGCAAGACAGGCACTCATTAGAGCTAGTGAGAGAAGCTACCTGACAGACCATTGCCATACCTGAGTTTTCTCTCAGAACATAGGGAGGTAATTGATCATTATCTGATTTCTGTTTGTAACTGGATGCTACATTGTTGTGCCTAACGATAACATTTGAGCTATGTGTGTGTTAGAATCAATAAATGGAGACTTAGTAACATAGACTTAGTAAAATAGCAATTGGTATTATGTGCGCTTATTTGCAAACATCTAATGAGTTTCATTGCATACACACAATGAATGTATAGGGGAGTGTTGTGCTTGTTCACGTTCCCGACAGCTCTAGCTCTAATTCTGTATTTACAGATGTGGTGGGTGATCTCTGTTACCAACAGATTTACTCTTCTAGATGAAGACACAGAAGGATTTAGTTTTTTACCCTTCAGAGCACCCAGTAGACCCTGGTGCATGTTAGCTTATGTTAAGCACCAGCTGTTGAATGCAGGATATTTGGGCTTTAAGTTTCCATGGCTGTCATATTGTACTGTCACTGGGACTCTAAAGTGTGTGCTGTGTGTGTATATTTTGATTTCTTATAGCATTTATTTTCTTGCTGGTTGAATCCCTGTGTGTTTTTTAATACAAAGATCCCTAGTGCCCAGAGGCACAGAATAGTCTCTCTCTTATATACATGCAATTCCTTTGGCACTGGGAATATAAATAAAACAAAACAAAAATTAAAAATGAGGTTAAAAAAAAAAAAAATCACTTGTCGCTGGCTTTTGATCTTTGATTGTGTCACATGGTCTGTTTGAATGATCATGTCTTGTGCTATGAAGGCAGATGAGAACATATGTCTTTAGAGCTGTTAATCCATCACTTGTGTTTCCCAGGACTTGCATGAGGACCCAGGGAGATCAGAGGGGAACCTGGTCTTCTGTAGCCACAACTGCTTTATTCTGTATTCCACAGGCATGCAGGCCAAAACCACAGAGACACAGGTATGAACAGGCACTGGTGTTGGAGCACCTAGCTGAAGGGAACACTCTTGTGTGGGGTTGAGAGTGGAGTTGGCCCTTTACCATTTATCTTTCACATTCATTTGCATGAAGTCCTTCGTTTAACTTTCCATTTGGCAAAACTCTTAGGAAATCCGCAGGACAGTAACACATTTTCTTTCATAACAAGTGACTCATTCCTAGCCTTGTAACAGCTTGGATGGGCTCCCACATTGGGGCTCTGCATTTTATTGAGTTATTTGCTTATGTTTGGGTTGCTAAGTGTTCACAGCAGCTGACGATTCCTTCGTGAACGTTCAGCAGCTCACAGTTCCTTCGTGAACGATCAGCGGCTCACGATTCCTTCGTGAACGATCAGCAGCTCGTTTTTTAACCCAAGACTTTTTAAACTGAAACTTTCAAATGAAGACAAACGCAAACATACACTCAGATAGGGTTGGGGTCAGTTACTTTTTCTTTTCCAGTTCCCTTTTAATCAATTTTAATTCCAAGTCTTTCTAAGGAATTCCTTTAAAGGAATTGGAATTGATTAAAAAGAAATTGGAATTGACCCCAACCCTGCACTTGGGGAAATGTAACCTAAAGATGGTACTCCCTTTTAAATAAGTGCAAGAGTAGAACAACAAGGACATCTTAAATGTGTCGTTTTATGGTTATGGCAGTTTTATAATTTGACAAGCTGGTGTGAGACTCTCTCATATTAATTACCACGAACAAGACTTATATTGCTTGGAGACAGCCCCAGAGGGAAAATATGCTGGTGTGACTTTATTAAACATGCCAAATATTAGCGTGTGTAGAAACAGTTAACATGTGTCATAGATGTAAATATTATCCATATTCAGAGGGTATAAAGTATTCCTTTAACATGTTTCCTGTGTGGACAAAATGAGCAAAACAGGGAGCATGTAGAATCATGCGGTTGCTTTGGTTTAAGTCTAACCAGCCTAAGTCTAATACTAACCTTCATGCTAAGAGCACTTGATTTTGAACTGTGAATAAGCTAATCTGGTGAATTCTCTTGTCATTTTGCAGGAAGCAACCTCTGCTCAGCTGGATTCCACGCCCACAAAAACCTTTCACCAGTACAGCAACAATACCTCCACATTGGACGTCCATTGTCTGCCACAGTTACAGCCGAAGGAGTCTCCGGCACCAACTCCTCCCATCACATTTCCCCCGGCTGCCTCGGAGATGATGAAGCTGGAGTCCAAGCCAGACGAGCTGAAGGTCACAGTGAAGTTGAAGCCGCGGCCGAGGGCTGTGCAGGTCAGTGTGGACGAGTCCCGGCCATTGAGCAAAAGGTGGAAGGGCATGCGCTGGAGGAAGTGGAGCATCCAGATCATGATCCCCAAGGGCAACTTGAAGCTGCCTTGCGAGGGGGAGATCACTGAGCTCCTGAATAGGCTGGGTACCTCGCTGAGGCCAGAGCCCCTGCCCAAGGACCACAGGAAGTGCTGCTTCTGCCATGAAGAGGGGGACGGCATCACTGACGGGTCCGCCAGGCTCCTCAACCTGGACCTGGACCTCTGGGTCCACTTGAACTGTGCCCTGTGGTCCTCGGAAGTGTACGAGACGCAGGCTGGAGCCCTGATCAACGTGGAGCTGGCACTGCGCCGGGGGCTGTCCATGAAGTGCTTGTACTGCCAGAAGATGGGAGCCACCAGTGGCTGCCAGCGGCTACGCTGCACAAACATCTACCACTTCACCTGTGCCCTCAGGGCCCAGTGCATGTTCTTCAAAGACAAAACCATGCTGTGCCACATGCACCGGCCCCGGGGGGGCGCCCCTGAGCATGAGCTGAGGTACTTTGCCGTGTTCCGCAGAGTGTACGTGCAGCGGGACGAGGTAAAGCAGATCGCGAGCATCGTGCAGCGTGGAGAGCGAGACCACACCTTCCGCGTGGGCAGCCTCATCTTCCACTCCATTGGGCAGCTCCTCCCTCAGCAGATGAAGGCCTTCCACAACGCCACTGCCATCTTTCCCGTAGGCTATGAGGCCAGCCGGCTGTACTGGAGCATGCGCTATAGCAACCGCCGCTGCCGGTACATGTGCTCCATCGACGAGCGGGACAGCCAGCCTGAGTTCATTATCAGAGTGGTGGAGCAGGGTCACGAAGATCTGGTCCTGACTGACTGGACTCCCAAAGGTACGAAAGCTAGGGATCTCTGTTCACACTGATAGTATGCTCACATTTGCATGTTCCCGCTTAGTCAGATCTGCAGGTTTTCATTGTTGCGTCTTGTTTTTAGCCCTGTTCTTGTATTTGTCTGTTTTGACTAGGAGTGTGGGATAAAGTCTTGGAGCCTGTGGCTGAACGTCGGAACGAGTCAGGCACTCTGAAACTATTTCAGGCTTATCTCAAAGGAGAGGATCTCTTTGGCCTCACAGTCTCTGCGGTGGTTAGGATAGCAGAATCTGTAAGTGCTTAACCTCACTCAGCTTGTTTCCAGGTTGTGTATAAGTAAGGATCCAGGAGTGTGATGATGATGATGATAATGAAAATACATTTGCTTAAATAACCTAAGCTAAATATGTCAATGCAAAGTTTCACGACAGTTGTTATGCAAGTCTCAAATTGTTATTAAACATTATAATGCTTGTTTTTATTCCAGACCAGGAGTGCCCATAGTTGGCCCTTCCACTCCTGGTCTTTGTTCCAACCCTGTTCTAAATTGTTTAATTGAACTACAGCGTGCATGACGATTGAATTGGTTAATTGTCACATTTTTAGCTGTTAAACCTGGACCGTGATTGGACAGTCCTGTTGCACACACATTAGTATGCCATGTCCTGTGTTTGTACTGGGGGAGGGGGAGGAGACTGTCTCGCACATTCTCATTGTGGTCTTGTTTCAGCTCCCAGGGGTTGAGGCATGTGGAAGCTATGTTTTCCGCTATGGGCGCAATCCTTTGATGCAACTGCCTCTGTCCATCAACCCCACAGGCAGTGCGCGTTCTCAGCCTAAAGCCAGCAACCATGTCAAGAGGTTTGTGTTAAGGTATTTTCTTTGATTTAAACTTCCAATAGAACACCCTGGATTTGAAGCTTTGTAACTTGTGGTGTTTGTTTCTTGCACTAACAACAACCCTGTGTCCCTGGCTGTGTGTGCATTAATGTTACAACTGAAGGTGCTAAACATTCGTGTGTGTATGTATATATGTATCTATAATCATGCATTTGTGTGTTTTTTTGGTGTGTCCAATGTGCAAGCACATGTGTGTGTGAGCTTCCCGACAACTTTGGTGTCTTGTTGTGTATTGGCTGTTTTGAGGTGTGTGTGTGTGTGTGTGTGTGTGTGTGTGTGTGTGTGTGTGTGTGTGTGTGTGTGTGTGTGTGTGTGTGTGTGTGTGTGTGTGTGTGTGTGTGTGTGTGTGTGTGTGAGCTTCTTGACAACCTTGGTGTCTTGTTGTGTCTTGGCAGTCATTTCGGGGTGCGTGTGTGGTTTTTTTTTTGTTTTTTTTTTAAATTTGCGACTGTGTAACGAACTTCATCTTATTGTCTGTTGTCGTTCCCCCCCCCCCCCCCCCCCCCCCCCTTACAGGCCTCATACACTGAACAGCACCAGCACATCCAAGTCCTTTCAGAGCACTGTCACTGGAGAGCTGAGCGCACCCTACAGCAAGCAGTTTGTCCATTCCAAGTCTTCTCAGTACCGCAAAATGAAAACCGAGTGGAAGGGTAATGTGTATTTGGCTCGGTCTCGCATACAGGTCAGTACTGTCATAAGAGATGAGTGAAAAAAAGAAAGAAACCGCGTCCAGCAGTACAAAAACAGGCCTTCTGTTTACTGGACTAGGCTTCCTTATTTCTATTTATTACAAACATTATTGACTTCTGTCTTTATTACCATTAAAAGTGATCTAGCAGAATGACATCATTCTTTTTAATACAACTCCCAAGCAACCCATATTTAAACTGCATGACTTTGAGTTGCTGTGGGTTACATATTTTATATAATGGTACTGTTTTGGTTAATTATACTACCCTCTCAGAAACCCCATAGCATACTTGATACACTAGTATACTGTGTAAAAAGCACCCAGGCTGTATCTGTGCATTTGTACAAGGGTGCAGATTTGAGGTTTGCCCTAATGAAGCATCGTTACTGCTGTGTGTTGGAGTCATGTGAGCTGGAGTGTTCCTGTGTTTCCAGGGGCTGGGATTATATGCTGCCAGAGACATTGAAAAGCACACAATGGTCATTGAATACATGGGAACAGTCATCCGCAATGAGGTGGCACGCAGGAAGGAAAAGCACTATGAATCTCAGGTATTGTAGAGTACAATGCATTGCGAAAGGTATGTACGTAAATGTGTTGGTAATGTTAAACCAGGCTGCACTTGCATGGAGTAAGCTGAACAACTCGTTTCTATTATAATTAGTAAGATAACAGAAACAAGCTGTAGTCATGTAGGCTCTGAGCTACTACAGTATAAACACCAGGCATAGAGGAGACAGACAGAGACGCTCCCAATCCCTCCAGATCATCGGGACCATCGGGGTATCAGTATGAGGGCTCTCTCCAGGGGTTCAGGTGATCTCATTAATTATCTGTCTCTGTTAATACCAGTGGCACGTATTGTATTCAAACATAGGCTTCAATGTAGGATGCAGTGTGGGTATTTGGAACTAATACATGGTAAACATTGTTAAAATTTGTAACATGGTCTGGTCTCATCCTTGTAGCATAACAAAGTAGTGAATTCCACGTATACCTTGATTCATAACCCTTACAGTATGGCTACTGCTCAAATCCCAGAACAGCAGCTGGGAATCTTTCACTCTTACCCAAAGAAACTCGGTGCTGATCGGGGCCTGTGGACCCCGTTGTTAGGGTTTTAATATTGAACCATTTAAGAGACAGAAGTGTCCCACAAGTAAAACGAGGCTGCCTTACTGTTGCAGTGAGGTGCACCAAACCGGGTTTCAGATTCACCCAAACAGCTTGCAGGTATTGCTTTACTGGGGTGCATTGTCTGCCCTAGAATTGTAAACAAGGAGTGGCTGAAAAGATGTACAGACTTCAACATTACTAAAGCCAGCGTGGTATTAATTGTAGCGTTGTGACACCTCATTTGTATTTGTCCCTTTGTGTTTAGAATCGCGGAGTGTTCATGTTTCGAATGGACAGCGAACACGTGATTGACGCCACTCTGACAGGAGGTCCCGCGAGGTGAGTGTGTTCTCCAGGAGGGTTTGTCAGCTGCTTTCAATGAGTTCAGTTGTGTGGATGCTCTCCTCTTAACGGAACAGGACACTTTTTTTATTTCATGATATTTTACTCGTTTTGAATTGGATTAAAGATCTGTTTGTTTTATATGCTCTCAAACTGTCATGAACCATCACTGCAGTTTGTCTTGCTTTATTAACGATGGGTTTTTTCGAGGTGAATTGTTCTAATACTGTTTATTTAATTGTAGGTAACACAATTATTCCATAGATCTTAAATATTCTGCATGTCCATTTGTTACACAGGTCTCAGTTTGTATTAAACGTGATATCTGGTACTACACTAGGTTAAATAAGTCTTTGTTTGCAAACCCTGCTTTCAGATTGTGTTGCGCTTTCTTGGTCATTACACCTGCAGGGTGAAATTGTCCCCACCCCTTTAACAGCATCTATCCTGTCATTAACCAACCAGCTGCTTCCCCTATTGAGTGACATGCTTTCAGCCAGTAACATGCTTTGTCCCAGATTTTCTGCACATAAGTCATGGAAACCAAGCCCTTTCTTTAGCCTAGTACAGTACCAGATAGCATGTTTGTGAAATGAAAAATACTAGAGCATGTTTATTAAAAACTGTGGCTCTGAGACTTGTAGTAAATAGAATTTCAGTTCAGATTGATGGAATGTTTTTTTTTTTTTTTTTTAGCTGCAATCGCTTTAAACGAGAAACTAACTTGCTCAGTATTTGTAACGGGACCGCATGCCGCTCCAGTATTCCTGGAAGTGTGTGCTTTAATCCCCTTGGTCTCTACAGAGCCATGCAGCTCGTTAATAATTCCTGTCATTGGCTGCTCTGCCCTCACAGCTGCTGTTTGACTCTGTCTGTCACAGCCCTGCACTCGCTCCACTAGTCACAATGACAAACTATCCCTAATCACACACTTTGGAAGTCAGTCAGAGGCAGGATAAGGCACACTGCCCTTTCTAGAAAATCCTGGCACCCTGACCCCATGCCAACAGAGTTTGTTTTAAAAAAAAATAAAAAAAAAAGGCTGCCACATCAGTCTACCTGACTATTTTTACCATGCTGTCTGAAAGGTGGAAGCTGAGACATTGTAGCTAATTATTAAAATTAGCTACAACGAAAGAGGCTGTGTGGTCCAGTGGTTAAAGAAACGGGAGGTCCCGGGTTCAAATCCAGCTCAGCCACTGACTCACTGTGTGACCCTGAGCAAGTCACCTAACCTCCTTGTGCTCCGTGTTTTGGGTGAGACGTTGTTATAAGTGACTCTGCAGCTGATGCATAGTTCACACACCCTAGTCTCATATCTTGTAAAGCGCTTTGTGGTGGTGGTCCACTATGAAAGGCACTGTATAAAAATAAAGATTATTATTATTAAAAGTGAGTTATCAGTTTATCAATTACTTTTTACTTTTCCATTATTTTTATATACTATATATGTATGTGTGTTTTTTTTTGTGGATGTACACAGAAGGTTGAAATGATTAAAAACAAATTTATTTCAGCACACTGTAAGGGGACAGAAAATCCCCCTAGTATTGCTGTATCATTAAGTTAAGTGGGTGGTGTATTTGTTCATTAATATGTCTTGACTATTAGAGGTGTTTTTTCCCTTTTTTATATACAGCATGTATTCTCATTCAAGGGAAAAACCATATAATTCAGCGTCTCTGAATTGCTGTTGTTTCTTTTTTGAAGGTATATCAACCATTCTTGTGCACCGAACTGCGTGGCAGAGGTGGTGACCTTTGAAAAGGGACATAAAATCATCATCAGCTCTAACCAGAGAATTCAGAGAGGACAGGAGGTGAGGAAAGTACTAATGATGCTGATAATACAAGGAATAGCGTTCACCCAGTTTCACATCGTGGTAACAGACACAGATGATGCTGATAATACAAGGAATGGCACTTCGCAGGGCTCGTCAGGTGCTTTATTGTGAAGTTTTTTTTTTTTTTTTTCAGCTTTGTTATGACTACAAGTTTGATTTTGAAGATGACCAGCACAAGATTCCTTGTCACTGTGGGGCTGTGAACTGCAGAAAGTGGATGAACTAAGATTGCATTCCGTGCCGTTTCCTCAGGCTTGCTTGCTTCTTTGGAAGAGGGTCTCGACACTGAGGACAGGGTGGTGTGTGTGTGTGTGTGTGTCAGCCTCTGTGGGTGTGTGTTTGTGTGTGTGTGTGTGTGTGTCTTCTTTTGTTCTCCAGTGTTCCAGGCTAACCAATAGAAATCATATAGACAGAAAGCCTGTCAGGTGGAGGGATGGGGAATATGGTTTTAGTGGAAAGAGAAAGAAAAGGCATAGTGGTAAAGGGTGGGAGAAAATGAATGTAGAAACGAATTCACCAGCTAATGTGGAGGAGACACAGTGCTGGCCACGGCCTTATTTGATAAAAAAGGGGCAGGCCCTCTAGTTCAAATGTATATCGAAATAATAAAGACGCAGACACCACTGAACAGGGAATGTACCGAGGTGACTTCCTTAGGGATACAGCTAAGGGAAAATTAACTTGCACTAAAAAACATTTAAATACTTGATTCCATGAGTCAGTTTAATGTTGCTTTTTTGATTTCTGTATAATAAGAGAAACATTTTTGTATTTATTACTGGGTAAGTGAATGAAGCTATTTTTAAAATAAAAAAATTAATGAAATAGTTGAAAGTGGAGCTGCTGCCGTTACCTGCAGATTTAACAAACCCTGTTACTTTTGTACAAAGTGTAAATATTTTGGAGAAAATGGTATAAAATATATATATATATATATATATATATATATATATATATATATATATATATATATATATATATATATAAAAAAGTTATTGACCAAATGCTACCTTAATTTTGCGTCTGTTTTGGGTGATTTTGACAGATTTCTCTAAAGGATGTTGAGAGTATAAATATGATGTATAGAATACATGTGTAAATGTTCACATCAATAATATCTTTTTGTTGTTGTATTTAGATTTAATATAGTTGTGTAATTGTGATAGAAATGTCTTCTGACCACTTGAAAAAAAAAAGTTTCCTTATCAACTTTGGAATTGTTGAAAAGTTCTTACAACATCAATCAAGTAAATTGTTTTGATCGCAAAATCATTGTGACATCCTAAAGTCGGGTTGTTGTGGGTGTGTTTTTTTTGTTTTTTTGTTTTTTTTGAGAATTAGAAGAACTGTGAATTTAGGTTTAAAACCACACAAAATGAGTTTGGAAGCTTATTTTAACCCGAATAGGGAAGACTAGATAGTCTTTCGTACTCAATTATGCAGACTAGTTATGTAGTTAAGGGCTTCAGTCTATGAGTATCAATTGAAAGAAAAAGTAACAATTGAGTTGTAATTATGCTCACATGCTGAAGGATGTGGTGTTCTGGAATACAGATGAAAATTTATGAAAAAAAGAAAGTGTATGAATTTTTTGTTTACATTTCTTTTATATATAAATAAACAAACACTTGTTTTGTTTTGGCTGGCAGAGAAGTAACTACGTTTGAACCAGACCAGCTTTTCATTTCGTACTTTAAATAAATAATAACAGCCCCTGTGGTACTGGCACTTCCCGAACCGTTTAGTCTGAAATGAAGTTGTGTTGTGTGCACAGGTTCAGTGGACTGGAAAGCTGTTGATATTCCAGGACACAGTCTTGATATTGTAATGTATACGGCATGATGAATTTTTTACTTTTTCAGAAAAATCAATTGTATATATTTTTCTCGACGAATAGCTGTATGAAATTTGTTTCATGGATATTTTTCTCCTTGTACAATATTGTAACATCCTACCAGTATTTGTCCTACGGTTTTCTTTTTGTTTGTTTTTCCTGTATAATAGTAACTAATGTTGAAAAATGAAGCCTTTTCGAAGTATACAGAGTGTTATGGGTTTGGAATTTGTGTAAAAAGATTTAGGATCATTTACAAAATAAAATATTTTACATCTAAAAATGTGAATTGTCAGTTATTTTGAGAGTGGTAAGAGTGGCCCCCTGATAAATCAAACCAGTATAAACACACGCACACGCGCAGGGCCCTCATAGTAGCAGGGTAACCCTTTCAGTCCTGAATTTTTTTGTCGAGCTGAAGAATGCGAAATTAAGTTATGTAATTCAAAAAAGAACTCCTTTATTGAGTATACATGAGAACAGGACACTTATCTATTTATTTATTTATTGGTACATATATTTTGGTAAATGGGACCTTAAAATCTCATCAGAACTTTAAGAACTCTAAACGGTGCTAAGATGAGACGGAACGTTGAGGTCCTGCCAGGACTGAAAAGGGTTAATGCTCTGAAATGAATTATATTTGTTTCTAATGAGAAAAAACAGAAGCTCACAAATATTTGGTCCTGTATGTGACTGGTACCAGGCACACTTCATGAGGTCCTGTGTGTGACTGGTGCCAAGCACACTTCATGAGGTCCTGGGTGTGACTGGTGCCAGGCACACTTCATGAGGTCCTGCGTGTGACTGGTGCCAGGCACACTTCATGAGGTCCTGCGTGTGACTGGTGCCAGGCACACTTCATGAGGTCCTGCGTGTGACTGGTGCCAGGCACACTTCATGAGGTCCTGCGTGTGACTGGTGCCAGGCACACTTCATGAGGTCCTGCGTGTGACTGGTGCCAGGCACACTTCATGAGGTCCTGCGTGTGACTGGTGCCAGGCACACTTCATGAGGTCCTGCGTGTGACTGGTGCCAGGCACACTTCATGAGGTCCTGCGTGTGACTGGTGCCAGGCACACTTCATGAGGTCCTGCGTGTGACTGGTAGCAGGCACACTTCATGAGGTCCTGCGTGTGACTGGTAGCAGGCACACTTCATGAGGTCCTGCGTGTGACTGGTGCCAGGCACACTTCATGAGGTCCTGCGTGTGACTGGTGCCAGGCACACTTCATGAGGTCCTGCGTGTGACTGGTGGCAGGCACACTTCATGAGGTCCTGCGTGTGACTGGTAGCAGGCACACTTCATGAGGTCCTGCGTGTGACTGGTGGCAGGCACACTTCATGAGGTCCTGCGTGTGACTGGTGCCAGGCACACTTCATGAGGTCCTGCGTGTGACTGGTAGCAGGCACACTTCATGAGGTCCTGCGTGTGACTGGTAGCAGGCACACTTCATGAGGTCCTGCGTGTGACTGGTAGCAGGCACACTTCTGAACCACCCAGGTTACTGGCTACGAAATAAAAGCAACAATGTGGCAGCTCCACAGTTACAATACCGTTCCCCTTGGCAATGCCCTCGTGCTGGGATTCTAGGAATGCTTCTAGATCTCTTCATTTCCCAGTGAGGGATTTCTACCCCATCCATCACAAAGAGCATGCCACAGTATTGCAGCCCAATTCAACCATGAATTCACAATAATCACAATCTCTTCATTCATGCATACCTTATACATGTGATCAACATGTGTTACAAAAAAACATGGAATGAATATAAGTAATTCAACTCGCAGTAATCCACAGCATTCATCTGGAATTCGTTATGAATTTGCAGCCATTGTTTTAAAGTGTTACCAATTAAGGTAGGGCACTGACTCCAACAGGTCATTTTAAACTTGCAAGAATTAACTCATTTATCATCTAAACCAAAGACACTAAGCTTTGCTGAATCATTTTGAACGGAGGGAGGAAACACTGCTTGATGAAGACATTCAGACTGTTAGGCTACAGATACACAAAGAGGCTTCCCAAGCAAAGTTCACACACACATCGCTGCCGAGGCATAACTGAAAACAAGACCAGTTCAAGTGGTTGGAATTAACAAAACATTTCATGAATCAGGCAGCGTGTATTAATGCAGCTGATGAGAAACAAAATACATTCAAATTGAAATCTCAAAGTGGCAATGCCTCTAAAATATGTTGAAATTCATGCAGCTTGAAACAAGCACGCTCCTCTAAAGATGAGTGCATTTTTCATTTCATTTCAGTATTTCGAGCACTTCTCAAAATATACACACTATGCACTACACCCAGGGGTTCAGGTGCGCTGGATCACACAGCCAGTACATTTGTGTCTAACAGGTGAGAATGATAGTTTGCAAATGAGGAACCAGATGAAAAAAGAACTTGTTACAGAATATTCTCCTAGGATGCTGAATAATAAACACAAGACCAGCAGATTAAACAGCGTATTTTATTTATTGACGTTTAAAGGATAACATATGAGTATCATTGACTGGATAAGGGGTACTGCAATGAAAGCATGTGTGTTATATTGTCAAAGAGCAGTCGTTCTGTTAATTAGTTAAAAGTGGGCTTTGCTACAATTACCACAGCTCACTTGGAAGAGTGTTTCTGCACCTCTAACTGAAACCAGGGCGGCTTTGAAAACTGCACAAGAGGACGTTACGTTTATAAGACGTGAAACATTTGATTTTACAACACTACTAAAGAGTGATAGAAAGACTACAGAATTCAGACTAGTTATTTATTTAATTTTTTTACAGCTGTGTCACTTAGAAACAGCACCTGCATTATGGTAATCAAATACAGTAGTCTCCGCGTATAGGAACGCCTCCTAAGAGAACACTTCAGCTTAGGGAACACCCTTGTAGTGAAAGGAACAGGAACTTTGCTAAAAGAACCCCTTTTTAGTACCGATGTCGATTCGCTGCTACCTGATTCAAACCTGATCCACTCCTGTTTTGTAACCCGATAACTCATCAAATTCAAATGGTTTATTCAGTCGTTTCAAAACTGACGTCATAGCGGGAGTAATCTGGAGCTGCTGCTGTATTTAACATGTGGGGCGGTGCCCTGTTAATAACCATTGTGTTAAGAGTTTCGTATTCGTTTATTGTTACGCTGCTGTGGCGTTATTACTGCATGCAGGGGTGCTTTGTTCATTTAGTTGATCACGTGCTTGGCTGTTGCGTTTCTCTTATTCTGTGCATTTCATATGTTGATGCAGTCCATCAGGACAGAAATAACACATGCATTTGGATGTATTAATTCATATCATAATTGGCCTTGCATATTGTGTCCGGTGGTCAGCTTTGTCTTGCAGAACACTTGGCTTGCTTCCCAAGGGCTGATTTAGCCAGACTACTGTAACAGTTTTCACATTCACCTTCAGTGACAGCAAACTCTATTAAAAACATCTCTTTTTATTATAGATATCCAAGCACTAACACTTTTAATTACTGACACTATATGAATATGATGCATCCGTGCCTGTACACATTTTAAATGACCTAATCAAACACTATGCAGTGATTCTATAAATGAGTTTTCCTGGTTTGAAAACAACACTTGGAAATAGTCCCAATCCCAATAATACTTATTTTGCTTGCAATACAGTTCAACAGTTATGTATAATATTATATATATTATATATATATATATATATATATATATATATAAAAACCCGAAAAGCTTGGGACTTCTTTAAGAAATTAAAATCTTTTAGAAAAGCAAATCGTATTTAGCATTTAGTTTCAAATAGTAAAGTTTATCATCAGTAGTCATCACCCCCCCCCCCCCCCCAAAATCATCATTTAAAATGTTATATTTTAATTTTTAAAACAAAATGATAAAATAACTTGAATTACATCTGTTTAAATTAGCATATCCTTTGTATGTTTGTTCTAAAATTCTCCCTAGTTCTATAAAACAGTTCAACAATACTACTGTGTCGATTGTGTGCTCCAGTCTTCTGATAAAACCATTGTGTGACTGGCTTATCCAGGAACAAGTCCAACTTGGCTTTCCTCTGTTGGCAGACAGCTATCAAGGAGCCTCAGGTCCAAGCTGAGCATGTCTCAATTCCAGTAAGGGTTTATAAATGATGTAGACCCCGTCCTTTCCAAGCAGTGTCAGTCTTCAAGCTGCCATTGCTGGGCCTTAGAGCCATCACATATCCCCATAGCAACGTAGCCTTTATGGCTAAGTGGGTCAACAACCATCAAACACTGGCCAACAGACACTTGGTACAGGCGGTTACTCCTCTGAAAAAAAAAAAAAAAAAAGATGGATGTTAGTTTTCATCTAAACAGTTAACAATCAGTTGGCCACTAAGCAGTAAATGTTGGGATATCACTGTAGGGAACCAGGTTGTGCCGTGTCCAGTGTATACGAGTAGAACATTCAATGCAGTGAATACTGTCCTCTCACACTAGTCAGATGGCCAAAGGCAAGCACCTATGAAACAATATCGTCTCCCCACATGCGCACACACACACCCACTGCACAGTATTCACAATTATACAGTAACAGACCACTGCTCTTCCATAGCTTTCCATCCATTAGCTATTCATGTACTTATTTAAACTTTGTATTAGAGAAGTTGTGTAGGTCAAAATGAGTTTCGGAGACAATGGCTTTAGGAGAAATGCCCTTCAGTAAAAAGGAATAGCCAGTTCTGCTCTCCAACACAATCTGCAACAGCTCAAATGTACCAGGATTCAATTGTGTACTTTTTAAATATTGTAACTGTGGCTTCTGAATGGTGCATCTAGTAAAGGCTATCTGCGTGTAGTGCAGGATGCGCCTTATAGCATAGAGATCGCAGGTTCGAATCCATTGCCAACCGTGACCGGGGGTTTCCTAGGAGGCGGCGCACAATTGGCCAAGCGCCGTCTGGGTAGGGAGGGATTAGTCGGCTGGGCAATCTATGGTTCACCGCGTACCAGCGCCCCCTGTGGCTGATAGGGCACCTGTGGGTCTGCAGTGGAGCCATTCAGATCTGTGTTGTCCTCCGGCACATAAAGGTTGTAATTAAACACTAAATGAAATTCCTCAGCCTGTCCATCAAACAGACTGAAATGATCATACTGTCGGTCAGTACATTTACTGGGTGGTTCATTCTGTTCCTCCTGTTTTCATGATCAGTAATCCTTCCATTTCTTTAACACTGTCAGCTGGCCTACCTGGTGTCTAATAATGTCCCTCAACAAAAAAACGAGCAATTGTTAAGGTGAAATGGAAGCTTAGTTATGCCCTCACCTCTCTTGTGTTTATTCAAAGGTTGATGTTCATGCCCCTTTCTCTTTCTATTTATTATTATGCCTTATTTGCGAAGCTCTCTGCATAAGCAACTGACAGCCCGCCCCTGGAACACAATGTAGATACTAGGATTGTGACTGGCTCCAGATGGACTGGGCAGTGTAACTAAACAAATTACCATCTCAGTTCTAGCCCTAACCTCCAGACAGCCTCAGGCAGACAGAGACAGCCTCTTACCCCGAATGTCCACTGCTGCGAGCCCCCGGAGCCGTGGCACTTCATGAGACGAGGCGGGTCAGAGGAGCGCGTTTCTGACATGTCCAGACACAGCAGCCCGGCCAGGATCAGCTCCTGCTCCTCATCGTAGGCCCATGCCTGGGAACCAAAGCACAGTCAGACAGACAGCACCCGGCTTCACAAGGAGGTGTAACTGCACCCCCCTCTAGTGATTAAATGAAATCATTGCAGTGTAAAATAAGAATGCGAGACCGCATCATGAACACAGCCACGTTAACAGTGTAAGGCAATTTAGCATAACATGACCGGTAATCCCTTTTGAAAGGGGAGACTAAGACCAGGAGTGCAGAATGAAGCACCATGACGAGTTTAAATCTCCGAAGACCATGGATTATTTCATCCAGCGTTTATTTCCAAACACAGCATAATGGAGATACGAGGTTTGAAGGTTAATCCAGTACCTGCTCTGGATCTTCAGAGTCGCAGTCTCTCAACACCACGATCCCTGCCTTCTCGCTGGGGCGGCCCTGGGCAACCAGGCATGTGCTCGTCAGAAGGTTACGGAGCTGAATGAGAAACAGCAGTTACAGGACATGGAGAGTAATCTAATGGACTCCACTGAGAAGCAGGGCTGCCTCGACAGCAATGTGGTGCAACACAGCTGGAGGTTCTGGAAGCATAAAGTGTTCCATATACTGGAATCATAAACATCACCAGAAGTAGTCTACTCATCATTCAGCCCTCTGCACTGACACTGCAAAGCATGAAGCAAAACTAGGGCTGACCTACCATCAATCAACTAATTACTTTCAATGTGCATTCTTACTCAGAATGGTCTTTGCTTCTGTTAGGCAGAAGTGTTAGGTTTTATTTATTTATTTATTTATTTAATACACCAGTATAAATGGAATAATGTACGGTTCAGAATATATTACCAGACAACAGAAGTATCTACTTGGTTTTGGGAAGTAAAAAAGGGGGGGGGGGCAGACCCTATAAAAACCAATGGAATAGCCCCAATTTAAAAGCTATGCGCTGCTGCTGTTGCTTGGAGAGGAACATTAATAGAAGCGCTCGGCTGCTCACGGCCTTGACGGGCGGCGGTTGTTTATCCAAACCAGGGATTTGAACCGGATTCTTTTCCATTATGGTTTCGATCCGAACTTAACCGGAATGTTCAGCTCCGGTCCTGAAAGTTCAGAACGGCTGATTTTGTTTTGTTTCGAACTAAATGAAATAGCGGTTCAGTGTTTTTTTTTTCTAGCCAAGTAAGCTATTGCAGAGAGTCCTACTCCAGAGAATCGCACAGCTCTCTATCAAAACATCACGAGAGGCAGCATGTTCAACAAACGACTTGTCAGCATTGAGGCTTAATCCTGCTCACAGTGGAGAAGATCCTTAAAAGAGCATTCATATTTGGAAAGATAACCAAGTGGCAGTCATCTCAGACTTCAATTAGTGCTGGATTTTTCCCCCACAGTCGATTTGCGCTTTATTTGTTGAACGAAGACTAAAAACTTCAGTTTCACCCATATTAACATTGTACAACAAAGTACATGTCAGTACTACTACTACTACTAGACTGTGCAGTGTCATTTTGAAAGCAGCTGTTCAATTCGCAATCTAGTAAAATATGATTCTTAATTAGCATGCTCCCTGGTTGACTTTCCCAAAGATGAAGTAACAAACGCATCATCCAGTCAATTTGGTAATTTTCTCTTCTGACATTTATTTTCACATGTTGCCATTTCTACTGCTGAAGTAGATGAATTCTGTAATTTGCAGATTTGGAGGAAGAGGATGATATGCGAGTTGGTTTTGTGGCTTCATTATCTGTCCGTTGTATGTTTAACACATTAAATGCTCATTTGTTTTGGCATGTTGACCGCTGCACTACCAATTAGTTTGCTCAAAAACACCACATTTTAAATAATCCACGCCAATTACCTCACAAGCTGTCAATCAAACACAGCTTGCACATGATTCATCGTGTGACACGAAGATCTCACCCAAAACACTGCATCATAACTAATACTTTGCTTTGATTGGCTAAAGCCTGCAACATTGTCTCTGAAGCCTATTGGTCCTAAACTTGAGCTCCCCCTTTCAGGTGCACAGTTTGAAAAAAAGCACACACTTTGAGCAAATACAAGACTTATCACGTAACCTGGATCTAGCATGGAGCCGACCGCAAGGTGGAAGTCTGATCAGATAAGGTGCCATCTGATTCACTGGCTGCTCCGAAAAAGACAGCTAAAATAAGCTGGCTGTGATGTAATGCTTTTTCGTTGACCACTGAGGTGTAAGACCATGAGAAGAGCGCTTTTTTGAAATTATTGTATGTTTGAAAATGGAACGAGGACAGAGAGAACAGGCTGAAAGGGAACGAAAAAAGTTATTAACCGATAAACAAAATCTTGAATATCGTTTTCATTCCAGAACGTAATGCATTAATTTCGGTTATTGTTTCTGTTCCATGAAAATGTTTTTTTTCCCCCCATTTATCATTCCAATTCCGGTTCGAATTCCTGGTCCAAACTGTACTATGACCTGTTATTGCAGGATAATAGGATTTGTAAAAAAACAATGAAAGTGAATGGCAGAGACCTTCCACTTGAAATAAAATGTTGCTTAAATCTGAGCACCCGCTGGGGACAATGGTTACACTGGTTCAGTGTTGAACTGTATTTTAACACGGAATTTAGCTCCGTTGGTTGGAGACCCCTGTTCCAATGTGACCACCACAAAGCATGACGTGTGGGTCACACGTTGGGGTACGTGCTCGTCCATTGGGGACGTGTTCTACATGACCTGTGTGTTTGTGTGTGTGTCACGTTGGGGACGTGTGTATACGCACGTGATGATGTGTGGTACGTATGGGGACGTTGTACCATGTATGGGGTGTGTGTGTGGTACGTGGGGACGACACACAACACCCACACACACACACACCATGCAACCCCTGCACACACATACACACACACACACACCATGCAACCCCTGCACACACATATACATACACACACACACACACATGCAACCCCTGCACACACATATACATACACACACACACACCATGCAACCCCTGCACACACATATACATACACACACACACACCATGCAACCCCTGCACACACACACACACACACACACACACAACCCCTGCACACACATACACATACACACACACACACACACATATACATACACATACATCGACACACACACACACCCTGCAACCCCTGCATACACACATACATACAACACACACACACACACACACACCACCATGCAACCCCTGCACACACATACACACACACATGCAACCCCTGCACACACACACACACATGCAACCCCTGCACACACATACACACACAACCCCTGCACACACATACACACACACACACACAATGCAACCCCTGCACACACATATACATACACACACACACCATGCAACCCCTGCACACACACACACACAATGCAACCCCTGCACACACAAGTGTATGTGTGTGGTGCAACGTGTGGGGACGTGCAAACCCTGGACACACACATGTTGTACAAACACCAAATATACACACACACACACCATGCAACCCCTGCACACACACACACACACAGTGCAACCCCTGCACACACATATACACACACACACACAAAGAGGCAGGGTTTGTCTCCTCATTCCCATTGTGACAATGGTTAGATAATGCAACATATTTTACATTTGTTTTTTTAGTTCACATTTATTTATGAACCTTACTCACTTATTTAGTAAGCTTACTCAAATCAGACTAAGTTTACTCTGCTGTTTAGTGTTTATTTTGAGAATACCTACTCTTCAGTTACTCCCCTTTCATGCAAGCCACCCTATGGGGAGGCTTACACAAAGACCAAATTATGAAGTATCTAGGGGGTCTCCCAGGCAGAAACATCACCAAATAAGAGTTGAATGAAAATCTTATACAATTTTTCTACTGGTTTCACTATTTCCACAGGTAGGCCAAATAGTAATATTCAGATTGCCTGTTCTGTAGTAAAGGTTTTTTGTATTATTATTATTCCTCCTATTACCAGGCTTTCAGACAGACGCGTGCTACAGGGTAAATCAACGAAACCATTTCTGTAACAATAACATCCCAAGTAAATACAAAAACGAAGCTAAGTGGTAGCAGCAATGAAATGCAGGATTTATTTCCATGAATCTGGATGCAGATACAAAAGGGTTTGTGGGATCCTTACTCTTCCTCGCTGCAGGACTTTGGGTCGCCTCAGTGCCTTGTTCACAAACACAGGGTGCTGTACTTTGGCATTGGGAGCTGACACCTGCATCTCTGGGTAGATGTGGTCCAGGTACCACTTAAACGAGTTGCAGTGGAGTCGTTTTCTCACAGCCAGTCGCTCGCTGATATCTCCATAGTTCCGGCTTCTCAGCTCTGGTCTCAATGCAAAGTACTGCTCCTAAGTAAGATAAAACCAAGTAGTTGTGTTAGTGTAGGACACACACACATGCTATTTTAGTTCAATTTTAACTAGAAGAGGATTAAGTGATGTCATAGTTAGCCACAGCAGTCTTTTAAAAACAGATAACCAAAACTAGGTTCAGGTCTTAAGCTTTCACTCTCTGCTAACCCTACTGATCAAACTCGATCAATTACTAGACAAGGTAGATCAAAGGAAGGGCTTTCTCAAAGGCAGTGCAGGTGCACCTTGTACTCATCCATCCACACATGAGCCAGGCGCAGAGAGTTATGTGCCATGGTGTCCTGACCTCCAGGTGACCCGTATGGCCGGCGCTTGCGGAAAATGTGTCCGACTCTCGAGCAAGGGATTATTAACAACTTGCCACCACACATCCAGACCTGTGAAGAGCATAAAGAGCATGAACATCAAAGCAGCTCAACTGAACTACAGTCAATTAGCATTGGAGACCCAGTGTAAACCCGTTGTAAAACAAGTGCCTGTCTTATATATCTTGCCTAACTGTGTGTGTGTGTGTGTGTGTGTGTGTGTGTGTGTGAAGCTGAACTTTGTGAGCTCTGCTTACATTCTGTTTTCCAAACAATATCTAAACACTGTCTGTTTATTAGCATGAGTTACAATGTTGCTCCAGACTACACAAGGTCCAGTGTAGCCCACTTTCTCAATTCCTTGTTCCTCTGTGTCCTGAGTTGGCCGAGATTGAAAATATCCTCTCACCTTGCAGCTGAGCTTGAGCACAGTGTTCTCAAGAGTGCTCACAATATTTTTTTAACCTTCACTGAGCTTACATTCCAACTGGCTAGTTGTGCAAAGATTACATTATATAAAACAATACCTATTACTATTTTTTTAGGGCTTGTGAAAGAAGTCACATTGAATGAACTAAATAAATGAACTTAGAGTCAGTAATGTACTGACAATAAAAAGTCCTGAAGATCTGTTGTAGTTGGGGCTGTAGAAGCTGTATTTCAAGCCATGTTGTCCTGATTTGCTAGTGACCAGACACACTGTCAGGAAGTTTCATGCAGAGTTAGACTGCAATAGGAACTAGTCAGTTGCTCCCAGATAAATCAGCAGTGCCCTTACTCTAAAGGAGATCTCCAAGTTCTCTCCTCCCCAGATGTCCATGCCGCTGTCATACTGCCCCAGCTCATTAAAATACTTCCTGTCCATCGCAAACAAGCCTCCTGCCATCGTGGGAGACCTGAAACACAGCAGTACACGTTGCTTGCCATCGGGCACTGCAGGCACAATTGTACCAGGTTAAGTTTCCTATCTACGTACAGTACTGTGCAAAAGTTTTAGGCAGGTGTGAAAAAATGCTGTAAAGTAAGAACGCTTTCAAAAATAGACATGCTAATAGATTATTATAATTATCAATTAACTAAATGCAAAGTGAGTGAACAGAAGAAAAATCTAAATCAAATTCATATTTGGTGTGACCACCCTTTGCCTTCAAAACAGCATCAATTCTTCTAGGTACGCTTGCACAGTCAGGGATTTTGTAGGCATATAGTCAGGTGTACGATTAAACAATTATACCATCAATCAATAAATAGGTTGAAACACAATCATTAACAAACAGAAACAGCTGTGTAAGAGGAATAAAACTGGGTGAGGAACAGCCGAACTCAGCTAACAAGGTGAGGTTGCTGAAGACAGTTTACTGTCAAAAGTCATACACCATGGCAAGACTGAGCACAGCAACAAGACACAAGGTAGTTATACTGCATCAGCAAGGTCTCTCCCAGGCAGAAATTTCAAAGCAGACAGGGGTTTCCAGATGTTCTGTCCAAGCTCTTTGGAAGAAACACAAAGAAACGGGCAACGTTGAGGACCGTAGACACAGTGGTCAGCCAAGGAAACTTACTGCAGCAGATGAAAGACACATCATGCTTACTTCCCTTCGCAATCGGAAGATGTTCAGCAGTGCCATCAGCTCAGAATTGGCAGAAAACAGTGGGACCCTGATAAACCCATCTACTGTCCGGAGAAGTCTGGTCAGAAGTGGCCTTCATGGAAGACTTGCGGCCAAAAAGCCATATCTCCGACGTGGAAACGAGGCCAAGCGACTCAACTATGCATGAAAAGGAACCGGAGTGCAGAAAAATGGCAGCAGGGTGCTCTGGACTGATGAGTCAACATTTGAAATATTTGGCTGTAGCAGAAGGCAGTTTGTTCACCGAAGGGCTAGAGAGCGGTACACGAATGAGTGTCTGCAGGCAACAGTGAAGCATGGTGGAGGTTCCTTGCAAGTTTGGAGTGCATTTCTGCAAATGGAGTTGGGGATTTGGTCAGAATTAATGGTCTCCTCAATACTGAGAAGTACAGGCAGATACTTATCCATCATGCAATACCATCAGGGAGGCATCTGATTGGCCCCAAATTTATTCTGCAGCATGACAACAACCCCAAACATACAGTGAAAGTCATTAAGAACTATCTTCAGCGTAAAGAAGAACAAGGAGTCCTGGAAGTGATGGTATGGCCCCCACAGAGCCCTGATCTCAACATCATCGAGTCTGTCTGGGATTACATGAAGAGAGAGAAGCAACTGAGGCTGCCTAAATCCACAGAAGAACTGTGGTTAGTTCTCCAAGATGGTTGGGCCAACCTACCTGCCGAGTTCCTTCAAAAACTGTGTGCAAGTGTACCTAGAAGAATTGATGCTGTTTTGAAGGCAAAGGGTGGTCACATCAAATATTGATTTGATGTAGACTTTTCTTCTGTTCACTCACTTTGCATTTTGTTAATTGATAAATATAAACTATAAACATGTCTATTTTTGAAAGCATTCTTACTTTACAGCATTTTTTCACACCTGCCTAAAACTTCTGCACAGTACTGCATATTTTATAGAAGTTATAATTTTACAGGTTTTTTTTTCGAAGTTTTGGCAGGGCAATTTCTACAACTCCATAGAGTTTGCAGAACCATTTTAAAATGTCAAAGTATTAAAATAATAAAAATGGTGACAGAAGGGGATAGGAAGGATTTTTTTTTATCAGATGAATACTAATTCTTCTTGAGGGATAATTCTTGAACTGTTTCTGACTGATACAGTACTTATGAAACTTTGCAATACTTGTTTACCAGAAAGCCTTAACACATGTTTAATTTGGCCTGTGTCTTTGCTGCTGTCATGAAGGCATTGCGCCGCACTATCCCAGACAGACTTACCGGATTGGTACAGTGGCCCCCTCGGGGCCGTTCAGCTCAGAGAGAGGCACAGGATCCCATTTAAAGTGCAGGCCCCAGTTGAAGCCCCCCCGCACGATGGGGGAGGAGCTGTAGCGGAGGGTGTCTGCACTGATGATGTCAATCACGGGGCACACCACCGCCTGCCGGTCCTCCTTTATGGGGGTCAGTAGAGGCTGCAGCCACATCTCATTCACCTCACAGTGACTGTCCAAGAAAACCAGGACCTCCCCTAGGGGTGGGAGCACAGAGGTAGGCTCAGCACAGGACTGGTGTGGTCAAATCCTGTTCTTCAATTTCATTTCCTCATTAAAATCAATTCCAAATCCAATTCCTTCCTTCACAGAACTGGAGTTGATATTTTAGAGACACATAAATTGTTGTGTTGGTTCAACTGCTTTCATTTGAAGCTAGTTTAATTGGCTAACAAACAGTGCCTTCAGTTGAAGTAATGTGTTGCTGCTGTGATTGCAATTTTGAACTGTGATGTGCTGCAGCTGATTAAAAGGGAATGTAAATTGGAATTAGAAATTAATTTTAAAAAGGAAGTGGAATTGAAACACAGGCACTGACCCCCCTCCTCTCTCAGGGACCTCGTTTGTCTAATTAAAGCTCGTAACATTTCCCATTTTCCAGTGTGTGCTTTTTTTCACCCTTTCATAGAGCTTACATTTTTTACATGCCTTCCTGAAACAATACTACAGTCACCAGAGATGTCACTTTTGTCAGATTTCGTGATATTTCACTTTAGGTTGAAAAGCAGGATTCCTGTTGGCACATGTTTGTTTATTTAAGTGCAATATAAATCCTGGAATGGCTCAAACAGCTAAGCAATGGTTATTCACATCCAAGACAGTACTGATGGTGAAGGGACAATAAATAAATAAAAAAAATAAAAATACTGGCATTCACAACATACATTTCATATGATCATACATGCATTTCATATACGGTTGTATGGAGTGTGCATCTTAAGAATAAACGTTATTTCTTACCAGTTGCTTGAGATGCCCCAATCATCCTGCCTCTAATCAGCCCTTCTCGTTTTGCATTGCGCACCAGCTTCACTTTGCTAGGAAGGTTCTTCTTGATATAGGCGTCTAGCTCCTCCTTCAGGTCAGCTGTGGAAATGCACATAAACAAAGTCACACAAAAAGCTCACCAACCAGACGTGTCGTGGCGAGCTTTCGCTTTGACTTCATTTTAATTCATTATTTTTACTTTTCTGCCAAAAGTCCAACATAAGAAATCTTATCAGAAAAAAACAACCCTGAAATATTATCACAATAAAGAACTTGATAAAGCATGAATAATATTCTTTACAAAAACTGTCTATATTACTCCCAACAAATAAGCAGATTGTTCTAACAACTCTACAGTGTGTTGCCTTGTGTGCAGCACACTGAATATTCAAGTGTAATACAGTACAGAGCAGAGGTGTCCAATCACGGTCCAGGAGGACCATTCCACTCCAGGTTTAACAGGTGATATAATTAACTACTGCAGGGTCTGGATGCAGGTTTCATTGGTTGCTTAAACAAATTTAGAACAGGGTTGGAACAAAGATAAGGAGTGGAAGAGCCAACTTTAACTAGCAATGAGATGAGAGATCTCCTACTAGAGAAAAGTTGAGAACTCACCAGAATTAGCCAGCCTGTAGGACCTAGGGCGAATAACTGCTAAACCTGACTGGATAATTAATCTCATGTCTCTCGACTTCAATAAAGACAAAAAAATACTGGGATCATGGAAGGCACATAATGAGGCAGTGGTTACTGAAGATATAGCTCCAAAACATTGCATATAGCATTACTGCCAGCTACACCAGATAGCCCCAATTTTAATAAACTGTCCTAACAGGTATTGATATAGCAAGTGATTGCTCCACATTGTTCATGCAGACCAGGGGTGGCCCGAGTTCTCAATTACTTAATTGAATCAGTTATTTTATTAATTGGTCAACACTAACATTTTTTCCAGGTCTTTAGCCATTGACGATTTACAGATACCCAGGAAACCTGCGGGATTGTGGCTCTCCAGGACCAGGGTTGGCCACCCCTGACAAACCAAAAAACAATGGGCTTTACTTCAATGCAATTACTTTTGCATACTCCACAGTAGAATTCTAATAGATCAGAAGTGTTTCTTTATGCCCTAAGCGCGTATGAAATAATACTTGCTGAATTCGCTGTTGTCATCCACCAGTATGACTTCGTGCAGCAGGTAGGATGGGGTTCGATCTAAAACACTGTGCACCGTGCGCAGCAGGGCTGAGAACGCTTCGTTAAAGAAACAAATCACAACACTGGCACTCGGGAGGTCCACAGGGTAGGGCTTTCCTTTACATCTGCAGGCACAATTACAGGGAAGAGTTAGCATGCGTTTATATCAGGGATGGAAATAAGACTCCTGCTGCATAGCAGTTTCACCCACCCCAGGTTTTACTGTGAGGTTGGTTAATACAATCAGTTTTATTCAAATTGCTTCGCTTCATGTTCACAAAACAAAGAGGTTTCTCTTTGATCACCTACTTTGTGTTCCTGGTGTCAGGCAGCTCCCTGCGATAGCCCAGCCGGTTACTGATGAGTACATTAAAAGCATGTTTGTGGTAGCCCATGTCTCTCACCTCCTGGTCCACTTCATTGAAAATCATTCCTGGGGGAAAAACATAAACAAATAAAGTGACCACTATCAATACAACTCCAAATACTGTTCTCAGATACCAGGGTATTTAGTAAGTAAGGGGTCTGAGTGAGGAAACACGGGGAATACAATTCCCACCCCTAGTCTTGCTGTAAATCATTTGCTGTATTCATTTGCTCCATAATTTGTGCCAGTACTGCATTTTACTGAAACGACCAGGTTCTAGGAGTTTGAAGAATCGATCCCCTGGTAAATCTGCACATACAAACTAGATCTTCATTTTATTTTTACCAGTATCGTGGTTTTATTTGTCCTCGTACCCATTTCTGGAGAGAACTCTGCCGCTTTCTTGCGGCCCTCCTCCTTGCCCCAGTGCTGGTTGGGACCCTGCAGCCAGATGGGGCTCCTTGTGAAGTGGGGCTGGAACTTCCTGGGGAAGTACTTGAAGGACTGGCCCCCCTTGACGGGCACATTCTTCAAGGGCTGGCTTTCCTGGCTAAGGTTGAAGTAAATGAAGAGCAGAAGTGTCCAGGTCACGGAAGTGAATAGACACCCATAGCAGAAATAGCGCAATGTGACGCTGCCCATGGTAGCCCTAGCATCGCTGGGGGGTCATTCTCATTCGCCTGAAACAAAAAACACATACACTACATGGATAGTAGCTAGATTTACACTGTGGCCCATGCTAAAAACAAGTCATATTGAGTTTTTGTGACATGAAAAAGTCGCATTGCACGGTAAACAAACAAACAAACCAGCAGAGAGGTAACCAGAGACAGCGCCACCCACTGGCTGGGAGACTAATTGGTACATTCCTACACACAGCATGTAAATAGTCTTTGGTCCCAAATGTACTTTCAACCAGGCAGTTAAAGTCCAAATCTACAAGCGAACAAGCGATCAAGCAATCAATCCGATGACGCATCGCAGACCACAAGTGATCTTTGACACAAACAGGGACTCTGACATTGCTTCTTAAAAGCTCAATATTAAAATATATTGTACATAAAACAATGAAATCCTAAGTAATACAAAGTTATCAGAAGTTAATTAAATATAATAGGATTATATTCAACACTTCTTGTCATTCATACATTATGAAAATTGACAGCAATGAGTATGAACCCAGAAAGGTACGCTCTATTCAGAGATAGTACTGACAGATATCTTGAATATCATATTTTCAAAATCCATGTAACAAACACAACATTTGATTACAGTGCATCTCTCATGGTTTCTGATGTCACAGAACCCCTCGATCGCACACAGTTTAAAATTAAAAAAAAAAAAAAGGGGGGAGGGGGAGAAGAGAAATCCAAGTCCACCACCACCTTCACTGTCATTATCTCACTGATCAGAAATCAGGGTCCCCTCATTACAGCTGCATGAACGACTCATATTATAATCCAACAGACTCAAGTGTGGCTCATTCACATTGTGAGAAGTGCAATCTGTTCATAGTGTACAGTATTTAGCAGGGCCTGATTGTTTAAACTCCTGCTACCTGGTCATTTCAATAATATACCTAAACCAGGAAAGCCGTGAACCCCAGTCCTGAATGAAGGGCTAGTGAGAGTGCTCTAAACCAGGAAAGCCGTGAACCCCAGCCCTGAATGAAGGGCTAGTGAGAGTGCTCTAAACCAGGAAAGCCGTGAACCCCAGTCCTGAATGAAGGGCTAGTGAGAGTGCTCTAAACCAGGAAAGCCGTGAACCCCAGTCCTGAATGATGGGCTAGTGAGAATGCTCTAAACCAGGAAAGCCGTGAACCCCAGTCCTGAATGAAGGGCTAGTGAGAGTGCTCTAAACCAGGAAAGCCGTGAATCCCAGCACTGAATGAAGGGCAAGTGAGAGTGCTCTAAACCAGGAAAGCCGTGAATCCCAGCACTGAATGAAGAGCTAGTGAGAGTGCTCTAAACCAGGAAAGCCGTGAATCCCAGCACTGAATGAAGAGCTAGTGAGAGTGCTCTAAACCAGGAGTTCTAATTACAGAGTGTCAACTCAGGAAATGCTAATCAAGTCTAACAATCAATCAACACCTGGCCACCTTCCACACCTGTCCTAATTAGGAAGGGCATTTTAACCTCCAGTCCTGACATATCTAACATAAACTTAAATATTTCAATACAACTGATTTACAAAAATCCAAAACAATTCAAACCCCACACTATTTACATGTACACGTGCAGGGCCTGAGCCGTGCCACAGTGCTGGTACGAAATTCATTAACTATACTGTGTTACTCACCCTGGATCAGACCATATTAATATTCAGAATACAGGAGACAGTCAAGCATTTATTTTCTAGAAAAAGGATTACCGAATAAACACAAAGCACTTGGTTAAGAGTGAATGCAAACAGATGCTTATCACATACAGTACACAGTGCTGTAACAGGTGCACACTGTGACTTTCCTTCAGCTCTTATCTATACACTTATCAGTAGACAATTGCTTATAGTCACCATTTAAGCCATAGAGCCCATCGAAGGCTTGACCGCATGTTAGCTGACCACGACTGGAGTTATACATTCCGAGCTGAAAGTGAGGGTGCCAACCAAAGTCGTGGTCAACTACTGCACGGTAGAGCCTTCATTGAGAAGGCACTATCTCTCAGAAAATGATTGGTAGCATTATTTTCTTAAAAAAAAAAAAAAAAAGAACACATTTTAAAACCTAGATTTACCTTGAACATGTAATGATTTGCCAGTACCCTTCCGCCAAGAAAGGTTTTATGAAAATTGTCCCAAAAATTTTCATAAAGCATCAAATACATAATGAGTGAGAAAAAATAAAACAAAACTTTACTTGTCAGAGCTGCTTGTAGTTTATCTGCACAGTGCTAGATATCTGAACAGAGCAATATTTCTGAACTGTCCGTGCCTCGATTTGCTGTCTGAGCTCCAATCGAGATGAGCGTTCGTTTCAAGTAATGAACATCAGCCAGGAAGAACTGACCATGAGCAGATGAAACGCAATCGTGAGATTATACTGTATTCACCACTGACCTATTCTGATTGAGCCTGCCTCTGAAGACCCTTACTCTAAACAGCACATGGCAATTAAGAGCTGCATGGTGCAGCACAGCAATCATTCTTTCAAAAGACTCTATAGTATACAGAGAGCACTGTAACTCTGTCATGGTACTGGCACACAACGACATGGAATTGGAGAGAGACAGTCTGTTTATTCTGCCTAAAGGCAGCAGACTCAAAGACCTGCACCTACATGTATGTGTTATGGCCTTCATCCTAAAGGCAGCAGACTCAAAGACCTTCACCTACATGCACACCCCCAGTTATGGCCTTCATCAATTCATCATCGGCACACCCCCAGCCACTGTCCTACAGGAATTCATCATCACACGGCACACCCCCAGCCACTGTCCTACAGGAATTCATCATCACACGGCACACCCCCAGCCACTGTCCTACAGGAATTCATCATCACACGGCACACCCCCAGCCACTGTCCTACAGGAATTCATCATCACACGGCACACCCCCAGCCACTGTCCTACAGGAATTCATCATCACACGGCACACCCCCAGCCACTGTCCTACAGGAATTCATCATCACACGGCACATCCCCAGCCACTGTCCTATAGGAATTCATCATCACACGGCACATCCCCAGCCACTGTCCTATAGGAATTCATCATCACACGGCACATCCCCAGCCACTGTCCTACAGGAATTCATCATCACACGGCACATCCCCAGCCACTGTCCTACAGGAATTCATCATCACACAGCACATCCCCAGCCACTGTCCTATAGGAATTCATCATCACACAGCACATCCCCAGCCACTGTCCTACAGGAATTCATCATCACACAGCACATCCCCAGCCACTGTCCTATAGGAATTCATCATCACACGGCACATCCCCAGCCACTGTCCTATAGGAATTCATCATCACACGGCACATCCCCAGCCACTGTCCTATAGGAATTCATCATCACACGGCACATCCCCAGCCACTGTCCTACAGGAATTCATCATCACACGGCACATCCCCAGCCACTGTCCTACAGGAATTCATCATCACACGGCACACCCCCAGCCACTGTCCTACAGGAATTCATCATCACACGGCACATCCCCAGCCACTGTCCTACAGGAATTCATCATCACACGGCACATCCCCAGCCACTGTCCTATAGGAATTCATCATCACACAGCACATCCCCAGCCACTGTCCTACAGGAATTCATCATCACACAGCACATCCCCAGCCACTGTCCTACAGGAATTCATCATCACACGGCACATCCCCAGCCACTGTCCTATAGGAATTCATCATCACACAGCACATCCCCAGCCACTGTCCTACAGGAATTCATCATCACACAGCACATCCCCAGCCACTGTCCTACAGGAATTCATCATCACACAGCACATCCCCAGCCACTGTCCTACAGGAATTCATCATCACACGGCACACCCCCAGCCACTGTCCTACAGGAATTCATCATCACACGGCACACCCCCAGCCACTGTCCTATAGGAATTCATCATCACACGGCACATCCCCAGCCACTGTCCTATAGGAATTCATCATCACACGGCACACCCCCAGCCACTGTCCTACAGGAATTCATCATCACACGGCACATCCCCAGCCACTGTCCTACAGGAATTCATCATCACACGGCACATCCCCAGCCACTGTCCTATAGGAATTCATCATCACACAGCACATCCCCAGCCACTGTCCTACAGGAATTCATCATCACACGGCACACCCCCAGCCACTGTCCTACAGGAATTCATCATCACACGGCACATCCCCAGCCACTGTCCTACAGGAATTCATCATCACACGGCACATCCCCAGCCACTGTCCTATAGGAATTCATCATCACACGGCACATCCCCAGCCACTGTCCTACAGGAATTCATCATCACACAGCACATCCCCAGCCACTGTCCTACAGGAATTCATCATCACACGGCACATCCCCAGCCACTGTCCTACAGGAATTCATCATCACACGGCACATCCCCAGCCACTGTCCTATAGGAATTCATCATCACACGGCACACCCCCAGCCACTGTCCTACAGGAATTCATCATCACACGGCACACCCCCAGCCACTGTCCTACAGGAATTCATCATCACACGGCACATCCCCAGCCACTGTCCTACAGGAATTCATCATCACACGGCACATCCCCAGCCACTGTCCTATAGGAATTCATCATCACACAGCACATCCCCAGCCACTGTCCTACAGGAATTCATCATCACACAGCACATCCCCAGCCACTGTCCTACAGGAATTCATCATCACACAGCACATCCCCAGCCACTGTCCTATAGGAATTCATCATCACACAGCACATCCCCAGCCACTGTCCTACAGGAATTCATCATCACACGGCACACCCCCAGCCACTGTCCTACAGGAATTCATCATCACACGGCACATCCCCAGCCACTGTCCTACAGGAATTCATCATCACACGGCACACCCCCAGCCACTGTCCTACAGGAATTCATCATCACACGGCACACCCCCAGCCACTGTCCTACAGGAATTCATCATCACACGGCACATCCCCAGCCACTGTCCTACAGGAATTCATCATCACACGGCACATCCCCAGCCACTGTCCTACAGGAATTCATCATCACACGGCACATCCCCAGCCACTGTCCTACAGGAATTCATCATCACACGGCACATCCCCAGCCACTGTCCTATAGGAATTCATCATCACACAGCACATCCCCAGCCACTGTCCTACAGGAATTCATCATCACACAGCACATCCCCAGCCACTGTCCTACAGGAATTCATCATCACACAGCACATCCCCAGCCACTGTCCTATAGGAATTCATCATCACACAGCACATCCCCAGCCACTGTCCTACAGGAATTCATCATCACACAGCACACCCCCAGCCACTGTCCTACAGGAATTCATCATCACACAGCACATCCCCAGCCACTGTCCTACAGGAATTCATCATCACACGGCACATCCCCAGTCACTGTCCTACAGGAATTCATCATCACACGGCACATCCCCAGCCACTGTCCTATAGGAATTCATCATCACACAGCACATCCCCAGCCACTGTCCTATAGGAATTCATCATCACAAAGCATGACACTTCACAGCACTACAGTCAGCTCAACTTTCTGGACTTCTTTGTGAAATACAGCATTGAATTAAGGGATATGCATACTTTCGAATGACCCCGCTTACTCACAACAGAAATGTCTGTATACAAGCAGGGAATGGATTAGATATATCAGCCCTGTTCCAATCCAGGCATACTGTTAAAGCTATTCATTAACAAAGATCCAGATGAGACGAGTGGGGGTGAGGGATATTACACGAATACTGGCACTGTATTTAATGTATTGCCGTCTGCGGTTTTATAATCAACCTAAAGGTCCCCGTTTTGAATGTTAAAGAGATTTCTGACCAAGAATATCGAGTCTGAAGGTTAGAGCAGATTTCCCGGCTGAATCGTGTGTGAGGCAATTCATAAATATGCGAGGCGAAATATAGGTCAACAACGTAAGGACAGTGACGAAACGTGTTGAGCTGGAGCATTTATTGTTAACAATAAAACAGAAAAACAAATCTAAAATGACTCAATTTTTAAAGCCATCATCGTACATATGTCGATCAAGATTTAAGAAGCTTGCGAGTCTATTGAAACCCGATAGTGTTATTGGCTTGCATATAAAACGAAGCATGTGACGTTTAGGCTAGTAAACCTTTTGATTGATATTAATAAACAGTATTACGGTGCTAAAATGCACGGTGAAAGCCAACCATTTATATATATATATATATATATATATATATATTCAGACTCGGTCTTGTCAAAATATTCGAATGAACTTGTAGGCTATTGCTAAATTACTTATCGTAACTGGATGTGCACAAAAGAAAAAGAGAAGTGGCAAATAATGAATAATAGAACAGATTAGGTTCCTAGTATTTTACAAGCGCGTATCTGGGTAGCACCGCACGCAGTATTATTATCTGGTTTCAAATGAGTACATCGGGCACCTTTTCACAAAACGGTACACGCTACAAATATAAAACAGAAAAACTAAATAATTATTGTCGGACGAGCTCATGAATAAATAGCACTGCACAGCACAGCAACAGTAGCAGTACACCAACGAGTCACTACTGAAACATAAAATCACTTACAGGTTGTTGTTCTGCATTCCCAAACAACACGATTTGCACCCGCTTACTCAGATCACAAAAACAAAGCTCAGTCTTCCCAGCCTGCTCGAACAATCGTGAAGACAGTGTCAGTATAGCACAGGACCAGAGCGCAGAGCAGGAGCAAACCCCAATCGCGACTGCTGTGTGAGCACTGGCAGCTGGACCAGGGGAACAAACACCAATAGCCGTTCACTATCGGATACGCCTGTCCAATCGGAAAGCAGAGACCCAGGCAGCCGACCCTCCTGTCCGACAGTAATTACCCTCGTGCGGAATTGCGGTAGCGAAGGCATCGGTCCTTTATGTGTCACATTATTACAGCGCACAAAATTTAAAAGAAGACAGTGTATAACGTACTCACCCAGTGCCGCAATCGTACATTTCATTTAAAGCGACGGTGACACAAACATATGCTGAACTCTGAGGATCGATTGCAGCGTACCAGTGACTTGGGGCCCTTTCACACCCACCTCGTTCATAAAGATCAGATTCAGAATCCACTTGCAAACGAACTACAATGTTGCAATTTCGCTTCACTTGGTTTCACACTGAAAAATATCAAACGAACTGTTTTTTTTTTTTTTCTCTAAGCTAGTTTTAGCCCCCATCAAGTGGACTAAAATGCGATCTGTTAAATCCTGCATCTCTGTACTAAATTAGTCGTGATTGCAGTGTACCAAACAGCTAATCCTGAAAATTGGTTTAGCGGACCCGAACAAGCGGAACAAGTTAGACCGATAATGAGGTCTAATCCACAATAAGACATTACAAATGCGGGTGGAAATTCACGATTTAAAGTGTTAAGACAAGCCCGCACATTTACGTGTACATAGCATTTGATAAAAACAATAAATAAAATACATTGAAGAGGCAAAAAGTTAAAAAAAATCTGAAAAGGTATTTAAAAATCAAATAATTAATATATTAATGACACAATGGTAAAGGTTATGACATTCGGCGTGATTCGGGCAAACACGTTTAGTAAAAGTACTCCTATATTCATAATGTAATTGCAGCCTGGTAGTACATGTCTTTGTATGCACTTTCCACTCGCGGATCAGGCATTTTTACTTGCCGGTAACCTATTGCTGCTTGACACTGAAAGGTGAGAAATGTGCTGTTTATATTTAATACACATTACACTGACATTTCAGTTTACATTGAAACGTGCATGCTAGTATTTAAATACACGGTATCTTATTGTGCAGCGCTGTATTAAAGTTTTTACAATATTTTAATGACAAAAACGAAGCTAATCTCTTAGGAACACTTTATTCCTCAACCATAATAAATTAGACAAAAAGGAATGAGTGCCACATTGCTCTAGTGGTGCATTTAAACTACCGGATACGTTCGCTACCTAAGAAAAGAAGACTGCTTAATACAGCGCATCAGCAATATACTAAGGTACAGTATACCACTACCTAGTGCCATTGTCATTTGTATTAAGGATATTTCTGTGACTTGGCGAGCAAACTTTACTGAACCAAAGGCTTCACTTTTCACTAGTTTTTAGCGTCATTGTCAACACGAGTCATTTAAAATGTTGAAACGTATTAGAAATCCTATTCAATCAAAGCAATGTCTCCCTTGTTCATTTGAAAGGCCCCTCCATGCTCTGCACGCAATTCCTCAATACTAACGGTAGGTGGAGCTCGCGAATTATGTCATGGTGAGATTGTGCAATCTAGGTTTGTATACAAACACTAAGATTTCGCAAACACAGTAATGTACTTGCTGGTAATTGCATACTGGCTGCACCCCACAGTCACCGTTATGTTAGTTCGAGTCTGCTGGGAGTTCAATGCTAATCAATTACCAGAATGGTCTATGTGTTGTAACAGTAGGTGGCTTGCACTTGGCCTTTGGTGACAGGTTTATCAAATTAGACAAAGTGCTGGGACCTCTGACAAACCCAGTTCAGACAAAACAGTACTGATGCTGCTTCTAGTGCTTCTTATAGCTATTAATAACAACATAACTTCCTCAAATTCAATAGCAGGTAAGATGATTCATGGTTCATCAAACGGCACTGTGAAAATTCATGATTAAAAAACTACAACTAGCTTTAAATCCATAACTATAAATCACTGGTATATAGTAAGAATATAACTAGCTTTAAATCCATAACTATAAATCACTAGTATATAGTAAGAATATAACTAGCTTTAAATCCATAACTATAAATCACTGGTATATAATAAGAATAAACATTTTATTACTCTACTTATAATACAGTAGCAAGACTATAGTAAGTGTTGTGTCCAAGAGAATCGATATTGATGGAGTGTCTCTCTATCCTGATGTTTCCATGGTTACCCAAGCTTCGCTGTCGCTTGCTAATGCACCTTTTTATTCCATTAACTCTTATCCGAACTTGCGTCATCCTCTGCTGTGACTTCACTATAGTGATGTGTTGTCTGGGAAGAAGCAACAGCCGGCAGCTGGTTGCACTGGCCTTTATTATCTCTCCTGTCTCCAATATAGAAGCATTGTACCCTAACACAAGCTTGAATAGCTGCCAGCCTGTCTGGAATACAGTCAGTCTTTTAGTTCTCAGCACAATAACTGCATACAAAAGTCCAGTTTCCAGCAAGGAGTTAGATGATTAAAATGATTATTGAAAGTATATTACAATAATAAAATGATTAAAAGTTTGAGATCTTACAGTTATAAGTGATTACAAACAATAACAACAAAAACAATGGCAAAAGTGTATAATAACGGTATTGCAAAAACAAAGCTGCCTCATACAATTGGGGGGATGATAAGAACGAATATTCGTATTTCTAATGATAATCTATAATTGTTAATAATGTAAATACGTATATAATCACTTATAACCTAAAGTGCTACTGAAATACTGATGCTACATCTACTGCTTCTTGTAGTTATTAATATCAAAATACTTCTACAGCAGGCATGTATTTCATATTACAAAAATCAATTTGACCCCAAAACACTGGTGAGGTGAAATGAGCCCTTATACAAGTGTCCCATAGTAAAAGCATAGCAAAGTGTAATAAAGCATACTGAAAGCATGGTCAAGCACAGGGAAGCATTGTAAACAATAGTGAGGCATGGTTAGGCATATTAATAGACATGACAAAACCAGGGCAAGCTGTGGTAAATGCATAGTATAACCACAGGACTAGCACGGCAAATCTGCAAAAATACAGAGGAAAAAACTGCCAATAACAAGGAAAACAATCTGAATTAGCAATTGTTTCCAAACACGTGCACTCTATACAGCCAATGGAAATGCACGACAGGGAGAGTAACAGAATTATTCATGAGCTTTACTTTATGGAATCGTTTGCTCTGTTAGAAGATGCATATAAACAATCTGCTTTTGTTTTACATGGGAAAAAAAAGCCCTAGTAGTGTTTCACAATACAACTATGAAAACAACCAAGTGTGTTTTTCTAACTCCCAGCAATTGAATTAGCACTGTAAGTCATGGCAGCTGTATTTACTGCACTGCACTCTCCTCTGCTGGGTTTTCATCTACTGTGGCCCAGAATCCCTTGTGTGTGTGTGTGGGCAGTACATACTGTTTTTGTAAAAGACTAAGAAATAAAGCAAATTTGTGGACTTTTTGAACTTTCTAAAATTACTCTATTTTGTTTGTGGCAAAAGTCCCCAAATTGTTAGTTTAAATATCTGTTTGTTTACGTTTTCTTAAAATAGCATAGTCGTGGTCTTTACTTAAATAAGTCTCATGAGACCCACTTCTCCTGTTTTTAAACTTATCTATAATTGCCTCACTTAAAAAGTAACTTGAGACATGGGTATGAAATATCCGAGCTATCTTAACATGTTTCTGTTCACTTTGATTCATTCTGATTCATTCATGACTCAAAGGTTTAAAGCACCAGTGTGGCCTATCAGCCACTTTTCAGTACAGACGGCTCCCCAGAGTGCATGCAGCCAATCACCTCGGCAAGCACACCTTCATCCAAATCCACTCGGGCAGCATGGCAGAGATGCTTAAATGTATGAGTCATTCATCGGTCTAGAAGCTAAAACAATGTGGCAAGGAAATGGTTCGTTTTCACTGGTCAACCCCTGCAACGGAACGCTATTGATTGATCAGTAGAATATAGTTGTGTGCTAACTGTGAAGACTTTCCCAAATAAAAGTAATTAAACATGCTGATATTTTCAACAATAACACACAAGCCCTCTTAGCAAAAAACAGCCACTTTTCCAAACATATACTTTAAACAAACACTGCACTTCCAAAGGGTTACAGGTTGTTAATCACAGTACAAGGGTGTCACAGCTTTATCATTTTGAATACCATTATTGTTGGTGCTTCTTGCATTATATACTGTACTGGTCTGGATATCTCAAATTCCTACCAGCTCACAATAGCTGTAATGTAGGAAAAGAGGAAACAGATTGTGTTTCTGACCAGCAAAACAGGATATGGTATTACAGTTCCCCGTTTCATCAACAGAAGCTTGTGTTTTTGATTGTTCGGAGGTGTTCTTTACTGTTGTCACAAAATCCATCCTGTTTTCAGATATCTACTGTACTGTATAAAACAACAACAGCACCCCCCTGCCTGCATTGGAGCAACAGAAAGACAGCCGTAGGAGTGTGTGATAAGGAAAGGCGTTTCAGCACATCAGCAGTGTCCACTGTTCTACACAAGTCAGGAATGAACACAAGCTCTGATGAAAAGACTACGGGCTACATTCTCAAAACCATTTGCTCCCAATTTTCATGAGGACAATTTTTACAGTTACCATTGTAGGAAATCACCTAATAAAATTACCAACTCAGAAATAAGCAACTCTGACATTTCATTTAGGGGTTTGTGACTAATCTCAAATAGTTTATTATTTATTTTAAAAATGCAAAATATGTGTTTTTTTTGTTGTTTTTTTTTATCTCTTTCAGTGAAAAAAAGGGCTAATGATGACTTGGTGTACATAGTTCTGAGGATTTAGCCCTGTATTTATTTTAGAGAATCGCTGTATATGACCTGTCATGATCTCACCTATACAGGCTTGTGTTGTTCCACTGATATATTTGTCCCTATATGACTGGACTGGTATTTGTTGTTGCATTATTTGGGAGTCTATGCACAGGTATATGTGTTGTGTTACTGTATTTGGTATGTGTTGATAAATTATTTGAGAGCCTATGCACAGGTATATTTGTCTCTGTATTACTGTATTGGTATTTGTAGTTTCAATGAAAAAATACACTTCAGTGCAAGGCTAGTCTAATGTTATTACACGTGAATGGATTTCCTAAACACCTGAAGGTTAATCCTTGCAATTATAACTGTATTTAGCCTACTAGAACAGACAGTCCAGATGCACACTACAAGTAAGTTTTAGAAGATTGCCTCTCATGTATTTTAGTAGCACGCTACCGCCGCCTTGTGCTACTCAAGGTCGTTACCCATTGCTGAATCAATCAAGGCATGACTCATACGATTTTATAATTATGTTGGCAAAGCAGATGCCGCGGTGTGTTTTCTGGTGCAAACGTGTTTGCGGCACGCTGGAACGGGTCAGTAAATGCGTACTTGCCCCTTTCTGGTGCATTGGGTTAGTTCGCTTGTGAAAGTCACTGTGTGGGTTTTGCGAAGCTGAGCCAATGTTTTTACTTCCTGCTGCTGGACACAATTCTGATGATTTGTTTTCGTTTTGTGCACCTCCATGTGCCCGGCCCATGTGCAATTGCGTGTAGTCTCCCCTGCCCCTCTGTGATCAGCAACAGCGTGCAGGCACACAGGGCTGGAAGTATTGAGACAAGCAGACCTCCCATTTTTAACGGACGGTGATCAGGTACATTACAGATGACGGGGGCTGTCAGCAATCTTAATGATTTTCTCATTCGAGGGTGTTGAGGATTTGTTTTTCTTCCAGTCTCATAATATCAAGTGACACGGACACAGAGAATACGAGAGCACTCGTGCAGATGCTAGTACTTTCTGAAGCGGAATCGGTCTGGCAATTGGAAATTAGAAATTAGTGCTGGCAATCGCAAAACGTTTCGAAATCAGAGTGACACCCAGTGCGTTTTATTTTAATATACAACCGTGAGCTTTCCCGTTCCGAGAATTCCTTCAGTGCGTCGTTTATTAAATTAAAATACAAAATAAAACAAGGGAAGCGATTTTAGAAACTTCAAATCCATAACAACAACAACAGCAACAAAAACATGGGGAGCACTGCGATGGACACGAAGAAAAAGAAAGATGCCACGACGAAGAAGAACCAGAAAAAGAGAACGCTGCGATTAAACATGCCAGTAAGTAAAGAGGAGCGGCGGTGTCCACATTACTAACACTGCACGGCTCAGGAAATGAGAACAAAAAAACAACAGCGTTTCAGAACTGCATTAAAAAAGGCTTTCTTTTATGTTCAACTTCTGCTGTAGGTGGGCGGGGTTGTGGTGGTTATGGGGTGTTAGGAAGTGTTGCTGTTTTTAAGGTGATTAACCCTTAAACATTAGTATGTAAGGTACATTTAACCTGTTTGCATTGAAATGTAAATACACAATTATTTTAGTGGGCGGGGTGTATTATTTTTTTTTTTTTTTTCTAAAGTCATTTATTCAACTAGAGGTTGAATACTCCATTTGACATTGAAAAATACCCTGAAAAAAATGTGAAGCTATGTTTTAGGGTTAAGAAAATAAATAATAATTCCCCCTGGTATTATTTAATTAGTTTGTATTTTACCTTTCTGTTTGTGTAGTGACCTTGCATGTTTAGACAGGTTGTTGCAATTGCAGATACTCAACTGCACAGAGCAATCATTTCAATGCACGGCTTTACAAAGCCTGGGTCTGGGAAGGACTGAAGCAGTCGCCTGTGCAGAGACTCGAGCAGTTAGTTTAATGCAAAGGACTAGTTCACAATAAACAACAATACAAAATACATTCAGAAACAAGAACTGTACGTATGCTTTTTTAAAATCTCCAATTGCTATACAGCATCTCCAGTATACAACCCAGTGTAGTTAACCACTTAATATTAAATGTTTATTAAATCATATGCTAATTATAAAATCGCATGAGCTTCAAGTTAACGTTTACAAGGGGCTAGTTTAAACAGTATCCATTCATTAACGGTTTTTTGTTTGTTTGTTTCTCTTAACCGCAACACCAATTCTCATATTAAGTGTCGCCAATCAGAAACCTAATTGGACTTTGCTCTTAAATGTAATATTATTAGGCTGGCAAGAACCCTACCCTAAATCTTTCCAGCCCTGAGATTGGAAGCCACAGGAACAGATGCCTGGGTTTAGAGTTGTCACGTCTCGCGTGGGGTACACTTCAGCATCAGGAGCATTCAGAGTATAAACTCTTATCACTGTGTCTGTGATAGAACTGCCCTGGTGTGTGGAGTCCATTCCTCCTCCACATCTGCACTGTTACTGTTACCAAAGTATTTTTGCCTACAGTAGCTACCCAGTTAATCTGTTACATGTGAATATGGTGGGTCCTTTGTGCACATGTTAGTAATAACTTGGGTAACACTTTGCATGAAGTGTCTCTAATTACTGTGTATTTACATTGTAGTAACATAGTAAATACATGTGCACACTGTAATTACAATGTAATTCTGCACCGTTACAACCAGGGATTGGCAGCTTGTCTGGCAAGAGTTATCTGTGTCCTTGGCAGTGAATAGGTCTAACACGCACACGCATGTAATTGTATAGATCTTCCATTTTGTTTGTCCGTGGTCAAGATGTTGTTTTTTTAAATGTCTGTCACACTCTACATGGTGCTGACCCCTGGGTACAGCACACTCAATGCGTACCACTTTGTGCATATCTGTGAGAACACAACCATACCAGGAAAGGGTTAGGGGGTTAGGGTTAGGGGGTTATGAACATGTAGCTATGGTGATGTCACCAGTAAATTATGCAAATTAGTACTATTGAATACTTTGGTAATGTGTTCCGAACCTTTGAAGGTCAAACTATACCCTTTGTTATAGCCTGACACATCAAGCACATTGCAGCTATGTGTAAGTACAGATGTATTTACTAAGTTACTACTATGTCAATACACAGTTATCTGAGACAATTTAAAGTGTTAACGAAAAATCTTGATGAACGGAGTGTGTGTGTGTGTGTGTGTGCGTGTGCGTGTGTGTGTGCGTGTGCGTGTGTCTGTGTCTGTGTGTTCCAGGGACATTGCGTTCACAAGGATACCTTGACTGCTTGACTAAGCAACAAGGACAGTTAGTCAGTCACACACACACAGCCACAGACAGGAAACACAGCACCTCCTGATTTGAATCCAAATGACTTTCCTTTCCTATACAGTTTGGGCTGGGGTGGTGTGCCGTAATAAAGCTTAAGGTTGACCGTTGCAGATACTGTTTTTTTAACATGGCCCATGTTAAACTTAGAAGATACTGTTTTTTTTTTGTGATGGTGTTTCTAAAAGCTACTGTATGCCTGTGGTTTCCGTTTTTAGTGCAAAACAGAGAAACTTATCTGGAGCTTAGCATGCAAGGTCAGCACTGATAATAATATTAAAGGCTTGCATGTCTGCTGGGATGCTCTGAGCATGTTGTTTGTGGTTCTACATTGGTAATAATATTAAAGGCTTGCATGTTGTTTGTGGTTCTACATTGGTAATAATATTAAAGGCTTGCATGTTGTTTGTGGTTCTATATTGATAATAATATTAAAGGCTTGCATGTCTGCTGGGATGCTCTGAGCATGTTGTTTATGGTTCTACATTGCCACATTGTCACATCCTTTGCATTATGATAACTGTATACCTGCTGTAGGCCTGAGCCTGTTGGACACATGCCGTTGAAATAGAGTTTGAAATATTTGCTACTGAACAATCACACGGGAGGATTGCACTGCCAACCTGCATGCAGGGAACACAGCAAGTCTCGGACAGTCCCCGAATGCTGTGTTTTTAGTCAGAATATTATTGCAATATTTTATTTATTAATATTTATTCATGGTGAAACTCGCAATGACGTTTAAAAGCAGGTATCAGAGTGAGAGGTACTTACAGTGCCATCAACATCCAAGAGGAATAGTTATTCATAAAAACATTCCATTAACAATGCAATAATAAAATACTTGGAAGAAGTATAGCTTATTTGTTTATACTGCAATCAGCCTTCAAACAGAAATACAAAGGCTGTCATGGCATTGTATGCTTAGCAATCAATTATGAAATCATGACCATGTAAAGTTTGTTCTCAGAGAAGCAGTGGCAGACAGAACTGCCTGTTCTAGCTGATAAGAGCAGTATGAGATTGAGACTTCTCCCCGCGACTGTATACCACTTTCATACCAGCTCTGATATCTACCCAAACAAGAAGCATCTCATTCTTTGAATTTCTTCCAGGAACAAACACACCCGCTTGTATAGTCTGACCTTCACTTTGCAGATTTCAGAATTGCTTTAATGTGCTTGCTTGCTTGGTTTTGTTTCTTTAAACATGCTTGGGGCTTGGTAGCACAGTGTGTTTATGCACTAGCAATTCATACATGGAGACCTGGGTTCAATAAACGATTAGAGAAAGGTCTTGACTGGGTTAAGCTTAGCCCTGGGTGCAAAGTGCATCACAACTAATATGTAGTCTGTGGAAGACTGAAAATTCCACAGAAGTCTCAAACTCCACGATAGCCGAAGAATCCGCGGATTCTCTTACCTGTAGGATAACTTACTTTCATTGTGTGAACCGTAAAAGAGAAGTTTAAATGTAACTGTTAATTCTGCAAATATAGCCTTTAGATGTTTTTGTGATACATGATACATGTCTTGGTGTTATATACCCACAGAGATGATAAACCTTCATTTTCTATGTGTTGAACTTCACAGGTGGTGTGAAATTTCACTGCTCGGATTACAGGCATGTCTGACTGCGCTCATAATAGACCCTAGAACTGTAGCATGTTGATTTAGAATGTATCAGATGACATAAATGCAGCTTGTGTTCTGATTTTTTTGAAAAAAAAGTTCATTTAGTAATGGAAATATAACCCTTATAACTTTGTTGCAATGCAGTTTGTCACACACATTGTGCTTGCTTGACAGTCACAGCGTGTCCAGAGTGCCTTGTTTTTAGGTAGCATGTTTATAGAACTGTGCCAGTCCCAGCAGAAACGGACACATTGCAGGATTGTTGGTAGAAAGAGATTGCACAGATTGACTGGAGGTTGGATTAAAGCCTTTAACTTTCTTATTGTTATTTCTGAAATATGTACAGTAGTGTGCAGCACACCTCAGAATTCACCATTTATATCCTTTATATACCTACCTGCATGAAAACCTCTAGGGGTGAGACTTTCAATTCGGTCAGTACTCTAATATAGAAACAATAAGCACTTGTGTGAAAATGTTAGACCACTTTGTGCTTTAATTAGACATCTTAAACAGCTTCTAAAAAGTCTCATGCATTTTTCTATTTGTGGTTATGTGTGTCTTATTAAAGTCATCAATTAAATTAGACAATGACTAAGTGCCTATTTTGCCAGTTTTCACCTGATTTTCAGTTCCAGTGGTTTGATTGTTTTTCGGATACATTTGAACACTGCTGTAAGTGACACACTAATCCCTGGGCATCCTGCTTGCAGGTGTGTGATGTGTTGTGTGAACACCAGAAAATTCTCCAGTCCAGTGAAACAAACGTCAGTAAAGGAATAACCTCCTTTCTGTATAAGTCCTGGGATCTGAAGTTAGTCCCATCATTTATAATATGGCATGAGATCATGCATGTCTCATTCAAAATAACTGGTGTGGAATATGTGATTTCAAACTGCGATCGACCCCAGTTAAACCCCTAAAGCCATTCTTGCAGGGTGTGGTATCGTGCTTGCAATAAGTCCATATCCAGCCAGTCTGGCCGTTGTGCCTGTTTCTGTTGTATTATGGGATTTAGTCATAGTTTACCCTGCTGCCTTTTTCATTAAGCAGTCCTTCACATGCTTTCCAGCCAGCGAATAGGCACTGTATTGATGTTCTTTAACAAGTACCTGATTGATGTACTGTAGAAGTGCCAGTTGCATGATGTGACATAATACACACAAGTACCAAAGGATTATCATAAAAAGCAGCACATGCATTTTTTATGAGGCTCTGTTGTATCACTTACAACCAAAAATAAAATTAACATACTTCTGTACTGCAGTAAACATCTTACATGACTTAGTATGGGGATGCATTGCAACCTATCCAGAGGTAAAGGATACAGACTCGTCTGCAGCTTGGAGTGCTCGTTTCTGTTAATTGAGTTTGTAAATGTTATTTGGCCAGGCAGGCTGAGAATACAGACTTAATGCTTCAGTTAATGTACACGAGACGAGGAAAAACAAAACTGAGAGAAATGTTTCCAAATCCAGGACTTTTGCATGTGTTTAAACTTGCCCTTACCGGTAGCTGATGCCTGCAGAGGTGATCAGTGGTTTGTGTGGCTCCCTCACAGTCATGCTTGGACCTCTTCTTCACTCAGCAAGCTACCACACATTAATTGTGCCAATTCTAAAAAAGGAGGTTTGCATGGTTTTCATAACTGCATGGTTCCCTTTCAATTCAAATGACAACCATTACCAAATGGGAAGAGCCTCTCTGACTGACTCAATCACTGAGCATATATAAAAAAGCTGCCCTATCGGGGCCCTGCTGAGAGGGGGAAGTCCCTCCCACCTCCTGTTGAAGAGGGACGTCCTCACAGTAGCACATCACCATTTTCTCTCTCACTCCACTGAGACAGGTCAGATTGCATTTGCTTTCTTGTTCCAAAATTGGCTGGTTTGTTGGGTTTTACCTGCAAATTTATAAAATTCCATGGTAAAATCGCGCTTTTGAGCATTACTAAGTGTGCTCTCGTCTAATTCTCATGTCAGTTTACTAACTAGAGCTGGTTTCGACCTGTCTTATGAGATTGGCAGCGGCCATTGCTCTTTTTTCACTGCACGAGGCCTTGTGTAGTTGATATACCGTGTGAAGAGCTGTTGTGGCACTGTAAGGAGACTCCGCGGGCTCGCGGCGCCGTCCTCTATGCCGATTTAATTGGTCACAGCAACCAGAAAAAAAAACGAACAAAAAAACAGCTCAGGCCTAGTGCCTCTCTCAAGCCTCAGGCTTTCCTAGCGCGGCTGTGCTTGTCCTCGGCAACCATGCCGACTGGATCGGCTGCATACCCCGACATCGACCGCGGTTTTTCCCGCCGACTCGCGAGGTTGAGAAAAACAGCGCCTACCTGGTCCCGATTGACTCGGCACCGGTGTAAATCTCTTCAGAGCCCCCTACAGCCAGGCACCGACTGTGCCTACCATCGGCACCGGCCTTGTAACAGGTCCACTCGGCACCGACTGTTCTGCATCGAAAGTGCTCTCCTCGGCGTCGTTCCCCGCACCGATTGATTCGGCACCGGTGAACTTCTTCGGAGCCGCTACAGCCCGGCACCGATTTGACTCGGCACCGACCGCACTCTTTTCAACACCGATTCCGGCACCGACTGATTCGGCACCAATGAATAGCTTCGGGGCTGTCTACAGCCCGGCACCGACAGCGCTCTTCTCGATGCCGATCCCGGCAGCGACTAATTTGGCACCGTTGAATCGCTCTAAAGCGTCTACAGCCCGGCACCGACCACGCTACTATCGGCACTGAGTGCAGCAGCTTCACCTGCAAAGTCATGTCGGTCCATCGACTGGGTCCTCCTCTGTGTTCCACCAGTGTGACCAGTGCACGGCAAAGCTGCCCAGGCAAGACGAGCACCAATCCTGTGCCAGATGCCTAGGGCCAGAACACGCGGCCAAAGCACTGGCAGGTGAGCTGGACTGCTCTCCCTGTAGGAAGTTCTTGAGGAGAACTAAACGACGGAGAGCAGCCCTATCCCCAGCAGAGTCTCTCTCCTCAAGCCATGGGAGAATGAGATCAGTGGTCCAGTGCTCCGCTGAGGTCATCCAGGACCCTGCCTGCTACAGTGACCAGGGAGCTCTCACACACACCTGGGTCACCCTCCCCTTCCCCACCACTGGTACAGAGATGCAGACACCTCTCAGGGGAGGCGAGATGGTCACTGCCGAGGCAGTACCACTCGAGGAGATGCTCACCAGGGGACAGGCGGTCGCTGCACAGACACCACTCCCCTTCCCCAGGGGACAGGCGGTCACTACACAGGCACCACTTCCCTTCACCATGCAGGTGCAGACGATCCCCGTCAGAGTTGCTTCGAAGGCGCCCAAGCTCAGCTGAGCGGCTCTTCACGGAGCTAGCAGAGATTGTAAGGGCTCAGCAGACTCTTGACCAGGAGGTGGGAGGGACTTCTCCCTCAAAGCAGGGTCCTGATAGGGCACTTTTTTATATATGCTCAGTGATTGACGGTCAGAGAGGCTCTTCCCATTCGGTAATGGTTGTCATTCTCTTTAAGGGAACCGGGGTATGGTAATAACCCAACATTTTCACATTTTATCATATTTTGGCTTCCTATAGTACATTGTGTGCTAGTAAAGGTCTTAGATTGGCCATATTAGATTACACCAATGGTGCCTGCCTGTGCACTGTTCTGTGTAGATGATTGCTTGGAAAACCGTCTGAGACAAGTTCAGGATTTATGAAGCTAGAATTAGTAGCTGTAAATTAGCCTCCCTTGAACATTGCACTTTTACCTCATAAAATAGCCTCCCTTTATCATTTCACATGTAAACAAGGCTTTTCAGTTTGGACGAAGCAGATTAACTGCTTTGTACAGCAGTCTGAATTGGTTCACAGTTTCATCCTTTTTACTAAGTAAAGGGAGACATTAATTTTGTAAACACTGAAGCTGGAACCCTTTTAAAAACACATTTACAACTGTACTTTAAAAAGCACGATGCTCTCTGTCCTTTAAAAAGCACGATGCTCTCTGTTCTTTAAAAAGCACGATGCTGTACGTACTAGAAAAAGCCTGGTGCTCTCTGTACTTTAAAAAGCATGGTGTACTCTGTACTATAACAAGCTTGGTGCTCTCTGTCCGTTGTTTTTTTGTATCGGTGTTGCCAGTGCAGTTAATGCAGTTCATATTTAAATATTTTGTTTTTTTTGAAGTATAATAATGAAATGAACCCAGTAAGAGATGTGTCCCGAGGCACTTCTGTAGCTGTGTTGTGGGCTCTGATTCATTGTCCAGTTCTGTAGCTGTGATCTGGGCTCTGATTCATTGTCCAGTTCTGTAGCTGTGATCTGGGCTCTGATTCATTGTCCAGTTCTGTAGCTGTGATCTGGGCTCTGATTCATTGTCCAGTTCTGTAGCTGTGATCTGGGCTCTGATTCATTGTCCAGTTCTGTAGCTGTGATCTGGGCTCTGATTCATTGTCCAGTTCTGTAGCTGTGATCTGGGCTCTGATTCATTGTCCAGTTCTGTAGCTGTGATCTGGGCTCTGATTCATTGTCCAGTTCTAGTAGCTGTGATCTGGGCTCTGATTCATTGTCCAGTTCAGTAGCTGTGATCTGGGCTCTGATTCATTGTCCAGTTCTGTAGCTGTGATCTGGGCTCTGATTCATTGTCCAGTTCAGTAGCTGTGATCTGGGCTCTGATTCATTGTCCAGTTCTGTAGTAGCTGTGATCTGGGCTCTGATTCATTGTCCAGTTCTGTAGCTGTGATCTGGGCTCTGATTCATTGTCCAGTTCTGTAGCTGTGATCTGGGCTCTGATTCATTGTCCAGTTCACTCATCTGCTTCAGCTGTACTGTAGGGGCACACAGCATGTGCAGCTGGGCTTCATCGTTGGGTTACAATCCTAATGAATTCATGTTTGTTTCTCGTATTGGCTAATGAGCGTGAATTTCGTCATTGTGAAAACAGCTCTTTTCACGTAAAGGGTTGGCAAGTTTAACCAGAATTAGAAAGCACTGAAGTGCAACATCTTACAGCAGATACTAAACAGTGGTTTGAGACAGAAGTGAAAGCCTAGAATCTGCTATCGGCACCATAATGGATGCAGTTAATGTCGTGTGAGAGTATAAGGGTCCAACGTTAAAGTTATTTAAAAAAAAAAAAAAAATATATATATATATATATATATATATATATATATATATATATGGCCAGTGGCAACTTTGCAAGAGCTACACGCTTTTATGGCCAAGAGTGGACAAAGTGTCCATGTGACAACAATATCCCAAGCACTCCACAAATATGTCCTCTATGGTAGAGTGGCAAGAAGGAAGCCATTACTCAAGAAAGTCTGCCTTGAATCCCATTGAAGTGTGCAAAAAAACACTCGGGAGATTCTGTAGTCATGTGACAAAAACTAAAATGCTCTGACGAAACTAAAATGGAACTTTTTGGCCTAAATGTAAAACGTTATGCTTGGCGCAAAACCAACACAGCGCATCACCCAAAGAACACCATCCCTACTGTGAAGCATGGTGGTGGCAGCATCATGTTATGGGGATGTTTCTCATCGGCAGGGACTGTAGCACTTGTCAGGATAGAAGGGAAAATGAATGGAGCAAAGTACAGAGAAGTCCTTGAGGAAAACTTGCTGCCCTCTGCAAAAAAACTGAAACTGGGATGGAAGTTCACCTTTCAGCATGACAAAGTTAAAAAAAAAAAAAAAAAGTAATATTTTTCTTAATAAAATCTTTTTTCCCCTTAACAATGTGGAGTATGATGTGTAGATAAGTGCTCATGGTTGAGTCTTTGCTTTGAAATGCACTACCCAGCAGAGGAAACCTACAGGAACTGCTGAATTTATCCTGAAATCATGTGAATCACTACAATTTAACACAGGTGGAGGCCACTTAACTTGGTGTGTGATTTTGAAGGCGATCGGTTACACTTGAGCTAATTTAGGATTGCTCTTACAAGGGGGGTGGACACTTATCCATCCAAGCTATTAGTTTTTTTATTTTTAGTTAATTTTCTACAAATTGCTAGAACATTTTTTTCACTTGGAAGTTGTGGGGTAAGATGTGTAGATAAATCACAAATTATATATATATATATATATATATATACATACACACACACACACACACACACACACACACACACACACACACATATATATATATATATATATATATATACACACATTTTAATTCCAGGCTATAAGCCAATAAAAGGTGAATATTTTGAAAGGGGGTGTAGACTTTCTATAGGCACTATGTGTGTGTGTGTGTGTGTGTGTATATATATATGTGTGTGCATATATAGGTAAACATATTACCAATGAAATCTCTCATACTTTCAAGATCTAGAAAGTAAACCACATGTATTACACAAAGCACTGTGTGAAAACATCATAATATTGTTTGATCAGGTCAATGAAAGTCACACTGACATATTGTCTTGTACCTAAGGCAAGCTCAGCAAGGTTTTCATAACTGCATGGTTCCCTTTCAATTCGAATGACAACCATTACCAAATGGGAAGAGCCTCTCTGACTGACTCAATCACTGAGCATATATAAAAAAGCTGCCCTATCAGGGCCCTGCTGAGAGGGGGAAGTCCCTCCCACCTCCTGTTGAAGAGGGACATCCTCACAGTAGCACATCACCATTTTCTCTCTCACTCCACTGAGACAGGTCAGATTGCATTTGCTTTCTTGTTCCAAAATTGGCTGGTTTGTTGGGTTTTACCTGCAAATTTATAAAATTCCATGGTAAAATCGCGCTTTTGAGCATTGTTAAGTGTGCTCTCGTCTAATTCTCATGTCAGTTTACTAACTAGAGCTGGTTTCGACCTGTCTTATGAGATTGGCAGCGGCCATTGCTCTTTTTTCACTGCACGAGGCCTTGTGTAGTTGATATACCGTGTGAAGAGCTGTTGTGGCACTGTAAGGAGACTCCGCGGGCTCGCGGCGCCGTCCTCTACGCCGATTTAATTGGTCACAGCAACCAGAAAAAAAAACGAACAAAAAAAACAGCTCAGGCCTAGTGCCCCTCTCAAGCCTCAGGCTTTCCTAGCGCGGCTGTGCTTGTCCTCGGCAACCATGCCGACTGGATCGGCTGCATACCCCGACATCGACCGCGGTTTTTCCCGCCGACTACAAGGTTGAGAAAAACAGCGCCTACCTGGTCCCGATTGACTTGGCACCGGTGTAAATCTCTTCAGAGCCCCCTACAGCCAGGCACCGACTGTGCCTACCATCGGCACCGGCCTTGTAACAGGTCCACTCGGCACCGACTGTTCTGCATCGAAAGTGCTCTCCTCGGCATCGTTCCCCGCACCGATTGATTCGGCACCGGTGAACTTCTTCGGAGCCGCTACAGCCCGGCACCGATTTGACTCGGCACCGACCGCACTCTTTTCAACACCGATTCTGGCACCGACTGATTCGGCACCAATGAATAGCTTCAGGGCCGTCTACAGCCCGGCACCGACAGCGCTCTTCTCGATGCCGATCCCGGCAGCGACTAATTTGGCACCGTTGAATCGCTCTAAAGCGTCTACAGCCCGGCACCGACCACGCTACTATCGGCACTGAGTGCAGCAGCTTCACCTGCAAAGTCATGTCGGTCCATCGACTGGGTCCTCCTCTGTGTTCCACCAGTGTGACCAGTGCATGGCAAAGCTGCCCAGGCAAGACGAGCACCAATCCTGTGCCAGATGCCTAGGGCCAGAACACGCGGCCAAAGCACTGGCAGGTGAGCTGGACTGCTCTCCCTGTAGGAAGTTCTTGAGGAGAACTAAGCGACGGAGAGCAGCCCTATCCCCAGCAGAGTCTCTCTCCTCAAGCCATGGGAGAATGAGATCATAATCATTGCCCCGTAACTGAGACATGATCCTGCCTGCTGTTTTTTCCCATCATCCTCCTCACTGGTAAATCTATCTCAGTTACAAATGTAGTTCTGAGCGGTCAATGCAGGTACATGGGAAGCCATCTTGAGGCAGGGAATGCAATTTAAAAGTTTAAAAAAGTGGTCTAAATGTAAAAAAAATAAAATAAATTAAAACAATACACACACCTTACGCAAACAGTTGTAGCAACACATGGGAACATGTAACAAAATGAAATACAAAGGTCCTTATGTGCCCTTAAATTTATTTGAAACACAATTCCAGAATGCAAAAGAGACGGGCTGCATTTGTGGTTTTAGAGCTTTCAACCTCATGACATCTCACCGACGGGACAGAATCCATAACAGCAATGTGTCACACAACAGTGCCAGTTACACAACAGACACAAGACACCCTTGTTTAATCCCAGGCTGTAGGGCTACAAGGTGTCAGCATGAGAGCTGTGCTTGTATGACTGAATGAAATCCCAAATGAAAAGAGGTCATTCATTCCTGGAGAGATTAGGTCTGGGATTTGTAAACCTCTGAGGTTAATATGGAACAAAGGCAGAGAGCCCAAGTGATTATTTATCTCTTTGAGTTAATCAGTCCAACATAAAATTTTATGTACCAAACATATTAAGTACCTGCTCATGTATTTCCAGTTCTCTGGTGCTCCAGTTTTCAGTCTCTGTGTAGGATCAGCTGGTTGTGGTTCAGGTAGAATGTTGCACTGTGATGGATGGGATTTTGCTTCCAGCATGTAAATCTAAAATGCACAAAGGATTGTCTCAGGTCACCCAGCGAGGAGGTGGGTCTCCACAATGTGAAAACTAGAGAACAACGAAACACAGCATGAAAGGAATGCATGTACAGCACAAAGGTTAAACAATGATACTGCATCTTTAAACGGCCCGCTTCAAGGGACATGCACATCAGTGTTGACCACTTATTTCTGTTTGATATCTGTCCTGCCCTTTGAAACACTAAGGCAAAGTACAATTGTGGCAAAGCCAAAACTAATATCGGGATGTTTAAGTTGGTTTGTCACAGTCAAACCTGTTCCTCTGGCATTCCTATGGAAAAATAAATGGACTTTTTTGAAAGGTATGAATGCTTTTATACTGTTTTTACTAATGAGTCACATTCATGCACCGAGTCCAGCCTGTTATGAAATGTAATCTTCGTTTCCCGTTATGGATAGATATGGTTTGGTGGCTGTGTAATGTGTCTCTATCGATTGCTATGACTCTGATAGGACCTTGATGATGAGAATGCAGTCATTGCTGCAGTGCAGGACAGACTCATGCAGAGCCCCGTGCAGCAATGGGGTTTATCATGTTCTTTACAGTGCTGAAATGTTTTCTGATGAGCTTATTCTGCAGTAATGTCTGTATTCTCAGTAGCACATGCATTTTATTAACACTGAATGCACAAGTAGTTTACTACAGACGATGCAACTTGGTGTGTCACATTGTGATTATCCTAAAAAATAAAATTGACATGAACAACTGAAAACTTTGGGTTATATTCAAAATATCCCTAAAATGAGTTCCTTTTTCTATCGGGGCCACTACTCAGGATCGCTACACGATCTCACTTTATCTACACCAATTCAAATGTCAGGAATTTCACAAGACCCGGAGAACAGAAATATTAAAATATTTCAACCAGGTTTCATACTTCAAAGATTACTATACCACCAAATAAATCCAGACATAGATGAGGCAGATTCCAAAGCAAGTGCAGGCAACTTTACTAGGAACGTTTTAGTTTTAAACAAAGCTCAGGGATTTTTCTTTCAAGACAAAAAAACTAAATGACTGAGCAAGCTTCATGTACTTACCGGTATTGTGTTTAAAATAAAAACAAGCACTATGTTAACCCATGCTTTCCTGGACATTTAAACCTGTGTTTTGTTACAGTTCAATTTCAATGGTATGTTAAATGTAACCTTTTTCTATGTACAGTCCTGTCCAATTTTAAAGCCTTTCAAACCCTGACAATATGATATTGCATTACTGTGCTGTGTCTTTGTGTTACTCACCAGATTGAGGCTGTCGATAGCAGGTGTACACATTTATTAAAACCACTGATAATTTCAGACTTAAGAACGACCTCTATTCCCAAGGTGTTCATAACATTTATTAAAACCACTGATAACTTCAGACTTAAGAAAACCTGCACTCTGAAGGTTTTTGTAACTCTGAGGCTGTGCTGTACTTTTATGAAATATGTGAGACCTTGGTATCTGACATCAGGTTAAAATACTGATTGTTTCAGGGCTGAAATCTTCAGGAACGTCCAGCCGCTTGAAGATTTTACACATAGTTGTCAGGAATGTAAGGACGTGTGAACTTCAGAAGGTAGTGGAGCAAACCTTGCTGTGAGAGGAACCAGTTCTGAGATCACATAAGTGGCAGAGCTAAAAGAGTTAGAAATGAGTTAGTCTGTGGTCACTGTAGTCTGTATACTGCTTAAAAGCTGAAGCCCACAAACATTGAATGCTTTGGTCTTCGAAGGAGAAAGTCAGTAGTATGTTTTATTGAGAAGTTTTGCAGACCGCTCTTCTAATATGAGACGGTTTGCAGACTGGTGTACTAATATGAGATGTTTTGCAGACCACTGTACTAATATGGTCCACTTGGGTCAATTCTGCTTCTTATGAAATCCAGAAAGTACTGTAACTGTGTGTTTTCAGTTGTGTTATCTTTTTAACTTATCTTCGCTTGTATCTATAATGTACACAACACAGTGTCTACGCAAGGCCGTGGGGGGTGGGGTGTTGTTTTTTCAGTTGTTTACTGATACAGTCCTGTGAATTGTTGTTACGCAATCGTACAGAAAAACAAACTGCTATCTTGCAAAGCCAATTGCAGCTTTTCAAAGTGTCTGATAGGTCTTACTGCAGTAGTGGATGCGCAGAGTGCCTGACAGTGTCTGATAGGTCTTACTGCAGTAGTGGATGCGCAGAGTGCCTGACAGTGTCTGATAGGTCTTACTGCAGTAGTGGATGTGCAGTGCCTGCCAGTGTCTGATAGGTCTTACTGCAGTAGTGGATGTGCAGAGTACCTGACAGTGTCTGATAGGTCTTACTGCAGTAGTGGATGTGCAGTGCCTGCCAGTGTCTGATAGGTCTTACTGCAGTAGTGGATGTGCAGAGTACCTGACAGTGTCTGATAGGTCTTACTGCAGTAGTGGATGCGCAGTACCTGACAGTGTCTGATAGGTCTTACTGCAGTAGTGGATGTGCAGAGTACCTGACAGTGTCTGATAGGTCTTACTGCAGTAGTGGATGTGCAGTGCCTGACAGTGTCTGATAGGTCTTACTGCAGTAGTGGATGTGCAGAGTACCTGACAGTGTCTGATAGGTCTTACTGCAGTAGTGGATGTGCAGAGTACCTGACAGTGTCTGATAGGTCTTACTGCAGTAGTGGATGTGCAGAGTACCTGACAGGACAAAGTGACCAGAAACATCTTTATCAAATTACTGTCTAAGTAGGAATTTAACCAGAATCTGACTTAATCTTTAACCCATTCTGTGAGTTGCATTCTAAGACCAAAATTGAATTTATATCTAAATAAAATGTTCCATCATTTATATTTTAAATAGCTCATGGGAAGGCGTGACTGATCAGCTGCTAAGTATATAATTAGCTGATAGTCACGCATCCATAGTAAACCCGTGCAGAAGGGGACCGAGGGATAATACAGTAATTGACAGCTAGTTGATCCCTCGGTCACTGTTGGAAAACATGGATCGAGAATTGATTAGGGGTTTGCTACGCATGTGGACTGGCAGAGCTATACTGGTGTTCTTTTCTGAAAAGAGACTAATATTGCAGATAGCAGACTGTTTGGTTCAGATTGCATGTACTGCTAACCATTGATAGAGACGTTGGGTCTACAAACTCTTGACCAACAATGACTGCAAGCTAACGAGATAACAATGCTGTGGACTAGAAGGGAACAGGCTCTAAAGACTTCAGAGAGATCAAAAGAGATAATCCCACTGGCATCAAAGGGGGTCGCAAGGAGATAACAAAAGGCAGATGTATGGACCTTTTGTCTCCAGGAGTGTGAAGAATGCACCGAGTTCAGAGGTTGTCACACTAGACCACACACACACACACACACACATTAACACTCACACAATAAATTAAATTACCTTGACCATTGGTTAATGTCAGAGAAAGGGGAGGTGGACCATCTATACAGAAGGGTATTTAATGTCATGCAAACATTATAATGTTGAGTATTGTGTTTGTCCTGTACCTGGGACCAGACTCCCTGCATATTTCAATAAACCTGGCAACTGATTGAAGGAAAGGACTCTGTGCATTTTCTTGAATCTACTTACTCACCATCATTTTTTTTAAGTTACTTCAGTCACCAATATAAGAGAGCCGCAGTTAGGCTGCTCGAGGAAGGGTTCAGAGTGGAGAACGAGAGTGGAGACAGGAGGGAAAATAATAGTTTAAAAAGATAAACAATTGCAACCAGCATACTCCTTGTTGCTGTTAGTATTGTTTCTTTCTTTCTTTCGTTTGGCCAAAGTGCCTTTTTCTTTTGTGTTTTGTGTAACCCTTTTATTTTTGCTTATTTGTTTAATAAAAGCGCAAGCAGCGCATTTCATACCACAGTGCCTGTATCTACCGGGTCTGTGATGTCCTCCACCAGCCATCCTCGTGACAGTATATCAGAGAAGAAAGTCTTTCTGAAAGGGTTTTATATCTGCAGAGGAATCTTAGAGCCCATCATTTTAGATTTTTTATAAGGTTGGGAGAAGAACATTTTGGTAATGTTTGGTGGTGATCTGTTACATACTGTTTTATTTAAATAACAGTTATTAAGAGTATCTCACACAATCACTGTTTAACTGCTAACTAATCAAATGCTCCTCATTGTAGATAGTCCATAGCCCACTGGCTATGTTTAAACTAGAAATGGACACGAGTCACTGAGAAATCCTTTATTTTGTAATATGCATAGTCTACATTGTATGCATTAGTAATATATGAAAGGGCATGACAGGGACACCTATCTGTAATGTCAGGGAAACCTGGCATATGGAATATGTTCCACCCTGTTGATAAATCTTGCGAATGGCTGTGTATTAAATTGTGTAATTTCTTCTTGGAGACCCTCTTTCTTCATGTGGCAGAAGCTGGAATGCAGAATATGCAAGTTGGCTGCCAGACAGTAAATGGTGCGACTTGTTCAGTGTTCACAGTTGTGAAATATGATGGGGTGGTGGCTGATTCGTGTGAGGGTAGGAGGAGCCTCTAGGGTGGATCTATCTCATAATTCAACCTGACCTGCAGTCTGGGACAATGCAGCACCTTGTAAATAAGGTGGGGCAGATTATCAGGCCAAAGCAAACTCTGCAGCCAAAATCTTTCTAAAAGCAGTAATAGTTTCTGATGTCAATTCCCTGCCTTTATGATTCTTATCAAAAGGTCCCTTATAAAAGTTTACCACTGTAATTCTGTACCGTATTGTTTTGCAGTTTCCCCATGCTTTTCCCCATGGTTATACTGTGCATTTACCATAGTTTACACTGGTTTGCTATGTTTAATAATAAGCTTTACCTTACCTTGTTATTCTTTACAATGCTTGACCATGGTTTCACTGTGCTTTATTACACTTTGCTGTGCTTTTACTATGGGAAACCTTTAAAAGGGGTGGGACAGCAAATACAGTAAAATAGTCTGTACTCACTTAACCACCTGAAATGTGTGCATGCATTTATAATGAGCTTTTATTAAGAGGTGCTGTTTTCTATATGCAGGGGGTTATGCATGCTACTGTTTTCCATTTGTGTATAAAACAGCACCTGTAGTGACAGTGTTACAGATCACACACAGCAGGTAAAACATAATAATAGTGCTAATCGATCATGACATGTACATTTATTATGGGTTAGTTTTATAAGCTCAGTACATCATCCAAAAGCAATGCACTATACCAGGACCAGAAACAAATACATTGGCAGCTGGGGGTCCCAGGGGATCAGCATTGCTTTAAATGATAGTAGAACTAAGTACAGGTGAAATGATCTTTTCTGTGACATTTCAGTTAGAATCAGTTATAATACAGTTTAGTATGCATGAGTGCACACTCCCTGTAAGAGTGCTCCTGATAATACAGTTTAGTATGCATGAATCACACTCCCTGTAAGAGTGCTCCTGATAATACAGTTTAGTATGCATGAATCACACTCCCTGTAAGAGTGCTCCTGATAATACAGTTTAGTATGCATGAATCACACTCCCTGTAAGAGTGCTCCTGATAATACAGTTTAGTATGCATGAATCACACTCCCTGTAAGAGTGCTCCTGATAATACAGTTTAGTATGCATGAGTGCACACTCCCTGTAAGAGTGGTCCTGATAATACAGTTTAGTATGCATGAGTGCACACTCCCTGTAAGAGTGCTCCTGATAATACAGTTTAGTATGCATGAATCACACTCCCTGTAAGAGTGGTCCTGATAATACAGTTTAGTATGCATGAATCACACTCCCTGTAAGAGTGCTCCTGATAATACAGTTTAGTATGCATGAATCACACTCCCTGTAAGAGTGCTCCTGATAATACAGTTTAGTATGCATGAGTGCACACTCCCTGTAAGAGTGGTCCTGATAATACAGTTTAGTATGCATGAATCACACTCCCTGTAAGAGTGGTCCTGATAATACAGTTTAGTATGCATGAATCACACTCCCTGTAAGAGTGGTCCTGATAATACAGTTTAGTATGCATGAATCACACTCCCTGTAAGAGTGCTCCTGATAATACAGTTTAGTATGCATGAATCACACTCCCTGTAAGAGTGGTCCTGATAATACAGTTTAGTATGCATGAGTGCACACTCCCTGTAAGAGTGCTCCTGATAATACAGTTTAGTATGCATGAATCACACTCCCTGTAAGAGTGCTCCTGATAATACAGTTTAGTATGCATGAATCACACTCCCTGTAAGAGTGGTCCTGATCATACAGTTTAGTATGCATGAGTGCACACTCCCTGTAAGAGTGCTCCTGATAATACAGTTTAGTATGCATGAATCACACTCCCTGTAAGAGTGCTCCTGATAATACAGTTTAGTATGCATGAATGCACACTCCCTGTAAGAGTGCTCCTGATAATACAGTTTAGTATGCATGAATGCACACTCCCTGTAAGAGTGCTCCTGATAATACAGTTTAGTATGCATGAATCACACTCCCTGTAAGAGTGGTCCTGATAATACAGTTTAGTATGCATGAGTGCACACTCCCTGTAAGAGTGCTCCTGATAATACAGTTTAGTATGCATGAATCACACTCCCTGTAAGAGTGCTCCTGATAATACAGTTTAGTATGCATGAATCACACTCCCTGTAAGAGTGCTCCTGATAATACAGTTTAGTATGCATGAATGCACACTCCCTGTAAGAGTGCTCCTGATAATACAGTTTAGTATGCATGAATCACACTCCCTGTAAGAGTGCTCCTGATAATACAGTTTAGTATGCATGAATCACACTCCCTGTAAGAGTGCTCCTGATAATACAGTTTCGTATGCATGAGTGCACACTCCCTGTAAGAGTGGTCCTGATAATACAGTTTAGTATGCATGAATCACACTCCCTGTAAGAGTGGTCCTGATAATACAGTTTAGTATGCATGAATCACACTCCCTGTAAGAGTGGTCCTGATAATACAGTTTAGTATGCATGAATCACACTCCCTGTAAGAGTGCTCCTGATAATACAGTTTAGTATGCATGAATCACACTCCCTGTAAGAGTGCTCCTGATAATACAGTTTAGTATGCATGAATCACACTCCCTGTAAGAGTGGTCCTGATCATACAGTTTAGTATGCATGAGTGCACACTCCCTGTAAGAGTGCTCCTGATAATACAGTTTAGTATGCATGAATCACACTCCCTGTAAGAGTGCTCCTGATAATACAGTTTAGTATGCATGAATCACACTCCCTGTAAGAGTGGTCCTGATCATACAGTTTAGTATGCATGAGTGCACACTCCCTGTAAGAGTGCTCCTGATAATACAGTTTAGTATGCATGAATCACACTCCCTGTAAGAGTGCTCCTGATAATACAGTTTAGTATGCATGAATGCACACTCCCTGTAAGAGTGCTCCTGATAATACAGTTTCGTATGCATGAGTGCACACTCCCTGTAAGAGTGCTCCTGATAATACAGTTTAGTATGCATGAATCACACTCCCTGTAAGAGTGGTCCTGATCATACAGTTTAGTATGCATGAGTGCACACTCCCTGTAAGAGTGCTCCTGATAATACAGTTTAGTATGCATGAATCACACTCCCTGTAAGAGTGCTCCTGATAATACAGTTTAGTATGCATGAATCACACTCCCTGTAAGAGTGCTCCTGATAATACAGTTTAGTATGCATGAATCACACTCCCTGTAAGAGTGCTCCTGATAATACAGTTTAGTATGCATGAATCACACTCCCTGTAAGAGTGGTCCTGATCATACAGTTTAGTATGCATGAGTGCACACTCCCTGTAAGAGTGCTCCTGATAATACAGTTTAGTATGCATGAGTGCACACTCCCTGTAAGAGTGCTCCTGATAATACAGTTTCGTATGCATGAGTGCACACTCCCTGTAAGAGTGCTCCTGATAATACAGTTTAGTATGCATGAATCACACTCCCTGTAAGAGTGCTCCTGATAATACAGTTTAGTATGCATGAGTGCACACTCCCTGTAAGAGTGCTCCTGATAATACAGTTTAGTATGCATGAATCACACTCCCTGTAAGAGTGCTCCTGATAATACAGTTTAGTATGCATGAAAACACACTCCATGTAAGAGATTTCCTAGAAAGGAACCTTTGTAAGCATGTAAACAAGCTCCTGATAACTAATTGAAAATAATAATAATAATAATAATAATAATAATAATAATAATAATAATAATAATAATAATAATAATAATAATAATAATAATGGAATAAATATGATTAATGTTGCTTTTGAAAACAGTTCCGATTAGAAATATAAGTTACAAACTAAAGGATGGTGCAGGTGGAGCAGGATCTAAGTTATGTGTGCATATTACAGCACATGCAGCAGGTCAGTGGGAAGAAATATTGTTTAGTTGACTTGTTAAAAACAACTTTCAGAATAATAAAGATTTGTTAATGAGGTTTTTGAAATCTGTACACATGGAGAAGATTTATTTTTCGTTCCATTTTCATGGTTGGAAACCAAAAGTGTAATTACCCAGCAGCACGGCTCTGTTGTTGGCTTTGTAGCTTGCAGAGCCCGAACTCCTCAAGTGTACTGTGGCCCAAGTGTTTCTGAGAGGAGGACAGCTTTGTGTTTTTTTTTGCCTCACTATCTACAAGGTTATTGCAGAATATCATCAAGGTTTTGATAAGACTGCAGATTAGATTAGTCATTAAACAGTGCCAGCTTTGGCACTGGACTCAAGTGCTCTCAGCGCTGCTATACAAACACCAAGGACAGCTCGGCACGGTGCTAATGTTACTTTGCACTTGGGAATGAAATCTCTTTTCTGATCTGGTGCTTTGTGTCAAGAACCCAGAGTAACAGGCAGTGAATAGGCCTAACCCAACTGTGCCCCAAAGCAGGCTCTTAACCACTATGCAATACCACCTGTTTTCAAGAGTTTATTTAGCAACCCATTACATCATCTTACCATCAGGGGTCATCATTGTGCACGCAGAGATTACTTAACATTGTGTTACAGGACAGAGGCTGGGTGTGAACCATGACCTTGTGCACTGCAAGCAAGCGTCTAACCACAATACAAAAGATTCAGGTTCCTCTGCATTCATGGTTTTAGAGCTTTTAACCTCATCTCATCTCACCGACGGGACAGGACAGAATCCCTGACGGCAGTGTACAGTATCACCCAACAATGCCTGTTACAATTGCAAACGTGAATGCAATGTAGTTATCATACTAGAACAATGTTTTAAAAGACAAGCTTACCTTGAAATGCATTTTTATTTAATGATATTTTAGCGTGCACGGGGGAAGGCAGCAGTAGGGCTGCCAGGTGATGTAATCACACACGAAGACATAAGCCCGATATATGCTCCTTGAAAGGGAACCGTCCTTTTGTACAGCGGTATCGGCGATATGCTTTAGTACGAGAGGCCCCGGGTTCACGCCCGCTCTACGCCCGTGTGTGGATTGCCTCGCCTTGTGTGATGTGCCTGTCTGTGTTAACCAAGATCGTTACAATATATTTTTTTGCAACAAAATGCAGCAGACTTACTAATTTCAGAAATTTAACACAAAATCCAACAGATTATACATCCAGTATTCTGAACGATGTTCTTCTCAAGATTATTATGTAGATTTTTGTGGATACTGCAGTTTGAAATGTAAAGGCTTGTATGCTAGAGACTATGCTGCATGTATATAAGCCTATGTATTATTGGCTAGCGGTATCTGACTCAAAGGCCCAAGAAACACAGAACTGTATGAAATTAATGGGAAACCCAAGTAAGCCTGCGTCTCATTTATTGCAGGCTTCTAATCGGCATAAAAGACACAAATAGTGGTTCTGCGAGCCAAGCACTGTGTTGTACTTCCGGCCGTGACCCGCCACACCAATGACAGCGTTCTCTGACCAATCCTGACGGCGCTGCACTTTGAGCCAGATTCGGTATTCCACTGGAGCTTTTTGGTCCTGGCACAGCAGTGGCGTGACACTGTTAATCAGGCTGTTAATCTCACTGTGTGGAAGGAGTTATGAATAGATATAGTCAGTACTTGGTAGAGAACAGTGCCTTGTCTTTGATGTGATACCCTTTGAACAGGAGAAAGTAATAAACAGCGCCTTGTCTTTGATGTGATACCCTTGCAACAGGAGAAAGTAATAAACAGTTCCTTGTCTTTGTGATACCCTTGCAACAGGAGAAAGTTATAAACAACGCCTTGTCTTTGTGGTACGCTTGCAACAAGAGAAAGTAATAAACAGCGCCTTGTCTTTGATGTGATACCCTTTGAACAGGAGAAAGTAATAAACAGCGCCTTGTCTTTGATGTGATACCCTTGCAGCAGGAGAAAGTAATAAACAGCGCCTTGTCTTTGATGTGATACCCTTGCAACAGGAGAAAGTAATAAACAGTTCCTTGTCTTTGTGATACCCTTGCAACAGGAGAAAGTTATAAACAACGCCTTGTCTTTGTGGTACGCTTGCAACAAGAGAAAGTAATAAACAGTACCTTGTCTTTGTGATTCCCTTGCAACAGGAGAAAGTTATAAACAACGCCTTGTCTTTGTGATACCCTTGCAACAGAAGAAAAAGGAATGTTTCCCTTTGATTGATGTTTAAAGAGCTAGCCACGCCCTGATTGTGTACCTGAAGCAGTGATGTCTTGGTTGTGTGACACACTTTCTCCTGCTGCCTGCAGAATGTGCACCTTGTATCTCTGCTCTCCTCTGAGCAGGTTCAGTTCATGCTCACTAGCCTCACTTGTTTGTTTGCTTCCCACATCCAATGTTATGTTTAAGAGTTGAAAATAAGGCTCTGTACAAGAAAGCTTAAAGAGTGAGTAGACTCAGATTTGTCGTCTCATTATGCATACTATAGTATGCTGTATTGCATCATTGGATTGGCATGTAACTAACCTCTCACTAAAGCAGTGCAGTGTGGGACAGGGTAGATTGGTGTGCAGTTACTGGTCTCTATCCAAATCCACAAGCAATCTTTTTTGGCCTCAGTGTAGTGTGAGTATAGCAATGTTACATACTGTGTGTCAGTTGCCTGCATTTCTTCATCTTTTCATTCCCTTGTTGCAGCAGTAACCCGGTTTCTTCTGCACTCTCATGTATCTGATTCTTCTTGTTTTCATGCTGACTTGTTCCAAGCCGACTGACTCCCACAATGCACACTGCTCTTGAAGTTACTGTACACTCATGGGCTCCAATAACACTTCCAGGGCTCATTCCCTGCCAGGAAGAGGCCTTTTAAGTTTAATTTAGACCTCTTGGCACCAGGAGCCACCTGTTAAAAACCCTTTTATAGAGCACAAAAAGACTGAAACCAGGGGATTGGATTTCAAGCAGCTGACGGGAGTTTTTTGGTTTCGGAATGAAGTCGAGTTCTTGTTTCTAACAGGAAGGTGATGATCAGCTACAGGGTCCTGCTTCTCTTATTTTCTCATGGTGCTGACTCCTGTCTTTATTAAATTAAAGCGTCAGGTGAGCCCCAAACTGGCTTCCTCTCGCTAGCTACTCCCTGGGCTTGTTTCCCAAATGAACCCACACCCTCATAGCTTTTGCAGCATGCTCATATTGCAGCCAGTCCCTGCGCTAGAGGCACTTCCCAGGCATCCGAGCCGGTCCCCATGGCTCTGTTAACCCCGGGGGGCGGGGAGGGGGTTGGTGCCTGGATATATAATTAAAATATAGATATGCCTGGGTATATATTTAATATATTGCAATCAAGAAATATATACCTCATTTGCATTTGCATTTGACAAAATGTATGTGATCAATTCAAATAATTTAGCAAGTGCAATCAATGATATAGCTATTGGTGATATATTGATAAGTAATCACATAATTAATTGAGAATGTACAAGTGTTTGAAGTAATTTAAGAACACAGAACTAATTACACAATTCTAACTAATTACAAGTCTGTTGCATTTCATTTAAATGCAGCTGAGGTGCACATATTTGCATTTATATGTATTTGTAAGATCTTCAAGTAATTTAATTTGCATTTGAATGCAGTTGTACTCAATCCTGATATACACATGTATCAGAAATAGGATAGCCGCAGGAGAGACACTAGACCAACCTGTTTTTACACAGAGATCATTCTTGTGCACCTGCTTTCAGGAACTGCTAACACACATCAAGAAACAACAGCCAGCATTGTTTGCAAACCCCAGGCAGCTGTGTGGAAAGCTGGAGGGTTAAATAAAGGCTGAAGAGTATGTTGCAGCACACAAGGAGTTAACAGAACAGAGTGCTTCTTTACACTTGGAATCAGATCTCAAAGTGTCTCCGGTACATTCTCGGCACATTACCTGTTAGCTTAAACTCTGGCCTGTAAGATCCGAGGGATATTCAGTGCAGCCCACCCTTAGCTGTCTGTCCTGGGCTTTTGTGGAGGCTATCAGGGAATTAATCTCACACCCTGCCTTGAAACCCCCCTGCCCTTCCATCTGCTGCTGCACATTTAGTCCTGAGCCAAATCTACAGTTGCTGTCCAGTCAGCTGGAGATACTTTCTGTATAGCTCTATGGGGCTGTCACAAGGATTTATTGTTGCATTTTGACAAAATACTGCAGTAAGTTTCTTCTTTCTTATTATACAGCAGTAGTGATGGCAGAGGTAGTTTTGTACACACGATTTTGAATATATTATATATATATATATATATATATATATATATATATATATATATATATATATATATATATATATATATATATATAACCTTTTAAGGTTTGAAAAATAGCCATCTAAAGCAAAACCACAAGTAGGTTACATAAATCTCTGCCAGAAGAAAGTGCCTGGTTACTTTGCACAGGCCCTGCATGTTGAAGGCTTCTGTATGCAGTTTAGCATTGCTGTGCTTATTGAAGTGTCTGTGGGTTTGGGTTGAGGTTTTCAGGACTATTCATGTTCATATGTGTGTGCCAGTGCATGACATTAGAAGTGTAGTTGTGCTGATGTCATGTGCATGCTGTATAGTGAGTCATTAAGGTTACCTTTGCAATGAAGCACAGTGCTAGAACTATATGGCTGCTCGCTGCATTACCAGGGAAGTGTGCAGTAGACAGTGACCCTTCTATTTAAAGATGCATGACATGCTAGCTTAGTGATCTCCGTCAGTATTTATTGTGTATTACCTGATGATCGGGGTAGTTCAGTGACCTCTGTCAGTATATATTGTGTATCCTGATGATCAGGGGGTAGTTCAGGGATCTCTTTCAGTATGTATTGTGTATCCTGATGATCAGGGGGTAGTTCAGGGATCTCTGTCAGTATGTATTGTGTATGATGATCAGGGGGTAGTTCAGGGATCTCTGTCAGTATGTATTGTGTATCCTGATGATCAGGGGGTAGTTCAGGGATCTCAGTCAGTATGTATTATGTATGATGATCAGGGGGTAGTTCAGGGATCTCTGTCAGTATGTATTGTGTATCCTGATGATCAGGGGGTAGTTCATTGATTTTGTTTGCTTTTTGATTACAATGTTCATATTAATTCTGACAAGTCAGCAACATTAACAAGAAACAGAAAAGTACAACAGTAATACATTAAAGTGAATTATGTGTTTTCACAATTTGTAAGAACAGTTTAAAAAAATACAAAACAAAAATAAAAACATGGTTGTACATTTGCATGCACCGAAATATGTGATAAAGCCAAAAGCAATGTCACAGAGGGGCAGAGACGTTCTGAACCTACAGGAACACTGCTTGTGTTTTGGAATGCAATGTCTGAAACACTGTTTCAAGATTTATGAGGACGGTCTAGGGGAAAGAGACGCTGAAGGTCGAATAGCAAACACCTCGTTGAGAAGGGCTAGTTGTGAACATGGCAGCCTTATCCACTTCTAGCAGACCAGTTATAGCAGACACTAAGTATTGCTAACAGCCCAGGACGAGGGACACCTCGTTCCCTCAATCTGCAAACCAGCATACCAACTGCAGGAAGCTGCTAATAAACGTGTGAGCGCACAGATAAAGGGCCCTGATTCAATGCGGCTCAGCTTGGTTCACATCCATAACATCTTATGGAACCGTGCCATCGGAAGGGATCATTAAACTGCGCCCTCTGTCTGGAAGATGACACTTTATTTTCAGCCCTTTGAAAGGCGTGACAATGACAGCTTTGGACACTCAAGCAAACATTGTGCAAAGAAATGCCCTTCTTTTAGTGTAGCTGGAGGAGGAGAGAGGAAGTGTGGAAGAGGTGGGGAAGGTTAAATATAATACAGGCAGCAGCATTTTGAATTTGTTGAAGTGGTGTAAAGGTGTAGGAGGGGAGACCAAGGAGGAGGGAGTTATAAGAATCAAGCCGGGTGAAAATGAGAGAGTGGCTCAGGAGTTGGGTAGCGGAGAAGGAGATGGAGGGGTGTATTTTGGAGATGTTGAATAGGTGAAAACGGCAGGTGTGTGTTATGGCTGAGATATGGTCAGAAAGGGAGAGGGTAGAGTCGAATATGACCCCGAGGTTACGAGCAGAGAAAGTTAGAATGAGGGACAAGGGGGGGAATGAAATGGTGGGGCAGGGTGGTGGAGACGAGGGGGAGGGGTAGAAAAGGATTTCAGTTTTTGATGGGTTGATGAGGAGGTAACGGCACGCCATCCAGGATTGGATAGCGACCAGACAGCCTGATATATGGGCGGCCAGGTCAGGGGTAAAAGTCGGGAATGAAATCTGGGAAATCAGCAAAGAAATCGTGGAAATGGTTAAATGAGGAAATGATAGTTTCTAGGGGTGAGGTGTACAGGGAGAATAGTAAGGGTCCGAGGACTGAGCCCTGGGGGACACCATCAGTCAGGGGGGAGGAGGGTGGAAGTGAGGTTATTGAAGACAATGGCAGAGATGCGTGAAGATAGATATGACTGTAGCCAGGCAAGTGGTGTGCCAGAGATGCCAAGGCTAGAGAGAGTGGAGAGGAGGACGGGGTGGTCGACAGTGTCAAAAGCAGAGGAAAAATTGAGAAGAATGAAGATAGAGGAAGGTCCATCATGGGAGGAGTTGGCCAGATGGTTCTGGACAGTAAGGAGGACAGTTTCGGTGGAATGGGCAGGACAAAAGCCAGATTGAAATTGGGGATAAAGGGAATTGACAGATATGTAGTAAGATAGGCGTGAGTGAATTAGGCGCTCAAGGAGCTTAGAGAAATATGGGAGAAGGGAGATAGGGCGGTAATTAGCAGGACATGCGGGGTGAAGAGGGGGGTTTTTTAGGAGGGGATGATGGTAGCTGTTTTGAAGATGGCAGGACAGATGCTAGTTGAGAGAGAGGAGTTACAGAGGGATACTAAGTAAGGGAGAATAAGAGGGAGGAGTGGAGGTATGAGGGAGGCAGGGACAGGGTCCAGGGGGTGAGAGATGAGAGAGGAAAGTTCAAATGTGCAAGTAGGGGGGAAGTCAGTAAAGACGGAGTTAAGAGCATGTGGAGGTGGAGTGGAAAGCTGGGGGAGAGTCTAATCTGGGGAAGAGTCGGGTTGAAGAGGAGTGGTGCTGATTTTGGTGGTGAAATATTGAGATATTAAGCCTAGCCTTGAGGGTTAGGAGGGACGGAGATTGGGATGGGGGGGCGGAGTAGCATGTTAAGGGTTGAGAAGAGCTGTCGGGGATGTGGAATACTTCCATGAAACCTAAAGAACAAAGTCGTACAGTACATTGTCAGAAAACTAGACCTGGGGCAATACATAAAAAAGTGAAAGAAACTAAAACAAATTCAGAACAGATGCTGAGAAGCACTTTGCTACTGTGAGAATAACAAACATGAGGAATTTTTCTGATTACAAAGGTTGCAAAGGTTAAAACAAGTCTGGCAAAAAGCAATCCGATGTTTTCCTGAGGGAAGATGGTCAAGAACCGAATGTATTGTCTTCATGTATGCTAATCTACAGAGCCCCAGCAGCAACTGGGGCTTCTGTTTCTCTACAGCTCTGACATACCAGTGCATTCCTGCTGGAGCAGCTTCTAAAGCACTAACACATAGACCTGCGCGCAGACCTGGGGTTAGCCACTTTTGATGACCCCATTTGTTTGAAAAGAGTACAAGTTATATACAGTGCCAATAGAAAGTCTACATCCCCTTTCAAATTTTTCACATTTTGTTGCCTTATAGCCTGGAATTAAAATGCATTAATTAATTAATTAATTAATTTTATCTACACATCCTACCCCACAACTTCCAAGTGAAAAAAATATTCTGGAAATTTGTATAAAAACTGAAATAGCTTGGTTGGATAAGTGTCCACCCCCCTTGTAATAGCAATCCTAAATTTGCTCAGGTTTAACCAATCACCTTCAAAATCACACACCAAGTTAAGTGGCCTCCACCAGTGTTAAATTGTTGCGATTCACATGATTTCAGGATAAATTCAGCCTGTAGGTTCCCTCTGCTGGGTGGTGTATTCAGAACTCCGGGACAAAGTTGTTGAAAGGCACAGATCAGGGGATGGGTATAAAAAAATATCAAAAGGCCTTGAATAGCCTTTGGTGCATGGTCAAGACGATTATTAAGAAGTGGAAGGTGTATGACACCACCAAGACCCTGCCTAGATCAGGTTGTCCCTCCAAACTGGATGACCGAGCAAGAAAGAGACTGATCAGAGAGGCTACCAAGAGGCCAATGGCAACTTTACAAGAGCTACAGGCTTTTATGGCCAACACTGGTCAAAGTGTGCATGTGACAACAATATCCCAAGCACTCCACAAATCTGTATGGTGGGGTGGCAAGAAGGAAGCCATTACTCAAGAAAGCCCACCTTGAATCCCGTTTGAAGTATGCAAAAAAACACGCAGGGGATTCTGTAGCCATGTGGTCTAACGAAACTAAATTGGAACTTTTTGGCCTAAATGCAAAGCGTTATGTTTGGAGCAAACGCAACACTGCACATCACCCAAAGAACACCATCCCTACTGTGAAGCATGATGGTGGCAGAATCATGTTATGGGGATGTTTCTCATCGGCAGGGACTGGGGCACTTGTTAGGATAGAAGGGTTAATGAATGGAGCAAAGTACAGACAAGTTATTGAGGAAAACCTGCTGCCCTCTGCAAGAAAGCTGAAACTGGGACGGTCGTTCACCTTTTAGCATGATAACGACGAAAGCACACAGTCAAAGCTACACTGTAGAGTGGCTAAGGAACAAAAAGGTAAATGTCCTTGAGTGGCCCATTCAGAGCCCCAACCTAAATCCAATCGAAAATTTGTGGCATGACTTGAAGATTGCTGTCCATCAATGCTCCCCAATGAACTTGACAGAGCTTGAATAGTTTTGTAAAGAAGAACGGTCAAATATTGCCAAATCTAGGTGTGCAATGTTGGTAGAGACCTATCCCAACAGACTCACAGCTGTAATTGCTGCCAAAGGCGCTTCCACCAAGTGGGGTTTTGTATTTTTAAAATCTAATTTTTTTCTCAATAATAACTTTTTTCCCCTTAACAGTGTGGAGTGTGGTGTGTAGGAAAAAATCCTCATTTAATGCATGAAACTCTGAGGCACTGACGCAATAAAATGTGAAAAAAAGTTAAAGGGGGTGTAGAGTTTCTATATAGGCACTGTAGTATGTTTAGAATGAACTGAGTAAACACGTTAACGTGGGTAGTTTATGTAACTTTTTAGTGTCATCCTAATTCTAATTACTATTACTGCAGCATCATTGTAATTGTAATTCCAATCAAACAGAGCAGCATTGTAATTGTAATTCCAATCAAACAGAGCAGCATTGTAATTGTAATTCCAATCAAACAGAGCAGCATTGTAATTGTAATTCCAATCAAACAGAGCAGCATTGTTATTGTAACTGCAGTCTCAGCAAACAGTGCTGCTGTAATTGGAACTGTAATTGACCCCAGGTGAAAGGTAAGTTGGGAAATGGTGAAAGGGAAAGCATTGCTAAATGATTGCAGAATCTCAGTGAGCTCAGTCGTGTGCCAACAGTGGTTCCGGATGCATTTGTTTCTTTAAGCAGTGATGTGCTTTCTTTTGAAAACATTATACAGTCAGTATCTACACTCAGTTTACTGACCTTTTTTCAGGAAGTCTGTTTCTGTTTCATTTGATTATTCACAGTCAGTAAAAAGGGGAAACAGTCAGTTGGTTAATGACAGAAAATCCAATTTCACAATCCAGTGGAAAGAGCTCCTGAAGAAAGTCTGGGAAGCAGGTCTGTGTTTAACTTGGTGTAACATAGAGAATCCAGTTTCACAATCCAATGGAAAGAGCTCTTGAAAGCAAGTCTGGGAAGCAAAGTTGTGTTTAACTTGGTGTAATATAGAGAATCCAATTTCACAGTCCAGTGGAAAGAGCTCTTGAAAGCAAGTCTGGGAAGCAGAGCTGTGTTTGACTAAGAGCTAAATAGAGTTGCATGGTAGGCAAGATTTATGGAATTATCTGCAAGCGACAATCTCTTAAAAAAGGTACTATATAATAAATGGTGTGCTATACTTTAATTCATTGTGACAATTCTCCTACACGTGTATATTCTTGTAGTAGCTTGTGTTTTCTTGCAGGTGAGGCAGCACGGTGCTTGTGTTTTCTTGCAGGTGAGGCAGCACGGTGCTTGTGTTGTCTTGCAGATGAGGCAGCACGGTGCTTGTGTTTTCTTGCAGGTGAGGCAGCACGGTGCTTGTGTTTTCTTGCAGGTGAGGCAGCACGGTGCTTGTGTTTTCTTGCAGGTGAGGCAGCACGGTGCTTGTGTTTTCTTGCAGGTGAGGCAGCACGGTGCTTGTGTTTTCTTGCAGGTGAGGCAGCATGGTGCTTGGTGACATGCATGTATTGGGTTTCAGTGCATTTTGTCTACTGTATGACAGGTACCCTATGTATTTGATGTTGCAGTTTTAATCCAGCTGGGATTAACACAAAGCCCCTTGTCTGTTGCAGGACCTCAGCGCGTTTGCAATGCCTTTCCTTGATGGGGATATTGACAGTTCAGAAAAGGATGGCATACGAAAGGTAAACTAATCTTCCTTGTCATTTTATGATTTTGTTTTTAATATTAAGAAAAAACAGAAATGTCCAACAAGCTAACATATCTTCCTGCTTCAGTGCCACTAAAATAATTGATGTTGCATTCCTCCATATTGCTCAGAGTGATAGAAGCCCACACACCTAACATTGCTGATACCTTGTATTGAGCCTGTCACCCCTCCTCAACACCTGCCTCTCAATTACTTCACAATCAAGAAGCAACCAATTACCCAACCAACAAAAACAATTACCCAATCAGCAAAACCAATTACTCAATCAACAAAACCAACTGCCCAATCAACAAAACCCATTGCCCATTAAACAAAACCAATTACCCAATCAACAAAACCCATTGCCCTATCAATTAACCAATTGCCCTATCAAAGAAACATACTTAAAATGCAAAAAAAAAATTAAAAATACATTTACTCAGTAAAAATGACATTAGGTAAAAACAATTATATGTAACACTAAACACCTCTTTAGGCATTAAGTTGTAAACCCCCCTTAACTCGGAGCATGCATTAGTTATACCTGGATTTAAATGAGCAAGACTAACTAATGCATCTCCTGAAACAGGGCTCTTACCTATATTTATCCTTAACAGTTTTGGTTGTAGGGAGCTGACTGAGAGACAGCATTCCACCAGCTTTGGGCGTTTGAATTGTTTCCACCTGCAATGTCTTAAACCCAAACACAGCACTCAGAAAGAGCTGCTCCATGACTGTGGGGAGACCTTGTGAGTCAGAGCAGGAAAACAGCTTGCTGGAAGCAGTGCAGATGAGTCATTGAGAGGATGGTGATACCCAGTGCCAGTCTGTGCAGTCAGTGCTTACCATCACTGGGTAAACCATCACTCTGTGCCATTAAGAAGATTGAACAGTGAATCCCCTCAGTTGTAGCTGTCGCTTTCGTGTTGAAACACTAAACCGTTACACTTTTTTTCTTCTACACAGCTGAAGAACGGCTTGTGTACAAAACATCCTGAAATAGAGGATTTTTGAATCATTTAATCCTTGTGTGTGTATCCAAAAAAAAATAACAGATGACACATTATCAGTAACGCAGTTAAGGAATTTCAGGCTGTTTACTCAGTTCATGTAGTGCTGCAGAAAAGCATGTCACAGTGTTGCAATAGAAACACTGCAGCTAAGAATAGCCCCACAGTTCACTCCAGACAGCGAATTCACAGGCCAGGCCTTCAAACTCAGCCAGCGCTGAAGAAAAGTACAAATGGGACTTAACGGCACAACTTTCTTTACTAACCTCTGCACCATAAGAGCCTCAATTTTCTTGTTCTTGTACTGGTCATGCTGGGAAGGATAGGGGAATATGACATGTATAATATAGGAACGAAGCCTGATGCCCGACACAGCATCATGAGAACATAAGAAAGTTTACAAACGAGAGGAGGCCATTTGGCCCATCTTGCTCGTTTGGTTGTTAGCAGCTTATTGATCCCAGAATCTCATCAAGCAGCTTCTTGAAGGATGCCAGAGTGTCAGCTTCAACAACGTTAGTGGGGAATTGGTTCCAGACCCCAACGATTCTCTGTGTAAAAAAAGTGCCTCCTATTTTTTGTTTTGAATGCCCCTTTGTCTAATCTCCATTTGTGACCCCTGGTCCTTGTTTCTTTTTTCAGGTCGGAAAAGTCCCTTGGGTGTACATTGTCGGTACCTTTTAGAATTTTGAGTGCTTGAATTAGGTCACCCTGTAGTCTTCTTTGTTCAAGACTGAATAGATTCAATTATTTTAGCCTGTCTGCATATGACATTCCTTTTAAACCCAGAATAATTCTGGTCGCTCTTCTTTGCACTCTTTCTAGAGCAGCAATATCCTTTTTTGTAGCGAGGTGACCAGAACTGAACATAATATTCAATATGAGCTCTTACTAATGCATTGTACAGTTTTAACATTACTTCCCTTGATTTAAATTCAACACTTTTCAGAATATATGTGAGCATCTTGTTGATCTTATTTATAGCTTCCCCACATTGTCTAGATGAAGACATTTCTGAGTCAACGTAAACTCCTAGGTCTTTTCCATAGATTCCTTCTTCAATTTCAGTACCTTCCATATGATATTTATAATACACATTTTTATTTCCATTGTGCAGTCCTGTACATTTTTCTCTATTTCCATGTGTCTGCCCAGTTCTGAATCTTGTCTAGATCATTTTGAATGACCTTTTCTGCTGCAACAGTGTTTGTCACTCCACCTATTTCTGTGTTATCTGCAAATTTAACAAGTTTGCTTACTATACCAGAATCTAAATCATTAGTGTAGATTAGGAATAGCAGAGGACCTAATACTGATCCCTGTGGTACTCCACTGGTTACCTCACTCCATTCTGAGGTTTCTCCTCTAATCAGTACTTTCTGTTTTCTACATGTTAACCACTCCCTAATCCATGTACATGAATCGTGAACAGTTGTGTAGTCCTAAATCTAAAGGTACTGGAACTAAAATATAGATTTTCTTAAACAAGAAATGTTATACCAATTCACATTTTATTTGTATACTGAACTTCTAGTAACACATATAATAGGTAATGCATTTATTGCATTTCTGCAAGTATTTCAAGTGTCTTTCTACAGCTTCGTTTGGGTTTGTGTCCACAATTGAAGTCGATGTACTGTTTTTCAGCCTTCTTAAAGGAGCAGTTTGTAATAGAAGTTCCTCATGCTTTTTGCATCACAAGGACTGCTGACTGAATCAGACAGTTGTGCAGGAGATAGGAGTCATGTGACTTAGCTTGCCTATTATGTGAGTTCCGGCTCGACTACAGCACTGCTGCCTATAGAAAGTAGCACTGGAGCAGCATTACACCACTGATCATGACATCATTGACTGAAGCCAGATAATAAATAACTGGGTTTGCTGCAACATGATTTTCATTACATGAGAGTAGGTGTTAAAACTTCATACTGATATTGGACTCAACTCTCGCCAAGATAAGCACCAACTAAGATATATCTTCTTTTACTGTAAACTAATGTGATCCATCTACATTTCCTTACATGTGATGCAGATCTCCTTCTGCCTGGTGTTGATGGCTGAAGTGTAATGCTGGCTCCAGGGATCAGCCTATTTTACCTCCCTGGCGCATCAGCAAACACAACGACTACAATGCTGGCTCTAGGGATCAACCACAGTGCGGCCTCCCTAGCACATCAGCATCACAGCCGTCTGGACTGAGTAGGGTACTTCTCTAGGGTCTTTAAGTGGACACCTTCCATCCTTGGTGTTTCGTCGACTAGCCCACAACACCTTAAGAGGGCCCGACAGTGATTCTGGCTTCCCAGCATCACCCCCCTCCATCCCCCACCCAGCTAAGCCCAACTTTCTTACCTTCCTATACATCAACATTTTTTTTATTTCTATTGTGCTTGAAGTCCCCAACCAGAATTTTTTCATCTCAACCAGAGCCAGTTCCTGCTCCTCTCTGCTGCTTCAGATAAGTTCTTCACTATGCGTCTCAGACCACTGAACCCGATGTCTCTGAGAAACTGAGTTGTGGAGTTTGCCACAAATCCTTGACAACCCGCCTCCACTGGGTAAACCTGGACTCTCCATCCTCGCTGTTCTGCTTCAGCAGCTAGTTGAGCATACCGAAGTTTCTTCCTTTCGTACACCTCATCCACTGCATCCTCTGGTGGCATTGTTAACTCTACCAGATGAACAAGGCGTGCTGATCCAGACCACAAGACAGTATCAGGTCGAAGGTTAGCAATGGCAATCTCAGGTGGGAAAATAAGCCGTTGACCAACATCTGCCAGCATTTTCCTGTCTCTAGCAGCTTCCAGTTGTCCGAGATGAGTTTTGGTTTAATACCTCTTCTTGGAGGTTGCTCCCCTGGATGCAGGAATGTTGATTAAATTAGCATGTGCTTTCTGTACAGTACATGCAGAACTTCATTCTGAGTGTGATAGCTTGCACAGAATCTGTTGTCATGGAAGCTTTTCATTCAGCATCTGAATTCCCAATACTCCAGCATCCAGAATGCCACTACAGAAATCATAATACAGCTAACACCAGCTTCAGGTTTGAGTGTACAAATTGTTGCCATAGGTGATAAAAGTATTCCAAACAGACACTCATGCGCACAAAGGTCAAGATTTGTGCATGGACAATAACCTTCAAAAAAGATAGCAGAGAGATCCAATCAGTAACCTTGTTATTATGTTCCATGTTCTTTTTTGGAACAAACTGTTCCAGTTTTTCACTGTAGCGATTACATTTAAACAATTTTACAAGATACTTCACCAGAATTGCTTGTTTTAATTGTATGTACCGCTGAGATTACAGTTTTGCTATTTCATCTTACTCGGCTCCCTCACCACAGCAACTTCCCACAACAGCTCAAGAGAAGTGAAGGTTAGTATGCGTCTTTGATCCCACCACCAAGCCAATCAGCTCTTTACACCCGGGCGCTCAACAGCAGATGTCTATGAGTCACCAGCCCCTGAAGGGCAAGCGCCAGCCTTGTATGTGTCCTTCCTGAGCTTACTGGGTGCCTGGCCAGTAAGGGCCACTGTAGCACGGTGATGTGAAACTGTCCCTGAAGAATTTTGCCTCCTAGTAAGAGAGGCAATGTGCCTGTTCTCCTCTGACTACATAAAAATCTCTGCACAACGCATAGTCGTGACTCTCTGGGACTTTATACAAAGTAGTGTGGGCAAAGAAAAACAAATACTCAGTTTAAACTTGCTTCTTATGACACACTGTAGGTCCGGGCTGGCTAAGGTTGGCCCTTTCACTCCTGGTCTTTGTTTTAAACTAAATTGTTTAATTGGACCAATTTAAACTCGAATTTAAACTCCATCCAGACCCCGAAGTACATTCTAGTATTTGACCTGTTAAACCTGGAGTGGAACGGCCCTCCAGGACCGGGACTGGGCAACCTGGTGGTAGGTTTTGCATTACATTTCTGAAGCAGGATAGTGTTGTTATTTAAGCATAGATGTAGACAGACTTTGTGCCTTTTCAGGCGATTGGGAGTTTTGGGAGGGAATGATATTTGTTTTGGAAATGGCCCCATTGTGGAAGGAAAACAGTCCCAGTAATGAGCCATGTTAGATGAACACCAGAGTCCACACCAGAGTCCACACCAGAGTCCACACTAGAGTCCCACTAAAGTCCATACCAGAGTCCACACTAGAGTCCACACTAGAGTCCACACCAGAGTCCCACTAAAGTCCATACCAGAGTCCACACCAGAGTCCACACTAAAGTCCATACTAGAGTCTATACTCTGCCTTTACTTTTCCCATTTTCATTGTCATTCCACAGTCACACTGGAGTACCCAGCTTTGTTTTGATTTCAATGCAGTTTGGCAACACTGTCATGCAATCACATTGCATTACAGCTTGCCCCCTTTACCAAAGCAAAACTCCTCTGTGAATCTGTAAGAGCCAAACTGTGGCGTAGAGGGTGCCTGTGCTGATTGGCTGAGAGAGATCCTCCTCCTTCTCATTCAGCTAAAACAAAACACAACTACCACCAGCCTGATCACCAAAGCAAGCAGTGCGAACAGTTTCTACCACTGTTAACATAACTGTTGCATTCCTTTCCAAGAATAGCGTACACACTGATTCTCAGGCTAGGGGACTATCAATCATAGTGGAATGATCTAGATTTCTGCTCATGGTTTATGGTACACATGGCCTTGCTGTCTCGTTTGTTCCAAAAGTGAAAATGTCATAAATAAATGAGAAGCTGTTGTATGCAGTATTTTTACCAAATATTTCAGACAGGTGTTATTGTAGTTAAAAATTAATTTGCCAGCTGCTTTAAGTACACATACTGTAATTTTAGTGGCACAATGTTCACAGACTGAGCAATGTCCCATACGTTAGCTGGGATTGGAACAGGGAGGGCTTCATTGGCTGCTTAAATCCAAAACTTGATCAGAGAAAAGGGTAACATCAACACCAGAGTATTTGTATTAGATATTTATTTCAATTTGGAGTGATACAGTCAGTAAATTACCATGTGCTTTCTGTACATGCATGGCTTCATTCAAGTGTGGCACCTTGTACAGATTCTGCTGACAAGGAAACTTTGCATTCAACATCTCAATTCCAAATACTCGCAATATCCAGAAAACCACTGTTTACAAATAGTGAGTATTAAACCAGGAGATATAAGAACATAAGAAAGTTTACAAACGAGAGGAGGCCATTTGGCCCATCTTGCTCGTTTGGTTGTTAGTAGCTTATTGAACCCAGAATCTCATCAAGCAGCTTCTTGAAGGATCTCAGGGTGTCAGCTTCAACAACATTACTGGGGAGTTGGTTCCAGACCCTCACAATTCTCTGTGTAAAAAAGTGCCTCCTATTTTCTGTTCTGAATGCCCCTTTGTCTAATCTCCATTTGTGACTCCTGGTCCTTGTTTCTTTTTTCAGGCTGAAAAAGTCCCTTGGGTTGTCAATACCTTTTAGAATTTTGAATGCTTGAATTAGGTCGCCACATAGTCTTCTTTGTTCAAGACTGAACAGATTCAATTCTTTTAGCCTGTCTGCATATGACATGCTTTTTAAACCTGGAATAATTCTGGTCACTCTTCTTTGCACTCTTTCTAGAGCTATGTGACAGAGACAGAATGATTCTTGGTGATAAATCTCTCACCTGACCTGTGAGGACCCTGCAGGAGGTCCCAGCCCCCAGAATGACTATACTATAGAAAGAATCGCATGCTGGGATGCTTCAGTGTAATTGTATTTAGTACCATTAGCCAATCAGATGCTTAAAAGCAGTGGTAGTCCTGACAGTAAAATACTGTACTGTAATGTCATTTTAATTCAAAGGCCATTACATGTAACACCACATGGCAGTTAAACTAGGCACCCTGACAAGAATATCGCTTCTCAAGTATACTGTTGTAAAATAGAATTCTTCAGCTTTGAGTAAACATAATCATAATAATAATAATAATAATAATAATAATAATAATAATAATAATAATAATAATAATAATAATAATATGTATTTTTATATTGTGCCTTTCACAGTGGATCACCATCACAAAGCACTTTACAGAGGTAGGCTGTGAACTGTAACAAGCTGCTTACCCACGAGGACTTGTTTTGATTGTTTTGGTGTATTGTCCTCAGTGATTGAGCATCATTGACATTTGTATACCGTATTTAAGCTGCTGATGCCCGGAGGCACACTTTTGCTAATTGTAATCACATCAGTCCTCTTTTATGAATCAACCGCTTATAAGAATCAAATAATCCAGGACGGATGTGATTCTTATAAACAAAGTGCACTGCTAAACCTTTTGTGGTACAAGAAGAGAATTTGAAAATAGAGAATATTGATTACATTGATTATATTGATTATCTTGATCATAGCACTTCGTCCTGAATGACCCTGCCGCTCGGTTTGAATCTTGTTTAAGGGCTGAAATCTCTGCAGGGTGCGTAGACAGCTGCAATCAAAGCAGCCAGGCATGCACTTGCAGATGGACTGCAGAGAAGTCTCAATCAGATCAAAGCAGCCAGGTATGCACTTGCAGATGGACTGCAGAGAAGTCTCAATCAGATCAAAGCAGCCAGACATGCACTTGCAGATGGACTGCAGAGAAGTCTCAATCAGATCAAAGCAGCCAGGCATGCACTTGCAGATGGACTGCAGAGGATTCTCAGTCAGCTGTACAGGGTGAAGTACCTGGTTAACACTTCGGCTTTTTATACTTCCCATGACCGCAAAGTCAATTAGTGTAACTGCACAAGAGAAGAATAAAGAAAAAATAAAGAAAGCCACTGCGGTCGACTTCTGCAGCTCTACAGGAAACTTGAATTGGGTTATCAGATTCTTATCACTGTGTTTTTGGTCTCCTGTCACTATTGCACATAATGAGCTGGCACGGGTTTGAAGTTGCAATCAATAGGCGGCTCCAGGTTGTTTTTTGCATTGTGCTCAGTAGCAATTAGCTGAATCAGGAGAGTCCAACACAAGGCAAGGGGTCAGTCTGGCTCCTCACGCCCCCCGAGCACTGTTATTGGACTCTTAAATGACTGAGGCTCTGTGGCAAAGTGCCCGCCCCTGTGTGTATTTGTGTTGTGTGTTAATGTTGGTGTATAGTCCTTGGTACACGGGATATAAACGGGTCTGTGTAACACGAGTGTTTAAAATGTATGTTTGTATTTAGGCACGAGGATTGCACAGCACTTCACGTGCAAGTAAAAAGTAATAATATGTGAGCACGGGGAATTGCACTTTATTAATTCACATGCAGTTGTACCGCGACTCCAGTTGAATGATTGATTAGCAGTCGAGTCTCGGTACAGCTGCATAAAAGCTGCGTATTTTCACCCACTCGGTTAGGTGTTTGATGAGTGGAGAACGGGATTGGAGATGGAGGTAATAAATAATAAAATAATAACGTATAGTTAAAATATCTGCTCACCGTGTTTTGTGTAGTGTTAGTCTGTTTTGTTTGTCTCTTTGGTTTTGGCGAACGTGCAGTGTCCTAAATAACTCGTGTTACACAGACCCGTTTATATCCTGTGTACCAGTGACTATACACCAGCATTAACACACAACACAAAATACACACAGGGGCGGGCACTTTGGCACAGGCTCTTACTTTCATTATCAGGAGAGTCAAACACAAGGCAAGCACAATGGCTCTGATAACTGCTGTCCTAATATTCAGATGTATTCATTTTTGTTTCGCTATTGCTACTGTATCCCCACCTGGCTCTGAATAATGGAGACTCTTTCATTTTGTTTGACAGGCAGAAAGCAGCTGCCCCTCAAGCAGCCCCACCAAAGGCTTCTTCTCAAGGGCACCTCCCTGCCGGCCCTCCAGCCCCATGTCAGCACCGGCCCGGTCCAAACAAAGCCCGGGCTCCCCCAAAACCCTCTTCCCCTACTCCTACCAAGAGTCCCCGCCCAAAACCCCTCGCCGCATGAGCTTCAGTGGAATGTTCCGCTCCTCCTCCAGCACCTCCACTTCCCCTGTCAGCATCAGGTTCTTCTCCAGGGCCCGGAAAGGTAAGCACAGGGGGAGGGGATGCTGCTGGGAACACTGTTTTGGGACAGGCCGCTTTGTAATTTGTTTGGAGCATTTTCTAACTGGCGTCTCTATCTGTTGTTTTTTATTTTCTCTTTAACGACATTGTTGTGGTTACTTACTCTCATTTTCTTAACTGCGAAAGTTCAAGCTCAATCACATGACTACGGGGCTTCAGAAGCTGCATGTTTTATAACTTGCACTTTCATTTCAATTGTCATTGTTTTTTTTATATTTACTATTTGCTGCACATGTAACAAAAAGCAAAACCACAAAGTCAGACCAGACATAATTTATGCTTTTCTTTTAAAGTGGTTTCAGTAAGCTGTCCTCATTTCCTGTTAGCTGTCTCCTAATAGCAGGCTGCTGGCAGTAAGTTGAAAATGTGTTTAAAGCTTGTTTTAGATTGTGATGTTTTGATGTGTTAGTGTTTGTATGTTTTAGTGAAAACACAACATGCCTGTAAGCCTGTATTGGTGAATGTAGGCTAATTCAGAATGATTGTTAGTGCTCTAGTATAAATAACACAAACATTCTATGTAATGTGTGGTTAATATAATCTTAGCGCTGGTACAAAAGTGTATTTGAGGTATATTGTAAGAGATTTTTTCTTACAGTCCTTTCTTTCTTTTTATTTGTACCACAATAACAGAAGGAGGATGGTATTTGTTATTCTACCTGCTGAAAGGTTTGATATTTGCAGTACCATACAATTATAACACTGAATCAGAAATGGAACACCTTGCATCAGTATTACTGTCCACAATAGCAACTACTCTTTGGTGGTGTTTATTCAGCAAGCAGCCACACATAGAACACAGGTCTTAAAAAATAAAAAACCCTGTAAACGAGACCTAAAGGCAACACTGAATGTAAAGTGTCTGTGCTCCAGAGGGTTGCCTATTCACTGCTATCCCAGGAGATGAAAGTAGGGCACATGTTTAGCAGTTTCAGCACAGCTCTCTGGGCATCCTAATGGAAGCGTACTCTTTCAGTACAGCAGGTTGGTCAGTGCCAGGCTGCCTGCTTGTTGAAAGAAAATAGATGCAGTACTGTATAGCAGACCCAACAAGAGAAGTGACTGCACCGTACCCCTTCTGCACGTGGAGTGCACTGGAACCAACATGCCTCGAGAGAAGTGACTGCACCGTACCCCTCCTGCACGTGGAGTGCACTGGAACCAACTTGTCTCAAGAGAAGTGACTGCGCCGTACCCCTCCTGCACGTGGAGTGCACTGGAACCAACATGTCTCAAGAGAAGTGACTGCGCCGTACCCCTCCTGCACGTGGAGTGCACTGGAACCAATGTGCCTCAAGCTTCCCATTAAACAGACAGACCCGTCTTGCCACACCCCTGTTGTGGCTTTAACCCCATCTCATGTGGACAAAAATGCAGTCGAAGAAACATGTGAAATACATATTTCTTTTAAGAGATACAGCTGACTTCCAAACATGTGGAATACGTATTTCTGTTAAGAGTTACTGCTGACTTCCAAACATGCGCCTTTTTCTTGTTTTGCTTTGTCCTTTGCTGGATTATACTGCGTCAGGGTAATTGCTTCATCAGTGAAAGCAGTGACTGTTTCTCTGTAGGATGTTGGACAGATCCCAGAGGTCTGCATGTTATTGCTTACTCTCTGTTGTAATTGTTTGCTGTTCTTCATGGACAGTTATTGTCTTGCTGGTCACATCCGTCCCTGTTCACTTCAGCACTCATTTGCTCCTACATCATTTAGATCAGAAATACTGTGGGACTGATCTTGCCTTTATTATTCCAGATCTGTGCTGTAGTGGAGACCAGTCATGCTCTGTGTGGCTTGGCAGCCTGAGCGCTGCACTCAGCCTCTCTTAACTATTAATTATTGAGGGGAATAAGGAGGTAGACTTACTGTACTGTGGCGTTTCTCTTCATGTGTACCCTTACTGTACTGTGGCGTTTCTCTTCATGTGTACCCTTACTGTACTGTGGCGTTTCTCTTCATGTGTACCCTTACTGTACTGTGGCGTTTCTCTTCATGTGTACCCTTACTGTACTGTGGCGTTTCTCTTCATGTGTACCCTTACTGTACTGTGGCGTTTCTCTTGATCTGTTCAAACTGGATGAGAAAAATCTTTCTAATAGTTAAACATTCTGTCCCATAATACTTTGTATTTTGTTTTTGTTTTGAGAATCAAACCCACGATGCAGAACCCTAATTTCAAAACCCCTATGTCTCTTACTATCCCCTGCTGTGCAAGGGGCGAGGCCTGGTCACATGTATGGTACAGTATAAAATATTGCTGTGTCAGTAGAGGTCCTCCTTCCCTGCTGGTCAGAATATCCTCCTATAAACAATGCACTCCTTCTGCTTAGATATTTGTCAGAGGTCCCAAACCCTTACCCATCACTGTTCATTGTAATCTGGATAGACCTTTATTCAGGAAACTGCTTAGCAGGTATTGGCTGCAACAGGTTTAGAAATTGCATTAGCTGAAGCCCTGTTATAATAATGATGTGCAAATGAAGCCCACTCATTTTGATTGTTCAGAGTGAGAAACGAGCCATGCTGCATTACTGAATTACAATGAGCAGGTAGCTTAATCAGCACATTCATATTAGAAAACCAATGCATGATTTGTCTTTGCAAGGCAGCCGACCGCTTGTCACGTCGTCCCTGCAGCCGACACCTCGAGAGGCCGTGTGTGCATCGCTCCATGCAGACATTCATTAAACAGGTGGAGCGCTGGAGCGCCGGAGGAATTGTAGGGTATTGAATTACAGTCATCTAAATCATGTCTGTAAGCAGCCAAACCAGCAACACATAATGAATCAAAACAGAAGGCCAGGATTCAGGAGTTATGCACGAGCAAACAGTCTGCTGTTAGTTTGCTAAGAAAAGAAAGCACAAGCTGTCTACTGAATATAGTTTTCTGTATAACCTTGCGGTCACTGTGTGCACAATTGTGACATGTTAAGATTCTTATCTATGTATCTATTTTCTAATGCATAAATGTTTTTTCAACTTTATGGCAGGTCAACTTCTCAAACTCCTTAGAGTACATAAAAACTGTTTTAAAATGTCAGAGAATTCAGTGAAAGGTGCTGAAAGGCATGCTGCAGAAAGGACTGTCTTTGGGCTCCTAACCAATTCATTCTAACCAAATTGAAGAACATCAGTGATCAAGTAGTGCTTAGTGCCCAAGTGACAAGGCTGAATCATGCAAGCTCTCGTCAAGGCGAGTCAGGTTTGACCTGGAATAACAGTGACTGTTTCATACTCAAGGATGATAAAGGCTGGGTTGACATACTTTGAGAAGAAAATGGCACTCAGTACCAGGCGGGGAGTCATGGCACATCTTCAGTGGCCCAAAGGAACATTATATGGGATGAGCGAATGCAATGCCCTTTGGCCTCCTACCTGTAGCAGAGCTCAAGAGTGTTCCACACCCTCCTAGGTGATATTGAGAACTGGTGGAACCCACAGCTTGATGTGAATCTGAGAGAAGGCCAACACAGACCAAGTGACGCAGTGCAGGAGATGAATTGTCCTTCATGTAGAATTAATAGTTGGTAAGACAGTGTGGGTCATATTTTCAAACGTTTCCTCCAGTCTTTAATAACTCCTATTCATTTTATGTTATGTTTTTGTTTTGTAACATAATTTTTTCTCCTTTGAAAAAACAGGAGTTATTTAAAGAATGGAGGAAATACTTTGAAAATATGGACCTATATTTGAAACATATTGCTTAATTATGTACAGTTTAATATAGAAAAGCTAGACAAATACAATTATAACAAATACAAAGGTAAAGAGCTGCCCGGCAACACATCATTTATTTCTTGTAGAAAAAAAAACAACTTAATTTCAGTGTTATCTGGAAAAATATTTGGTAAATGTGTGGGAGTCGATAGTGCAGTAAACAAAACCAATATGCAAAGTTCCCATGGAAACTAATTGGATCTCTCTCAATCTCTGCCCACCGCCTTTTCAGTGGCAGTCTACCTTTCTAAGCTAAGTGTCTCAGAAGTGCCTCAGGCTGTTTACAGATAGAACAGATTTCAAACAGCAGCTACAGGTTTTTGTTTTTGTTCTTTTTATCCACGGCTCTCATTTGTGTTGGATAATCAATAAGTTAAAGCTCTCAATACCTGAAGCTGCTGTAAGTGTATAGTTCATGCTGTAGAAGTGGGCTCTTCGAGTTTTTTTGTTATTATTTGTGTACTTGAAGAAGCTCCAAGAGAAGGCTTTTTAAAAAGTATAAATACATTTACATTTACACTGTGATATACCACTCAATATGTAAACCATTACAGACCTCAGAACGTGTGGAACTTGGAACTTTTTTTATGTAAGGCTACATAAGAAGCGTTGGCTATAGTTTACACCCAGGATTCTGTGGATTTGCCTGTTCCAAGGGTTCAAACACTTACAGGAGAGTCATCTTTTACATATCAACTCCTGAAGACGTGGAACTGTTTCCATCACAGTATGAAGATGGAATCTGATAATCTTTCCTTCTCTGGTTTTAAAGGTCATACGAATGCCAATGCTTCTCCCTCAGTCCACATTCACAACTAGACACATGTCTTATTGATAGTAGTCTTAGGTCTCTTTGTGCTGCTGATGAAGTTTGAACCACACATGTTTTTATGGTGTTGTTTGTACATTGTAATTGTTTCTTTTTATTGTTTTATAGGACCCCCTTGTAAATGAAGCCTGGGTCTCAATGAGTAAATCTCCTGGTTAAATAAGTAAATACAAACTGAACACAAGATTGTGGGAAGCAACCAGTCTGGGTAACATCTCTTTCCTTTAATTCCTCTTGTATCTAAAGACGAGGCTGTGGAGGTAGTGGAAGGCAGCGTCTGTAGGGTTAACAGTTAAAGTCTGACACTGTCAGCTTAGTGTTTGAACTGAGGGAGGGACACAGGTCTTGATACACTTTGTTCTGTGGCAGCAGCTCTGCTGTTGCAGGTTAGGGAGCAGAGTGCAAGGCAGCCTGTCACTTCCTCCTGGCTTCCAGTCAAGTTGCTTTTGTTTTCGCTGGCATGTCAGTGTGTTTTGCAGGAATGTGCAGTGGGCGTGGTTAGGGCTGCAGAGGAAGGCTGTGTGTTATGTTTTGTCATGTAACCCGGGTTTTGTTTTTCAGACAGATGGTTTGTTTTTATGTAGGTGTGTAAGGGGGGGAGGGCAGACTGCTCTGTGCATTTCTGCTGGGATACAGTGTTAACCCTGTCTACAGTATACCGAGATTACTGATGCAATTCAAGGTAGAGTCATGCTCACCCACAACACAGTGAGCTTCGACACAGAGCTGAGGAGAGAGCGCCCCCTCGTGTTGGGAAAGCACTGCAAGAGCATTAAAGTAAACACACCATGAAAACAGGACACTTTTATTGGAGTAAAGTCAACATTTTTGTACCATAAGGTGGCAGTAGATACTTTAGTAATGATAACATTTGTCTCCAGACTGTGGATGATGATTGATACAGTCAGCACTCAATTATACGACACTCGGATACAAGTCAATTGCGTTTTACCGCCTTTGTATTAAGATTAAAATCAAGCCGCATGATACATATATAACAACTTAATGCACTTACACGTCACACGTGATTTCCGGCTCCATCACCAGTTTTCTGATACAATATTGGAATTGACTTGTTAATCGTCACAGCCCGCTGTTTTTTTTTTGTTTTGTTTGTTTTTTTTCTGGCATGTCAACGCAGTCTGTTTGTTGTGCACTGCAGTTACACAGCACTTCCTCTAAAATCAAACCGATCAAGACAAGGCTCTGTAATGTAAAAGTTATCATTAAACACTTTTTGATACTGTGTTGCTTTTTTTTTTAAATCTGCAATCTTTAGTTGCTTTTGTGCATTTTCATTTGCACATGAACTGTGATATTAGGGCTTATGAAGCACTATATTCTACAATTTTGAATACTGACTTTGGATACTGTTTTAATTCTGGAAATTGCTGTTGTTTTTTTAAATCTTTTGCTTAACTGCATTGCCTTTTACGTTTTACGCAGTTCTGTGCATGGGTAACATTTTGATTCATTTTTTCTTGTTGTGTCATTAATGTGGCATTTGACATACTGCTACAATACGTACCGAATTTAAAAATATGTAGGCTACTGTATTACAGTTCACTTGTCCAGTCGTCTCATTTGGCAAGTGATATTTTCAGAGTCATATTGTTCTAGTACTGTACCAACAAAACCAACTACAGTACATCTAAATGGAAGCCTACTTATTTTAAAACACAGCCCTTTCAGCTACCTATTTTTGGCATTCTATCTTTTTTGTGTTCCCTGAAAAAACAGAGAAGTTTTTGTTTTTTACTGCTGTGTTACTCCCCCAACTCGTGTGTGCAGGGCAGGGGGTTGTTTGGTCGGTTGTGTGTGTGTCAGTGTGTGTGTGTGTGTGCAGGGTTGTGTGTGTTTGTGTGTGTGTGTGTGTGTGTCAGTGTGTGTGTGTCTGTGTGCAGGGCAGGGGGTTGTTTGGTCGGTTGTGTGTGTGTCAGTGTGTGTGTGTGTGCAGGGCAGGGGGTTGTTTGCATTTGCAGGTTACAATGTGCTCACCTACATACACATCAAATCAGATGAAATATCGGATATTTATTAATAATAAAAAAGTGATGCTGATGTAATTGATGCTTTAATAGGCCACACATGCAATGCATTTAAAATAGTCAGTGTAAAGGAACACATAGCCACAAATGGTCAAATGCATGATATTTTTTCGCACATGACTGCCTGTTGTTTCTATATAAGAACATAAGAAAGGTTACAAACGAGAGGAGACCATCTTGCTCGTTTGGTTGTTAGTAGCTTATTGATCCCAGAATCTCATCAAGCAGCTTCTTGAAGGATCCCAGGGTGTCAGCTTCACTGATTACTGGCCAGAAATGTACATTTTCACACCCTGAGGTTTTCATGCAGGTAGGTATATAAAGGATATACGTGATGCAGCCTGAGGTGTTGTAATACATGTGCACATGACTGTAGACATCTAGACTTTGGGTGTAATTCAGTATCACTCTGGATACCCTCTCGCTTGCTGGCTGGTGTAGTTTCCCCACGTTTTTTTGTTGCTTCTTGCCCTTGAGAAATCGTGTGATATAATGACCCTGTGGTAGTTGTTTTCTCCACAAGATTCAGTTCCGTGACTTTAATCTGGGCCAGAGAGTCTGACACAATGACACAAATCACATTCTTCGATGACACAGATCACACCCTCCTCAAACTGACACGATGACACAAATCACACCCTCTTCAGACTGACACAGACATAAATCACACCCTCCTCAAACTGACACAATGACACAAATCACACCCTCTTCAAACTGACACAGACATAAATCACACCCTCCTCAAACTGACACAATGACACAAATCACACCCTCTTCAAACTGACACAGACATAAATCACATCCTCTTTAAACTGACACGATGACACAAATCACACCCTCTTCAAACTGACACAGACATAAATCACACCCTCCTCAAACTGACACGATGACACAAATCACACCCTCTTCAAACTGACACAGACATAAATCACATCCTCTTTAAACTGACACGATGACACAAATCACACCCTCTTCAAACTGACACAGACATAAATCACATCCTCTTTAAACTGACACGATGACACAAATCACACCCTCTTCAAACTGACACAGACATAAATCAAACCCTCCTCAAACTGACACGATGACACAAATCACACCCTCTTCAAACTGACACAGACATAAATCACATCCTCTTTAAACTGACACGATGACACAAATCACACCCTCTTCAAACTGACACAGACATAAATCACATCCTCTTTAAACTGACACGATGACACAAATCACACCCTCTTCAAACTGACACAGACATAAATCACACCCTCCTCAAACTGACACGATGACACAAATCACACCCTCTTCAAACTGACACAGACATAAATCACATCCTCTTCAAACTGACACGATGACACAAATCACACCCTCTTCAAACTGACACAGACATAAATCACATCCTCTTTAAACTGACACGATGACACAAATCACACCCTCTTCAAACTGACACAGACATAAATCACACCCTCTTCAAACTGACACGATGACACAAATCACGTCTTCTTCAAACTGACACGATGATACAGATCACGTTCCTAAATTGTCTCCCTCCAGCTTCTAAAGTCCCTGTAATAATACAGTATAATACCCTCGCTTCACAGCATCCATTGCATGGTACTGTAACATTCAGATACAACATCCAATGCTGTCATTTGTTGTGTTTTATTAAAAGTATATTCATAGAATAGTACACTTTGAATAAGGGTGGAGTGGCTGTGGTTCTAAAGGTCCTCAGGGATTTAAAGAAATGCATTAGCAATTGGAAATGTTCTATTTTTTGTTGCTTGTATACCACAGAGTAACTATTAACCAGTGCCCCTGCAGCTCAACTTGACAACACAGAATGAAGAAATAGATTAGTTTGAGGCAACTTTGCTGTATCAAACCCCAAGTCTCCCCTGGTGTGCCGTTCAGTGGCCTGAAACCTAGTCTCCTAAAACAAAGTTGCAAGCCACAGAGTGGCTCTGTGTTCCCTTAGCTTAAGAGCTCTATTGAGGCCCCCATGACTCTAAACGGAAAGATGAATATATTAATTAAGATTACCGTTGTCCAGTGTGCCCAAAATAATCAGTCTCTCGTACATTTCATTTGTCACATTTCATTGTCCTCTATTCTTCCTTCCCAGCTGTGAAGAAAACACACATTTCGTGGAGAAAACAATCCAGAAACTGAGACAGAAGGTCTGTAAGGGCTAAACCAAACTCTTCCCTGTGTCTTTGTTAATATCCAGGTGGAGACAGTCATTTGTGGAGACAGTCATTTTTGCAGAATAGGTCATTGGAGGCACACATTATGGTGAAGTAATTATCTGTTTTACAAAATAAAGTGACAATTCAAGTTGAGGCATCCAAAAAAAAGGCAAACTTAGAGTGTGATGCAATTCCTGCTGGCTGCCAGACTAATTAACCCGAATGAAAAAGAGAACCAGTGTGATTTAATATTTATTATGAGAAACACTGTGATTACCTCCGTCTAGGGCTTGATATACCAGTGTGGTTTAATATTTATTATGAGAAACACTGTGATTACCTCCGTCTAGGGCTTGATATACCAGTGTGGTTTAATATTTATTATGAGAAACACTGTGATTACCTCCGTCTAGGGCTTGATATACCAGTGTGATTTAATATTTATTATGAGAAACACTGTGATTACCTCCGTCTAGGGCTTGATATTCCAGTGTGATTTAATATTTATTATGAGAAACACTGTGATTACCTCCGTCTAGGGCTTGATATGCCAGTGTGATTTAATATTTATTATGAGAAACACTGTGATTACCTCCGTCTAGGGCTTGATATTCCAGTGTGATTTAATATTTATTATGAGAAACACTGTGATTACCTCCGTCTAGGGCTTGATATACCAGTGTGGTTTAATATTTATTATGAGAAACACTGTGATTACCTCCGTCTAGGGCTTGATATACCAGTGTGATTTAATATTTATTATGAGAAACACTGTGATTACCTCCGTCTAGGGCTTGATATACCAGTGTGATTTAATATTTATTATGAGAAACACTGTGATTACCTCCGTCTAGGGCTTGATATACCAGTGTGATTTAATATTTATTATGAGAAACACTGTGATTACCTCCGTCTAGGGCTTGATATACCAGTGTGGTTTAATATTTATTATGAGAAACACTGTGATTACCTCCGTCTAGGGCTTGATATACCAGTGTGGTTTAATATTTATTACGAGAAACACTGTGATTACCTCCGTCTAGGGCTTGATATACCAGTGTGATTTAATATTTATTATGAGAAACACTGTGATTACCTCCGTCTAGGGCTTGATATACCAGTGTGGTTTAATATTTATTATGAGAAACACTGTGATTACCTCCGTCTAGGGCTTGATATACCAGTGTGGTTTAATATTTATTATGAGAAACACTGTGATTACCTCCGTCTAGGGCTTGATATACCAGTGTGGTTTAATATTTATTATGAGAAACACTGTGATTACCTCCGTCTAGGGCTTGATATACCAGTGTGATTTAATATTTATTATGAGAAACACTGTGATTACCTCCGTCTAGGGCTTGATATTCCAGTGTGGTTTAATATTTATTATGAGAAACACTGTGATTACCTCCGTCTAGGGCTTGATATACCAGTGTGGTTTAATATTTATTATGAGAAAGGGCTTGATATTCCAGTGTGGTTTAATATTTATTATGAGAAACACTGTGATTACCTCCGTCTAGGGCTTGATATACCAGTGTGATTTAATATTTATTATGAGAAACACTGTGATTACCTCCGTCTAGGGCTTGATATACCAGTGTGGTTTAATATTTATTATGAGAAACACTGTGATTACCTCCGTCTAGGGCTTGATATACCAGTGTGATTTAATATTTATTATGAGAAACACTGTGATTACCTCCGTCTAGGGCTTGATATTCCAGTGTGATTTAATATTTATTATGAGAAACACTGTGATTACCTCCGTCTAGGGCTTGATATACCAGTGTGGTTTAATATTTATTATGAGAAACACTGTGATTACCTCCGTCTAGGGCTTGATATACCAGTGTGGTTTAATATTTATTATGAGAAACACTGTGATTACCTCCGTCTAGGGCTTGATATACCAGTGTGGTTTAATATTTATTATGAGAAACACTGTGATTACCTCCGTCTAGGGCTTGATATACCAGTGTGATTTAATATTTATTATGAGAAACACTGTGATTACCTCCGTCTAGGGCTTGATATACCAGTGTGATTTAATATTTATTATGAGAAACACTGTGATTACCTCCGTCTAGGGCTTGATATTCCAGTGTGGTTTAATATTTATTATGAGAAACACTGTGATTACCTCCGTCTAGGGCTTGATATTCCAGTGTGGTTTAATATTTATTATGAGAAACACTGTGATTACCTCCGTCTAGGGCTTGATATTCCAGTGTGATTTAATATTTATTATGAGAAACACTGTGATTACCTCCGTCTAGGGCTTGATATGCCAGTGTGGTTTAATATTTATTATGAGAAACACTGTGATTACCTCCGTCTAGGGCTTGATATACCAGTGTGGTTTAATATTTATTATGAGAAACACTGTGATTACCTCCGTATAGGGCTTGATATTCCAGTGTGGTTTAATATTTATTATGAGAAACACTGTGATTACCTCCGTCTAGGGCTTGATATTCCAGTGTGGTTTAATATTTATTATGAGAAAGGGCTTGATATTCCAGTGTGGTTTAATATTTATTATGAGAAAGGGCTTGATATTCCAGTGTGGTTTAATATTTATTATGAGAAACACTGTGATTACCTCCGTCTAGGGCTTGATATACCAGTGTGATTTAATATTTATTATGAGAAACACTGTGATTACCTCCGTCTAGGGCTTGATATTCCAGTGTGATTTAATATTTATTATGAGAAACACTGTGATTACCTCCGTCTAGGGCTTGATATTCCAGTGTGGTTTAATATTTATTATGAGAAAGGGCTTGATATTCCAGTGTGGTTTAATATTTATTATGAGAAAGGGCTTGATATTCCAGTGTGGTTTAATATTTATTATGAGAAACACTGTGATTACCTCCGTCTAGGGCTTGATATACCAGTGTGATTTAATATTTATTATGAGAAACACTGTGATTACCTCCGTCTAGGGCTTGATATTCCAGTGTGATTTAATATTTATTATGAGAAACACTGTGATTACCTCCGTCTAGGGCTTGATATACCAGTGTGGTTTAATATTTATTATGAGAAACACTGTGATTACCTCCGTCTAGGGCTTGATATACCAGTGTGATTTAATATTTATTATGAGAAACACTGTGATTACCTCCGTCTAGGGCTTGATATACCAGTGTGGTTTAATATTTATTATGAGAAACACTGTGATTACCTCCGTCTAGGGCTTGATATACCAGTGTGATTTAATATTTATTATGAGAAACACTGTGATTACCTCCGTCTAGGGCTTGATATACCAGTGTGATTTAATATTTATTATGAGAAACACTGTGATTACCTCCGTCTAGGGCTTGATATTCCAGTGTGGTTTAATATTTATTATGAGAAACACTGTGATTACCTCCATCTAGGGCTTGATATACCAGTGTGGTTTAATATTTATTATGAGAAACACTGTGATTACCTCCGTATAGGGCTTGATATTCCAGTGTGGTTTAATATTTATTATGAGAAACACTGTGATTACCTCCGTCTAGGGCTTGATATTCCAGTGTGGTTTAATATTTATTATGAGAAAGGACTTGATATTCCAGTGTGGTTTAATATTTATTATGAGAAAGGGCTTGATATTCCAGTGTGGTTTAATATTTATTATGAGAAAGGGCTTGATATTCCAGTGTGGTTTAATATTTATTATGAGAAAGGGCTTGATATTCCAGTGTGGTTTAATATTTATTATGAGAAAGGGCTTGATATACCAGTGTGGTTTAATATTTATTATGAGAAAGGACTTGATATTCCAGTGTGGTTTAATATTTATTATGAGAAAGGGCTTGATATTCCAGTGTGGTTTAATATTTATTATGAGAAACACTGTGGTACCCTCAGTCTAGGGCTTGCTATACTAGGATGTGTCTAAGCAGGGGCAGTGTGCCACAGCCACGTGGTTTGAGTGGCTTGCAATCTGAATTGTTACGCTTTCCAATTCCCCAATAGTTTCCATTAAAAAAGTAACACTGTTAGCAGCTGTGCTTGTGCTCTGCTTTTATTACATTCTGCTGCATAAATTTCACCACGTTTCATGTGCAGCAGGCAGTGTTGTGTGATACACAGCCGTTATGGATTCTGACCCCTGCTGGTGAGATGAGAGGAGGTTAACAGCTCTAAATCCTGAATGCAGACGAGCCCGGCTCTTTGGTGTGGTTAAGACATCTGCTTGTGGTGTGCGAGGTCGCCCATCCAAAGCTAATCTCACAAATTGAAGAACCTCAGCAGTATATTTGTAGGTGGAAAAATATGTCACTAAAAGGCTAAGGAGGTAGTTATGGAAATTAGTATCAACAGCTGATTTAGTGTGTCTTAATAACATTTGTGCTGCTGTGGGACCAAGTGCTAAAAAAATTAAAATACCAGTTGTTCAATGTTGTCTAGGGCATGCTTAGAAGTACTAACAAGCTTCATTAGTCACGTTACATGCCTTAGAGGTAGAAGGGTTCTGTTCTTATAATTCATGTCATGCTTTGCTTAACGCACAGGTATTTCTTATTTATTGTTAAATCACATGCTGTGTTTTAAAGCCCTGTTTTGAAACCAAGGTTTTTCTGTTATTGCTGTTTGCCCTGCAGCTGCTGAGGCTGTGTTAGTGTTTACAGTGAAGGGAGGGGTATTGGGAGAAACCTGTTTGAATCTGTGGCTGCTATATAGGAAGCAGGATTGAAACGTGAACTAATCCCAGGTTTTACTGCACAGCACCCACAGGAAGCAGCTCCCCATCTTACTGGATTTTGTCAGCTGTTAGCATCCGGATTGCTGAGTTTATTGATTGCTGTGAGGTAGATGCACCTGATTTGTAGTCCGTACAGCTCACTAGCACACACCGGTCACAGCCCGCTACTCCAGGTTCTTACATCACTGCGCTGGCTTCCTGTTCAATTCAGGACTGACTGCATGGTTTTGAGCCTTTATATTTACAGGTGTGTATGTGCCTTATGCTCTGAGTTGAACCTTGAGATCAGCAGACCTTTTGCTAGTTCCTAGAAATCAGGAGGGGCACTGCTGTGCTATGCTATGCTCCCTGTGTTTGTATTTCATTTGAATTCATGAAAAACATCTATGATAACAAGTTCATTGGATAGTCATTAAAAAAATAATGAAATGAAGTGAACACTGTGCTTTCAATATTGACATAGCAGTCATCGCAGAGTACAGTAATTAAGCCCATCACCTGATCCTGCCTAAACTCACTGCCCTGCTTCCACGACCTGCTGCTGTCAGGATTCTAGCAACACTGAAAGGTCACTCCTCCCAGCTCCGCGGTGCCTGAACTCACTGCCCTGCTTCCACGACCTGCTGCTGTCAGGATTCTAGCAACACTGAAAGGTCACTCCTCCCAGCTCCGCGGTGCCTGAGCTCACTGCCCTGCTTCCACGTCCTGCTGCTGTCAGGATTCTAGCAACACTGAAAGGTCACTCCTCCCAGCTCCGCGGTGCCTGAGCTCACTGCCCTGCTTCCACGACCTGCTGCTGTCAGGATTCTAGCAACACTGAAAGGTCACTCCTCCCAGCTCCGCGGTGCCTGAGCGAGCAGCTTGCTGGATGTTAGAGCTCATGACAAGCGAGTGCTGCTGCCAGGGTTTAGCTGCAGCCTTCAGGCTTGTTGGATGCTCCTGCTCACTGAGCTTCCTCCTTGGACTTTTATTGGATTTGTTTATAGTTCTTAGCCCCCTGGAAGCTCATTTTCCTCTCATCCCGGGCGCTGACATCTTTACTGCTGTATCAAAGCCGTGACAGTAAGGCAGTAAAAATGTCAGCACCCGGGATGAGAGGAAAATGAGCTTCTGATAAATACATCTTAATAGCACTTTATACCAGTATGAGTATCAGCACACCCCTGAATACTATTATTATTATTATTATTACTGGTATTATTATTATAGCTGTTAACGTAAGGATTATTGCCCACATTGCCAAACGGATAACACAGCAATAACGACACAAAAGCCAGGGCCCTTGTAGTTTTTGTTTTCTTTCTGATCGCTCCTGCAGTGGTCAGAGGACACGCCCCTGATCTGGGGATGTGTTGCTACAGTTACTTTTCTTTTTAATGTCGTAGATATTTTAGTTTTAAGCAACAGTACAAACAAAGCCTGTACTTGACTTGTGTACGGTTCCCAGACCTCCCGGAGAAACTGGGATTGTCCCAGTCTTTATTGTGTGTCCCAGTCAGAAACAGTAAGATTATATTCACATGTAAACATATCAAACTGTAGCAGTGTACTCACAAGCCTATTTTAAATTAGCCTTTTAAATTAGTGCCTGTTTTGTTTTGATCAACACAGTCATTTTTATAACTGATTTAAAAAAATATATCCAACCCCAGTGTTGATTTTTTTATTAGGATTGTGTATATGGTTATTTTAACTGCTTCAGAGTTGCTACAGCTTCAATGAATTGAAGAGAAATGTGGATCTGGTAACCCAACTTCAGCGCTACAGGCACTGTTTCCTGAAGGTGAAATCTATTTCTTCAAGGACAATTCTCATAGCCCTTAGCCTGGCCTGTGTTTTATTTTCTCTTAATTGCTTCTCAATTCCACACTTCTCACTCCTTGTCCACCGTGTAACCTTGCTCCTTTGAAGTTTTAAAGTGGATTATCCTGTTCACTTTGCACGGATATGTTTTAAAAGCATGTTCTGACAGCTTAGAATTTAGATTAGTGCCGTCAAGGGGAAATTTTATAAAAAAATGTAACTTGAGGTCATAGTTCAGATATATCTATACAAACTAACTGAGCATTAATGTCTTTGTTTATTTGTTATCTTTGCGATATCCTGGAAAAGGGAATTTTCTCAGGCTTTTCATTCAGGTAATTTATACCATTTCATTTCCATTTCAGCCTCATAAACATGCTGCAGCACAGCCAGTGTTAATTACAGAGCTGTTAATGAATGGCGAGAATGCTGGGCATTGTTTAAAAAAGAAACAAAGTGCATTGTCTCCAAAACACTCATTTCAAGGTTTTTTTAGCAATTTTTTAAATTTTTGGTAAAGTATAACGTTATGGATCTCAGAGTTCAACAGAAAAGCTTATTACTTATATACAGTAACTTGTATTACTTTTAGCAGTATCTTTTGTAACTTTCAGACGTGTTGTATTTTAGGAAAACCTTTCTGACAGCTGGAATTTGGAAGAGTATTTGGTTTAGATTTGTTTTTAAATAGCCTAAATATATTTGGACGGGGGTGGGGGTGTTATTAGAACTTTTAGTTTTTCATACAACACTAATGGTTATGAGTTACTATGAAAATTACTAAAACATTTTTTAACACAAACAGATACTGCAGCTCTGTACAGCAGTTAGTAAAGGTATTGTAATGTTGCATAAAGAAACAGCTTGTGCACCTTGTTAATACTAAGAAACACATCATATAAATAAACTGCTGAGGCAATGTTAATACTGGTAATGTTTACCCCACAGTCTGCTTATTCCAAAATCAGAAAGGCTACAAGCTCTAGCTGTGTGGTAAAATACCTGTGCCATATAGAGAGGCTGACAGGTTGTTCCAGAAGCAGGGGATGCAGTGATTGCTCTGCTGTGGAACAGTGGCAGGTTGTTCCAGAAGCAGGGGATGCAGTGATTGCTCTGCTGTGGAACAGTGGCAGGTTGTTCCAGAAGCAGGGGATGCAGTGATTGCTCTGCTGTGGAACAGTGGCAGGTGTAGCGGGTGTGTGAGTTAATTCCACGGCTCTCAGCCCCAGCACCCTACCAGCCCCTCCCCAGCCCCCGTCCAAGCTGCTCACTCCTGCTAGGGGAGGCTTGGCTGCTTGGCAGTGACCAGGCCCCAGAGCATTAGACCTGGAGAGAAGTTAATCAGAATGAGCATGTGATGCTGTGCGTGTTGTATGAGAAAAAAGGGGCCATGAACCAATCCCTGCCAGGGACTGTTTGTGCACAGAGCACTTTCCTTTTACAGCCTCTTGCTCTGCAGGCTGTTTTAAAGAGACACCCTGTGCACAGCTGCACTTGACAATTCCCTGCTTGGGCTATTCCCGGTGTAGTGCAGCAAGACATACAAACTGTGCGCACACAGTTATGTGCTGGCGTACCTTTTTTGCTGATCTAGTTACTTCTGTCTTTTCCAATAAACAGACTAGCTTGAAACAATTTCTTACTGTACAGCTGGGGTAAGGAGACCTAACTCACTGAGCGTGTGGCTTTATAGAAACTGGGAACTAAGGGCAACAAGTTGAGCTTTCAACCTTCCTAAGATTTGACTTACTCGAAACATATCCTTTGTCGAGCCAACTACTTTTTTCAAAAGAACATACTGGTCTTCTTTTGTTTTCTTTTTTTTTTTTTTATGTATTCCTGAAGAATGGTTTTGATCTGCTGATGTGATTTCTTTTTCCCCCCTGATTACTGAACTCAAGGTGGTTTTTTTTTTTTGCTCATAAACCCGAAGGCGGGCATGATTCAGTCTACTAGCCGCATTGTTGCCCACTGCAGCTCATGAAGCGGTTTGGCAGCTTTAGAGGGAGCAAGAAACGCAAGGACCAGACTGGGAGCACCGGGAGACGGCAGTCCGAACCCCATGGCCTGCCAGGTAGGGCAATCGCTTCCGCTCTGGTTGTGCCAAGAGACAGCAATAATAGAACGTGGCAAAACATAGCGAGGAACGAAGTCAAGTAGACAGGCGTTTGAGAGAGCACGTTATGTTATGAAGGCATTAGCCGAAACCTTTGTCAAACTATTTTGCAGTGCAGTGACAGATTGAGTGTAATGCAGGGAGGGGCAAAAATGATCCCCACCCTTCCAATAGCAGCTTAAAATCTGTTTGCTGGTGGAGTAATTCCTACTGGCTTATCAATCAAGATTTGAGCAGAAAATCATTATTATTAATGTTTTTAAAAGTCTGGATTTAAAGTCCAGTGAAACTGCTTCAGTGTAGATTTTGCAAGGAGTTATGAATGGTAATTGAAGGCTATGTAAAGTTCTATATTCCTGATGTAACATAACCCTAGAAGGATCAAAACGTTTTGATGAGAATGTTTCAAGTTTAAGGGAAGTTATTGTAATGACTTGCAGCTTTTCAATATACTATTACTGTATATTACTGTATATTAATAAATATCACTGTTTATTGACACATGTATCAGTTTTTTACTTGGGACCATGAGCCGCCACCCCCCCCTTCAGTATGTTTACTTGGCTACAGTTTTTTTGGGGTGAGTTAAGGTTACAAACCCTGTTTTGAGGATTAATCCCTCCAGGCCAGGCTAACTCAGGACATAGGTTGACAGTGTTTGGCTTTCTTAAGAAAATTTATTTAGAAACTTAAATGAAGAATTCAAGGTACAGCTTCTAGCTTCATCAGGCAGCAAGCTGCAAAGGCAAGGTTTGAAGGGTTAGGATTTAGCAACAGTCCTGAAGGGTTTATTGTTATTGTAATCATTGGATTTCAGCAATACTTGTTCATTTAAGTGGTGTAGACTTCAATGCCCTACCCTGCTTTGTTTTTGGTAATCACTCTGTCAGACTTACAGCTGTGTTGGCATTCATTATACAGCAGAGTTGTGGTGTGCTGTTCCTAATTGCATGCTGCCTATATCAACTGAAGCAGCGTTGGCAATGTATTATGGGGGATCTCAAGCAGAGAGGAGAAAGCAGAGGGGGAATTGGGGAGCAAGAGGTTTTAGATGCTGAGCAAGAGTTTTTAGATGCTATATTGGGGAGCCAGAGTTTTTATATGCTATACTGAAGTGCCTGTGCCAGCTGCACTGGTAGTTCAGCATATAAGAGGATGGGATTTCTACGACAAACTAAAACTCCAGGGCACAGCCCATTATAAAGAACACTGTCTTAGTAAAAAGGGCAGTTTGGTAGATTGCAGAAATACGCACATGTGACTCAGGTGATAAGAATTACTTCATGTTTGGTCCATTTGCTTTTGACCTACAGAAGTGTGCACATTTATTAGAGCACCTCAAGATTTGTCATTTATATCCTTTATATACCTACCTGCAGGAAAACCTCTGGGTGTCAGGATTTCAATTTGTGATCAGTAATTAATTTCTATTAACCCAAATGAGAGAGAGAGAGAGAGAGAGAGAGAGAGAGAGAGAGAGAGAGAGAGAGACACGGTACTTTTGAAAGGTTTCCATTGGGACACCACAAGCCTATCATTGTTTAGGTCATTCAGATAGCCCATTTCTTATGAGAATCAGCTTGGCAGAACACTGGACTGGGGAGTGTGAAAATGCTGGTCGCTGGAGCATGCTTACAGTGCACTATGAAAGGTCTAAACTGGACCAGACTTGATGCTTCCAGTAAGTAACCAAGGAAACCAAATGTTTGATTTTAGTTAAATGATAAACATCTTAATTGCGCCTCTAAACCCGTTAGTTTTTTTTTTTGTTGTTTGCCTAATAGAAGCGTTCAAGCATTTTAATTATGCACTTTTTTCATTTTTTATCATTTTTTATCATACCAGACCCACCTTTTGGTAGTAAGAAGTGACACAGCAGTCAGAATGTATTCGCGTGTGTCACAGTCATAAGTAAGCCTGTATTTTTTTTCTTGGTTATCACAGATTTCATGATTTCATGAAATGTACCCGTTGACGTGTAATATGCAATTCACCATGAAAGCTCCCATTTCTGAAAGAATAGTATAAATATACAGATACTTTAGCACTTAATAAACTACAGCATTACTGCTGCAGTGCAGTGCCTGTCACATTCAGGAACCTGGCAGCTGGTTTAGTTTGCTTCTAGTAAATGATTGAACACTTTGAATAGAGCTGCCTTCAGCGAAAAAGTCACCAGCTGCTTCAAAGATCAGAGATGTTTCTGCTAAAGATTGTCTATCCTTTTTATTTATTATTACATGTATTTATTTTTATTTTGTTTGATAATTCACTGATGGTGAAAATAGAATAACTTTAAAAGGTGCACATGAAAAACAAAGTATTCAGCATGTAGCAGGTACAGGTGATCAGGTCAGTATTTCATGAAAAACAAAGTATTCAGCATGTAGCAGGTACAGGTGATCAGGTCAGTATTTCATGAAAAACAAAGTATTCAGCATGTAGCAGGTACAGGTGATCAGGTCAGTATTTCATGAAAAACAAAGTATTCAGCATGTAGCAGGTACAGGTGATCAGGTCAGTATTTCATGAAAAACAATGTATTCAGCATGTAGCAGGTACAGGTGATCAGGTCAGTATTTCATGAAAAACAAAGTATTCAGCATGTAGCAGGTACAGGTGATCAGGTCAGTATTTCATGAAAAACAATGTATTCAGCATGTAGCAGGTACAGGTGATCAGGTCAGTATTTCATGAAAAACAAAGTATTCAGCATGTAGCAGGTACAGGTGATCAGGTCAGTATTTCATGAAAAACAAAGTATTCAGCATGTAGCAGGTACAGGTGATCAGGTCAGTATTTCATGAAAAACAAAGTATTCAGCATGTAGCAGGTACAGGTGATCAGGTCAGTATTTCATGAAAAACAATGTATTCAGCATGTAGCAGGTACAGGTGATCAGGTCAGTATTTCATGAAAAACAATGTATTCAGCATGTAGCAGGTACAGGTGATCAGGTCAGTATTTCATGAAAAACAAAGTATTCAGCATGTAGCAGGTACAGGTGATCAGGTCAGTATTTCATGAAAAACAAAGTATTCAGCATGTAGCAGGTACAGGTGATCAGGTCAGTATTTCATGAAAAACAAAGTATTCAGCATGTAGCAGGTACAGGTGATCAGGTCAGTATTTCATGAAAAACAAAGTATTCAGCATGTAGCAGGTACAGGTGATCAGGTCAGTATTTCATGAAAAACAAAGTATTCAGCATGTAGCAGGTACAGGTGATCAGGTCAGTATTTCAGTATTTAAGAACATATGTTGTATAATAGCTGTTAAGAACAATTATTGATTTTAGATGTCACAACACAATTTTTTTCTTCTGCTTTAATAAGTATTATGTTTAATTGTGAAATATCTGTTTTTAGACCGTGATGTACCATGAATTAAGCCTTTTTTTTACCATGAAAAAAATACAGCCGAGCAAATAAGAAATCAAAATAACGTGAAAGAAATGAGAAAATATAGAACATTTTAGATAATTTTGATATATAAATAAAATATTCTAAAAAGAATGAAACAATTACTAACCTTTTAAACATCTGTCTTATTACTGTACATTGTTTTAAAAAAAGAATGTATTTGGCTGTTACTGTCACTTTCAGAGCAGATATCGAGACCCCAGCAGTGGTCTTCTGCACAGTATTGTGGTATTGATCCAAGCTGTTCCTTTAGACTGAGATTATAGGAACAGAACACTTCTTGAACAGCCCTTAGTCAATCACTGATTAGATCTTCCTTAGGGCTTGTAGAGGGGAAAACAGGGAACTTGGCTGGTGGCACATCCAAGATAAAATAAAATAAAAGAATCTCGCCATGGTTAAGTTAGATAGAATATTTGAGCTCACCGTTACAGTTTTTCTACTGAACACAACATAGCAAAACCAGGATGATTGAACAATTTCACTGTTTCTGACCAGGACATAAAATGAAGACTGCAAACTGGTACAATCCCAGTTTTCCTGGGACGCCTGGCAACCCTAGATGCCCTACAGTAGTTATTCTACATAGCAGTGATTCTGTAAAGCAGATTGTTACTATCCCCTGATCTACAAACTGTTGCACTGTTACAGTTATAGTTTTGAAGCAGGCAAGTCACAGTGCAGTGGTTTGCTTGAATGCCCTGACCTTAAGGCACGGCCAAATATAACTGAGCGGTTTATTATAGCTGTGTTAGCGGCTATGGAAACGACATTTTAAAATCAACAAGAATGTTAAGTGGGTTACAGTGTGTGCTCCTGAGGGGTCTCTTTTGCTGACACATACAGAGCATGCTGTTACATTGTCTTCATGGCATGTGAGGAACCAGTTTGCAGCTGCCAGGGCCTGGCTTATTGAAGGCTGCTGATTGGATTCAATAGAGAGACGAAGATGTTTTAACAGGAAATTCCTCAATCTTTATCTTATCTACAGGAGTACATGTCAGCAGCGGCACTATTATAAGAAGCTGATGCTTGAATGTAGCTGGTAAGAGAGCCCAGATAGAGAACTGAAATGTCAAGAGATAATGGAAACGCTGGGTTAAACGTGATTTTGCTCTGGCATCATTTTAATGTCTTTAAATGTCATTTTCCCAGCAGTTGTGTGTAACTGCATTCAGAGATGAGCCTGGGACAGTGAAGCGTTTCAGTCTGATTGCATTAGTTCGCACAGCTAAGCAGAGCTGGTGCTGCTGGATGTGGTTCTGGTGGCTCAGATGGGGCACTCACTCAGTCTGGGAGAGGGGTGCCACCTCTGAGGTACAAAAAAACAGGACATCCCAACAGAAGGGTGTTGTTAAAAGTGTAAACCCACTGTAGAAATCCTCTGTGCATCCAAAAGGTAACATTCAGAATATTAATACTATAGTATTGACCACTGATTCATATTGTGCATCGACTGCAGTGATATAGACTCTGACCTGTGCTCTACCTGCGGTGCTGGCATTGTGATGTTGCTGTAGTACTCTACATGGACGTGGAAGCATTTAAAAACACGTGACCTTTAAGTTTTGAAATCCCAGGACACCTTCCTGAAAGCGGGACAAGTCTGGGAAGGCGCCAGCATGGTGTCGGGGTGCTCTGTAGGCACTCTCTGAAAAGCACCTTGTTCAGGGTGTGAAGTGTCAGTTATCTAATGCGTTCTTGTTGATTCGATTCTGTTTTGGTCACATACTGGTGACTTGGTGCAACCCAAGAGCCATCGGAAGGGCTCTCAAGCAAGTCTGTGTGATATTTCTTACCTCTGCTAGGGGGCAGTGTTGCGGGGGGGGGGGTTTAAGGGTAACACACTTGACTAAATTGCAGTGGCTAAATTCCAGTGCATGTTCCATCTGCTGTTCTAGGACTCCAGTCTTAATGCAAATTTGTTCTCAGTTGATCCTGCATAGTTGACTAAAGGGTTTGACTGACTTGATAGAGGATTGTCTCGTCTTTAACTCCCTCGTTCCAAAATGCCCTGTTATTCTGAAACGTTTCTGTTCTGTTTGCTCGGTCCGTGGACTTATATATTAAAACAATGGACCTCTGCGGAAAAGGTGATCTTCGGCAGTACTTGCTGTAGCATCATCTGTGGACAAAGAGTCGGATCCTGATTGCTATACATTCCTTTTGTGCATTTAACAGGGAAGGAAAGATTCTGTCATTTCAGTGTAAGTCCATTGGGGAAACCAATATGTTTAAAAGGTCAAAGCAACAAGAAGTTTTGGAACAAGGAAACAATAAACTTGTATGTAACTTGGAAGTCAGCAGTCTGCAGTGACGTTAGTTGGCTGTTACATTAAGATAACTGTTGGGGGATCATTATATCAATGGGTGCGTAACGCAGTACCTCTGAGAAGGATTACAAACAGCAGACCATCAAAGGGGAACGTAGAATGCTGAAACTATATTCCATTATTTCATTTGGACTTTGGGGTTCAGCAACCATTCTTATATTTCTGCTTTTAAAACAGCTCTGCTACAGTGCTCTCTAACCTGGTAAGGTGAGAAATGCAGAAGCAAGTGTTAAGACAGATTGGAATAGAATTGATGAGTTGAGGTGAAAATTGCAATTTTATCACAGTTGATAACACATAGAGATCCTAGCAGTGTGAAAAAGACATTGTTTTAGGCAATCTCGGGGTGGAGTGAATTACTTCTAGACGACCACTGTGTGACCTTTAATGCTCTACATTTGCAGTGGTCATTTACTGAGGTCGGCTGCAGCTGTTGTCTGATTTAGTGCGTTAATGAGCCATGCCAAGAAAGATTCGAGGAACATTACTGTGCACTCTGTCTGCTAAAGATGCAAGGGCTGCTGTGGCAGGGCGATTACCCTGCACAGGTGGGAATTAGTGCTGGAGTAATTTTATATGTGGAAATGGGTTTCTTATGTGTCTTTTTGGAGTGGATTTGTGTGATTAAATTATTGTTTACAGACAGCCGCTCGATTGAGACTTGCTGCCTGCTAGGCTTGGTTAAGGGGAAGGGCAGCAAGTGATTGGCTGTGGTGGTCCTCAACCAGCAGGTGGGCGGGTCTTGACCGAGTGTCCGTCAGTTTAAAAACATCCGCTGGAGATGGCTCTGAGTGACTGCAACGCCATGCTACAGAGGAGAGCGTCCGTTCTGCAGGAACGACAGCTATGCAACCCTGAAACTACAAGCGGTGCTTGTGAAGGCAATGCCCAGCCAAGGGCATATGAAGCAGCAGGAGTTGTCTTATGAATACAGACTCATCAGTAGGTTAGTTTAGGGGATATTGATCCCATGTAATGTAGCAGGTTCCTGGAGCGGGACGACTCATTCAATAAGGCTCGCGCTCACCCTGTGTGGCAGCTTTTATTTGTAGCTTTTGTATTGTGTTTTATTTTGCCTTTTGTACAGCCTGCTGTATGTGTCCTCTGTGCGTTGCCATTGTTTACTTTCTGTTTGTATTAATAAATCCTGCGCGCCTGTGCTGGCGTTTCAACTCCACCTCCATTGTCTCTATATTGCTTAAGCAGCGGTTACCCACACATGTGACACAAGCACCTGGTGACAGCTGCTATAACATAGCACCCATAGCAAGACACAGCGCCCATAGCAAGACAGTGTGCTCCCATTAGAACACTGTGTTAGAAATGGCAGTACATTGTTACAATGCCCCCTCCACACCCCCCACAATCAAACGTAAGCCACCCTCCACCTTTGACTCCGAGTGCCGGCCTGTTTGCACCTTGCCAGTTCTCTCAAGACCTGGGGCAGCAGTTGCCACACACTGATTCTGTTGTACAGTTACCACGGTGCACTGTCAGGAATATTTCTGAAGACAAACACTTCCTGCCAGTTCAGCTCTGCTGATGGACTGTCAGCTTTGTGAGAGTAATTCAAAGTCAGCTCATCTGTGTGAGTTGCATGGTACAAGCTATCTTTCAGCTGTGTGAGTTGCATGGTACAAGCTATCTTTCAGCTGTGTGAGTTGCATGGTACAAGCTATCTTTCTGGTGTGTCTTCCCTTTGTTCTGTCACTTTGAACTCATGCAACCCTTACATTAGTTTTATATTTTTGATTTAATCCACCCCAGATGCATCCTTCGAAATCAGAGGTTTTCACTACTTTGAGAGCAGTAGGGTTATAGCCATGTTAGATGGGTTTGCCTTCTCAGTGTGCAACAGGGATTTCTTTAATATGGCGATCAATCGAAAGGGTTTAATACTGCAATTAGTTTGTTTCCGCTCAAATTAATCCTGAAGGTAGGATATGAGATTCTGATACAAGTTTAGAACATACTACTGTGTAACAAGTTATAGAAATCTATTATATTATACATTTCAGTAAATCCTAGATGTTACCCTTGCATATAACGTACGGCACAAATTTAAGGATAAAAAGTGTAAACGACACTTTTTATGTTTATAATAACTTATAATAATTTTACACGGTCATACTGTTCAAGAGGTATGTACAATCTATTAACTTACATTACTTATTCATTTTGTAATGTGCACACATGAGACGCAGCAGGGACATGCTCTGATACTAAACCATAATCAGACACCGTTTAATACTGAAAGGGGCTCTGTCTTGTGAACGTGGTTGTAGCCAATGAAAACATGCCATAACTCTTACCTGTCTTGCACTTCCATTCGCTATCTCACATGTGTAGTTTTTATAACACATGTTATAGCATTTCTATATATGTGTGTGTGTGTGTACAATATATATAGCTGGCTCTTTGAGCTTTTATATATATATATATATATATATATATATATATATATATATATATATATATATATATATATATATACAGTACCAGTCAAAAGTTTGAGTACACTTGCTGGAAACTAGGTTTTTTTCATAATTGACAATGTTTTACATCGTATACGATTCTGTAAATACTTGAAAATGAAAACACACATTACAATATACAAAACAAAACATAAGGAGTATCAAAGCAATGTTCGAGAAAATTGAAAATTGTCTCTCAATCTTGGATTCCTCAAAATACCCACCCTTTGCCTTAATAACAGCCTCACAAACACAAGGCATTCGGTTAACAAGTTTCAGCAGGAGATCACCCGACATGTCTTCCCAGCTCTTCTGCAGCAATTCCCAGAGATGTAGGGCACTTGTGGGTAGCTTTGCTTTGACTCTTCTGTCCAGTTCGTCCCATACAAGTTCTATGGGATTGAAGTCTGGAGACTGGGCAGGCCAGGTCTTCGCCAAATAGTTCTTGCACAACTTTGAGATGTGTTTCAGGTCATTATTTTGCTGAAGAATGAAGGACTTCCCAACTAGCCATAATCCTGATGGAATGGCATGACTCTGAAGTATGCTATGATAGCCATGCTGGTAGAGCTTGCCATGGACTTGGTAAAGATCACCAACTCTGTCACCAGCAAAGCAACCCCAGACCATGACACTGCCTCCTCCGTGCTTGACAGTGGGAATCACACATGCAGAGCTCATGCACTCACCCTCTCTGCGTCTTACAACTACCCGCCGGTTGGACCCAAATATTTCAAATTTTGACTCATCGGTTCATAAGACCAACTTCCACTCCTCAAGCGTCCAGTTTCTGTGTTTTTTGGCCCAGGCAAGTCTCTTCACTCTTAACAATGGTTTCTTTGCAGCAATTCTTCCAGTTAGGCCAGCTTCACGCAATCTCCTCTGAACAGTTGATGTTGAAACATCTGTACTTCTAGTAGCATTTAGCTGAGCTTGTATTTCAGGGGCAGTTAATCACTGGTTTCGCAGGCTTGTGACTCGAATGAACTTGTTCTCTGATTCTGAGGTCACCCTTGGCCTGCCTGACCTTGTTCAGTCCTTATAAGTTCCAGTTTCTTCAAATCTTTTGATGGTCTTGGCCACAGCAGTTACAGACATTACAGACTTTTTCTTTGCTTAACTGAGCGTATTTTGCCATTTTCTGCTCCCTTACAGTTAGGAATGACAAACTTGTGCCTAAGTACACGTATCATATAATGAAATAGTAAGTGTTTATAGACAAGTTTCTACAGTTGAAAGCATAGATAATCATGACAAACCTGGTTTCAAGCAGGTGTACTCAAATTAATGACTGGTCCTATATATATATATATATTTCTATACACACGCATACACACTAAACTGTATACTAGGTTAAATGAAGTTTCCTTGCCTAAATAATAGTTTCACTTCTATTTGTTATTTTTGCAACACAGCTTTCTTGCCTTATCTCCCCCTGATGCTTTGGCTTCTGATGGATTGTTTCAAGCAGATACAATTAAAAGGTGTTACTCAACTGTCGGGAGAGATATCTGTTCACTAATTAGCCTCCCTGCATGTCTTCTGAATGATGCTGTGGGAGAGAGGGGACAGATAAAAACTGAAGAATCCAAAGCAAGCACACAGTGTTTGAAGAGTGTCCGTGGCTCAGTTCACATTACAGGATCTAGAACAACTCTATACCAGTGAAGACACTTTAAACACTCGTAAACTCTGCTGTAAAGTGTACAAGAAACAAAGTCCAGTTAACCAGTGTTCGGCTACTAGCCTTCACCACTGTGTTTTGAGGTCCAGAGTTGTGTTTGTATGTGCTTTAGGAAGGCCCCATACAGTAGGACCTCAGAAGGACTGGAATCCTTAACTCTGAAAACTGAATTCAGAGTTCTGAAGTAAGCTATAAGAAACCTCTAATTCTATAGCCCCATCTTGACCCCATCCTAACACATGACATTGAACGACCAATCCAAGCTTGACTGTGTTCTCCCAAATATAGCACTTATCACACCCTTTGGAATAGGTCTGGACAGATCCACTTACTATCAGTGCAGAATGACTGGGCATGCCAAGGACAGCACTGCATTGAATATTGCACCAGTCTTAGCAGTCACCACTCAGGAAAATTTGTTTTGGGGGTAAAATAGAGAATGAGTGCTGCACGAGTCATTCAGTATTGTTAATAAATGACAATCCTTGCCATATTATTAAAGAGGAGATGATTATCCATTCAGAGATACCTGGGTATTTAGTAAGTGAGGGGTCTGACTGAGGAATAATGGCAATCTAATCCCCACCCCTTGTCTTGCTGTAAATCTTTTGTAGTTCCCAAACTTAAGAACACTACAGTAGGTCTAGGTCTATAAATAATTCTGTTATTTAGCCATATAAATGTCAACAGCTTGGGGTTGGAGTTCATTTTTCTCTCTGTTCTGTATTTGACTTGTTTCACATTCACACTGTCGTCTTTTAGGTGTCATCATGGCCTCTGTATTTGCTTCTCTCTCTAATTAGAAAACGAGTGCGAACAGCCAATCAGCTTCCAGATCTAGCAGGTTTCTGTTTTGCGTAGATGCCCGCTGGAACGATGACGTGCTTAACTGTGAATTAAATGCTAAATTAATCCGCGCATAAATGCCAGCTTTTTCCCTTAACATTCTAATCTACAACTAATTTTATAACATAAAAAGTTACTTAAACATTGATACTTTCTGACGCTGGTCTAGAGAAATCATGTCTGTGACAGGACACCATAATGAAGGCTCAATTCGCAGCTACTGGTCAGCAAACCAACAGGAAAGACACGATTGGTGCACAATTTTGTCATAAGCTGGATCCAAACAGCGCCCTGCCTCAAAACCAGCCAATCAAACTGCCAACCCTGTTTCAGTTCTTTCCGCACCAGCCAATCCACTCCCTGCCTGCTTGAATGACGCCCCACCTCCAACAACAAGTTTCGAGTCTGACTCTATACTACACAGACTATTCAACAATCCTACAGTTAATCTATCTGGCAATGTAATATAATAATAATAAAATCAGTTTTCTCTGTGTGTGTCTTTTCCTATTCTAATTATATTAGGGACTATTTTCCTCAGCGGAAAGTTACCCAGCGAAATGTCAGAAGTTCAGGGTAAATATAGTTTTTTTTAAAGAGAAAATAAATAAATAAATCGTTTCCTAATAGCGATAGAGGCCTTTCGATGATCTACGGCTCGGGACGCATAACTCCAGTCGCGGTCATCTACCACGCGTTAGAGCCCGCATCGATGGGCTCTGTCACTTAATGAGTTCATAATCGTGATGTGCCGGATATTGTAACAGCTTAGAATGCTGACTGACCAATCGGCGCCTGGCATTCTAACATTCCGTTTTATAATTACATATTTAGGCCAGTCCGCTCCTAATGAAATATTGCTGTGTCCTAGAACCCTTTAATCGTGGCAGTATGTGTTATGTATTGCATGCTGTTATGAGGCATGCTTTTATCAGTGTGTTGAACTAACTGACAGGACACTTCGGGAGACCCATGGGCACTGAAATGTTTGAAGATTCTGTTCCCTCATATTTTTAAGACTCTTCTATGTGATAATTTATTGTTACTTTCAGAGCAGTAGCTCATGAATAGCAAATAAAATAAAATAAAAAATCAGTGTTGATGATGAATAAAAAAGCCAGCAAGAGGCCGGATCTGAAATCGACACCTCTAATTAGCGATGCTCTGCTTATGCTGTCTCTTAGCACCGTGCGATTCAAATCGAAAGGGATGGTAACATACTTCAATTCAGACACTTCCAGTAAAGCTGCTAATTTATCAGCATTTCTTTCTTTCTTTTTCTTTTCTCAAGTTACGATTCTTGCTTGTGGAAACCCGACCGGAGCATTTCATATTTGACAATACTATTATCTCTCTGAAATATCGAATCCCAAGCTAGGAAGTTAGGGGGTCCCTTGCTAAAAGTTATTCTTTTTACTCTCTGTACACATAGTCTAAAATACATCTTCATAATAAATACAGATACACTACTTCATTGCCTTTGGAATTAGATGCCACAGACGTTCATTTCAGTTATCTGTTCGTAGGTGGGGTTGGTGTATGTATTTCAAGTTCAGGTTCAAGTGTAGTCTCTACAGGGTAAAGATGATTTAGATCAGAGATCTCCTTTAGAGTTCTGGAGCAGACAGAAACAGCAGATAGCAAATTGGCTGTAGGCCAAGCTGCATAGTTTAAGACCTGATCCAAATATAGCATCTTGAAATGGTTTGTTTGTAATAGTTTATGTAACCCAGAAGGGAAGTAATTTGATTAAGCTGGGGGAATAAAATAGTAAGCCTTCATAGCTAGTATTTATGTGACACTGTGTGATAAGTATTATGCTATTGAGATGTGCAGAAACAATGTGTTACACTAGCGACACAGGTTTGCTTTACAATCAGTGACTGGGTGCCTGCTTATCCACACTAACACAATTCAAGTGGTTTTTACTTACCAAAAAATGGTGCATGTTTTGCCCAGGGTTGCCTGGTTTGTTATTAAATGTCTACATGTGTTGGTAGCAAAACTTCCTATTTAATCAAATGAAATATTCAAATATATAGGGGGTCCTGGAAAACAATACAAGAGAGCATTGCCATGTGGAAAACACAATTACAATATACAGACAACACCATAAAAACATGTGTGGTTCAAACTTCATCAGCAGCACACAGAGACCTAAGACTAGTATCAATAAGACATGTATCTATTTGTGAATGTGGACTGAGGGAGAAGCATTGGCAGGAGGTTCTAAGCAATTCCTTCGTATGATCTTTAAAATCAGAAAAGGATAGATTATCAGATTGCCTGTTCATACTGTGGTGGAAACAATCCCACGTCTTCAGGAGTTGGTATGTAAAAGATGATTCACCTGTACGTGTTGGAATCCTTGGAACAGTCAAATTAACAGAATCCTGATTTAAAAAAAGAAGTGTACCATGGTGTGTTTGCAGCTTTGTCATGCTTTCCCCATGGCTAGACTCTGAATTTACCCCAGTTTACTCTGGTTTGCATTGTTTATTAATAAGCATGTTTATTATTTACAATGCTTACCTATGCTCATGCTTTCACTGTGCTTTATTACACTTTGCTGTGCTGATAGGATAGGACAGTAATATCTTTAGGATATAGAACTATAGAATAACAACAGGCAATGAATGTATGCTAAGGAAAGGGAAAGTCTGCTTTGGGGACATACACCTAAACTGGAGCTGCACAAGATTCTGTTCAGCGTCACTTCGAATCTGTGCAGCGTCACTTCGAGTCTGTGCAGCGTCACTTCGAGTCTGTGCAGCGTCACTTCGAGTCTGTGCAGCGTCACTTCGAGCTAACCAATTTTGTTTTGCTGATGGGTTTACTGACTTGAACAGACCCAGATACAATTAAATGAATCTCATAAAGAAAGAACACTTTGGAAAGCCTGAAGTCCTATTAACTGTACAGAAGGTCGGTCATTATAGCCATGTGAATGAACAATAGCTCAAGAGGGCTGGAAAAAAGGGACGTGTGAAACATCGTTTATATGGGCTTCTGTTGAAGAGGGAAGAAAGAGAAAGTGGGGATGGGTCGGATGCTTTGTGAGCTGGTAGCATTCCCATATACTGGAGTTGATGTTTAGCTTCCATAAGAAACAATAATTAGAGAATTGAAAGGGTTGTCCAAGATAATGGTAACCCACTGTGACGCGGTGATGCAGTGCAGGAATGAAACACACAAACTGTAATCTGGTTAGGAAAGGGGACTTGATTTATTTTTAATCCAGGTCTAGTGACCAAACAATAAACCTCAGCAATACACAACAATGTGTGATGCGCAGAGGAAATAACTGGTTCCAGTCCAAACAATAAACACAATTTATCCGCCCCACAATAATACCTAACCTGGTCACCAGTCCTGGGTGCGTGCAGTAGTGCTCGTGGTGGGTGATAACAGGTTATTTTGTGACTGTGGTGTAATGCTGTTCCGGCTTTGTGCTGGTCCAAGGCGACAGCTCCCGATACATGTCAGCTGTCTGGTGGTTTACAATCAAGACAATTGCTAACAAGCACAAACAAACAAAACACTCACAAATGTGATTTCGGTTTTCACTGGGGTCTCTCACAGTCCTTCTAATTTATAATTACAAAACCAAGCGAAGGAACAGATTGCGATTCTCTGTTCCCTTTTTATGCTGTCACGCATGACCCCTTGGTAAACAAGTGCAGCAGCCTCTACAATCTGCAGCTGCTACGTCGTTTCCCTTCCGGGTCAATACGTTCTTGCAACAGAGTCTTGCCGCCTTCCAGACTGACCGACTTCCCGACCGTGGGATAGAACTGTCAGGCCAGTCTGTCCAAAGAACTCTGTTCTCGCTGCTTAGCGCCCTCACAGGTCAGGAGGGAGATTTACAACCAAGATTCATTGTATTTCTGTCACACCCACACAGAGAAAATCAAACTTGAAACCGATGTGTCCATCTTAACTAATATCTTCTTTCTTTCTTCGTGTTTCATTTTGATGTCATTTTCAGTTTCAGGCATAACATTCTGTGGATGATATAGTACCCCTTGCAGCCTCAATGAGGATCTAAGAATCACGTGTAACCTTTAAGCAAATCGGGGGACACCAGAGTGCAACCATAAACCTGTCCCCCTGCAACACTCTCCTCCCAGTGTAACCATAAACCTGTCCACCTGAAACATTCTGCAGGAAGTACACCAGTAAGAAATCAGTAAGAGGACAAGTTTATGGTTACACTGTATCAGATGTGTTTATATGTTAGCTCCATCAGGGTCACAGGTTCTTTCAACTTCTATGTTTTAAAAAGTCCCGAGGATGTGATGACAGAAACAGAAAGTGATACAAAGTGACTCTAAACAACAATACCTCACCAGACTGAGATTTCATAACAAGCTGCCCTTTATTCAATTCATATTTTCCACTGAACTGCAAATGACATAGTTAGCACTTCCATTCCCTGTAGATTACGTTGAAAGGCTATTTGTTTTTATTAAGAATATCATAGAGCCTATGTTAGCTCATTTAACATACCCCTAGGAGCAGCCTTTGCTCTTCGTTTTGAATGGCATTGTTGCAAGCAAATGCCTTTTAGATCGAAAACAACTGAGTGACAAAAGAGAGGAAGAGAAAAAGACGAGTCAAAAAGTCACTTGAGTTATGAATTCTAAATCACTCAGACCATACTGTGCCACTGGAAATAATTGCTGTAAAAGCATGATTATCAAACCCAACACATTGTAGCTAATCGTAACCTTCCAGCATTTACAGAAGGGTGTGAGCAAACATTAAAACCTGTGTATTTAAAAGCATAGCCCTGTGCTGCCTGCAGTGCTGTTTCTCATTCGAGGCCAGCTCTGACCGCTAATGCATTAGGAAGCATGAGCTCCCTGCCATGTGATGTTGGCTGCAGTGTGTGAGAAGCGTAGAGCAGTCAGTGGGGCTCATGAGGTTTAGTGTCAGCAGTCAGCTCTGACGCACTGCACTGTAGATTGAGCTTGTCTGCTTATCAGGTGCCTTGTGCTGTGTGTGTCACTGTGTTGTATTAAAACAGAGGGCTATGGGAGCGTGTGGTCAGGTGCTGTAATGTTGCACAGTTTGTTTAACCCCTTCACTGCTGCTGAGTGGGAGCTACCTGTAGGTACCTACGGTTCTGTGTCTGTTACAGTGCCAATTTCTTTTACAGTATTGCACAGCAAGGGAGTTGTGGCTCAAGCCAGTATAGCAGCAAGTGCAGGCTCCAGCTCCTCCCACTGTTTGTTTTAAAGAGTGATTGATGAGGTCATTAAGAAGTGAAGGGGACTCCGCCCCCTGTCAGTAGACAAGCTATCAAGGCTCTGTCTCCATGTCTGGGTGTGCAGATTATAATAAAAGAATGTGGGAGGAGCTACTGCTGCTCGTGGCACGTGTTCAGATTGCAGGCACTCAGCCTACAGACAGGAAGTGGCTACAGCTCAGGAATAACCCTTTTGTGATCCTGCAACACAGCAGCGTGCTAGCGTAATACACAGTACAGGGGTTCATGAAAACACAGCAGCGTGCTAGCGTAATACACAGTACAGGGGTTCATGAAAACACAGCAGCGTGCTAGCGTAATACACAGTACGGGGGTTCATGAAAACACAGCAGCGTGCTAGCGTAATACACAGTACAGGGGTTCATGAAAACACAGCAGCGTGCTAGCGTAATACACAGTACGGGGGTTCATGAAAACACAGCAGCGTGCTAGCGTAATACACAGTACAGGGGTTCATGAAAACACAGCAGCGTGCTAGCGTAATACACAGTACAGGGGTTCATGAAAACACAGCAGCGTGCTAGCGTAATACACAGTACAGGGGTTCATGAAAACACAGCAGCGTGCTAGCGTAATACACAGTACAGGGGTTCATGAAAACACAGCAGCGTGCTAGCGTAATACACAGTACGGGGGTTCATGAAAACACAGCAGCGTGCTAGCGTAATACACAGTACGGGGGTTCGTGAAAACACAGCAGCGTGCTAGCGTAATACACAGTACGGGGGTTCATGAAAACACAGCAGCGTGCTAGCGTAATACACAGTACAGGGGTTCATGAAAACACAGCAGCGTGCTAGCGTAATACACAGTACGGGGGTTCATGAAAACACAGCAGCGTGCTAGCGTAATACACAGTACGGGGGTTCGTGAAAACACAGCAGCGTGCTAGCGTAATACACAGTACGGGGGTTCATGAAAACACAGCAGCGTGCTAGCGTAATACACAGTACAGGGGTTCATGAAAACACAGCAGCGTGCTAGCGTAATACACAGTACAGGGGTTCATGAAAACACAGCAGCGTGCTAGCGTAATACACAGTACGGGGGTTCATGAAAACACAGCAGCGTGCTAGCGTAATACACAGTACAGGGGTTCATGAAAACACAGCAGCGTGCTAGCGTAATACACAGTACGGGGGTTCATGAAAACACAGCAGCGTGCTAGCGTAATACACAGTACGGGGGTTCATGAAAACACAGCAGCGTGCTAGCGTAATACACAGTACAGGGGTTCATGAAAACACAGCAGCGTGCTAGCGTAATACACAGTACGGGGGTTCATGAAAACACAGCAGCGTGCTAGCGTAATACACAGTACGGGGGTTCATGAAAACACAGCAGCGTGCTAGCGTAATACACAGTACGGGGGTTCATGAAAACACAGCAGCGTGCTAGCGTAATACACAGTACAGGGGTTCATGAAAACACAGCAGCGTGCTAGCGTAATACACAGTACAGGGGTTCATGAAAACACAGCAGCGTGCTAGCGTAATACACAGTACAGGGGTTCATGAAAACACAGCAGCGTGCTAGCGTAATACACAGTACGGGGGTTCATGAAAACACAGCAGCGTGCTAGCGTAATACACAGTACAGGGGTTCATGAAAACACAGCAGCGTGCTAGCGTAATACACAGTACGGGGGTTCATGAAAACACAGCAGCGTGCTAGCGTAATACACAGTACAGGGGTTCATGAAAACACAGCAGCGTGCTAGCGTAATACACAGTACAGGGGTTCATGAAAACACAGCAGCGTGCTAGCGTAATACACAGTACAGGGGTTCATGAAAACACAGCAGCGTGCTAGCGTAATACACAGTACAGGGGTTCATGAAAACACAGCAGCGTGCTAGCGTAATACACAGTACGGGGGTTCATGAAAACACAGCAGCGTGCTAGCGTAATACACAGTACGGGGGTTCGTGAAAACACAGCAGCGTGCTAGCGTAATACACAGTACGGGGGTTCGTGAAAACACAGCAGCGTGCTAGCGTAATACACAGTACGGGGGTTCATGAAAACACAGCAGCGTGCTAGCGTAACACACAGTACAGGGGTTCATGAAAACACAGCAGCGTGCTAGCGTAATACACAGTACGGGGGTTCATGAAAACACAGCAGCGTGCTAGCGTAATACACAGTACAGGGGTTCATGAAAACACAGCAGCGTGCTAGCGTAATACACAGTACAGGGGTTCATGAAAACACAGCAGCGTGCTAGCGTAATACACAGTACAGGGGTTCATGAAAACACAGCAGCGTGCTAGCGTAATACACAGTACAGGGGTTCATGAAAACACAGCAGCGTGCTAGCGTAATACACAGTACGGGGGTTCATGAAAACACAGCAGCGTGCTAGCGTAATACACAGTACGGGGGTTCGTGAAAACACAGCAGCGTGCTAGCGTAATACACAGTACGGGGGTTCGTGAAAACACAGCAGCGTGCTAGCGTAATACACAGTACGGGGGTTCATGAAAACACAGCAGCGTGCTAGCGTAATACACAGTACGGGGGTTCGTGAAAACACAGCAGCGTGCTAGCGTAATACACAGTACGGGGGTTCATGAAAACACAGCAGCGTGCTAGCGTAATACACAGTACAGGGGTTCATGAAAACACAGCAGCGTGCTAGCGTAATACACAGTACGGGGGTTCGTGAAAACACAGCAGCGTGCTAGCGTAATACACAGTACGGGGGTTCGTGAAAACACAGCAGCGTGCTAGCGTAATACACAGTACGGGGGTTCATGAAAACACAGCAGCGTGCTAGCGTAATACACAGTACGGGGGTTCATGAAAACACAGCAGCGTGCTAGCGTAATACACAGTACGGGGGTTCATGAAAACACAGCAGCGTGCTAGCGTAATACACAGTACGGGGGTTCGTGAAAACACAGCAGCGTGCTAGCGTAATACACAGTACGGGGGTTCATGAAAACACAGCAGCGTGCTAGCGTAATACACAGTACGGGGGTTCGTGAAAACACAGCAGCGTGCTAGCGTAATACACAGTACGGGGGTTCATGAAAACACAGCAGCGTGCTAGCGTAATACACAGTACGGGGGTTCGTGAAAACACAGCAGCGTGCTAGCGTAATACACAGTACGGGGGTTCGTGAAAACACAGCAGCGTGCTAGCGTAATACACAGTACGGGGGTTCGTGAAAACACAGCAGCGTGCTAGCGTAATACACAGTACGGGGGTTCGTGAAAACACAGCAGCGTGCTAGCGTAATACACAGTACGGGGGTTCGTGAAAACACAGCAGCGTGCTAGCGTAATACACAGTACGGGGGTTCATGAAAACACAGCAGCGTGCTAGCGTAATACACAGTACAGGGGTTCATGAAAACACAGCAGCGTGCTAGCGTAATACACAGTACAGGGGTTCATGAAAACACAGCAGCGTGCTAGCGTAATACACAGTACAGGGGTTCATGAAAACACAGCAGCGTGCTAGCGTAATACACAGTACGGGGGTTCGTGAAAACACAGCAGCGTGCTAGCGTAATACACAGTACGGGGGTTCATGAAAACACAGCAGCGTGCTAGCGTAATACACAGTACAGGGGTTCATGAAAACACAGCAGCGTGCTAGCGTAATACACAGTACAGGGGTTCATGAAAACACAGCAGCGTGCTAGCGTAATACACAGTACAGGGGTTCATGAAAACATAGCAGCGTGCTAGTGTAATTCACAGTACAGGGGTTCACATACAAACGACTGGGCAGAATGTATTGGGTCTGCTTTGAGAGTAATATAAATAATAACTAAATAGAACCACCATGTTTAACACGAGCACTAGGGATAGACTATTAGTAGACAAGCCTGGATGTCACTGCTTTGATTTGTTTTAAGGTTATATTTGTTTTATTTTGCATAAACCAAACACATTAATCAAGTCTCTGGAGACACATTTTGAACTCTTGATGTCCTTTGAAAGACCCTATTATTATACCATAAATAGAAAGGCCCACAATTCTCATTTTTGAACCAAAAACACCAAACACAAGAAAACAACAGTAAGATAAATAAGCAGCCCTGTTTTTCCTCAGCCCCTGATTATTACTGTAATTGTTGTACTCCAGCGTCACCCTGCCCATTCAGTAAGTGCTGTCTGCTGGCACGGTGGCGTTGCTGAGGATTCCCACACTGACTTGTTGTCCCAAAACACAGGATTTCAAGTTTGTGCACGAGTGCTGCAGTAAAGAAGATGAATGAGAGTTCAAAATGGGCTAACCTGTGTTTTAAATAAAATGTACAGGTTTTAACCCACTAAAGCCCGGGTAGCTCATCTGGAGAGGCAGAAAGGACCAGTGTTGACTAAGTGTCTTGACTTTATATTATATTATTAATATACAACAGATGAAACCAAATATACATAATGAAAAGGATAACTTTGTTATATGACAAATACAAACAATTGTACATAATGAAATAACCTGTATCAAGCTATAATTTCATATTCTGGGAGATCAGAAAGGGTAATGCAGACCCTAAATACTCTCCCTTCTTCTCAGAACTGTTCCTGGGTTGTTCAGGAAGGTTAGGAGCCTGCACTCTCCCTCTGTTCCTGGGATGTTCAGGAAGGTTAGGAGCCTGCACTCTCCCTCTGTTCCTGGGATGTTCAGGAAGGTTAGGAGCCTGCACTCTCCCTCTGTTCCTGGGATGTTCAGGAAGGTTATGAGTCTGCACTCTCCCTCTGTTCCTGGGTTGTTCAGGAAGGTTAGGAGTCTGCACTCTCCCTCTGTTCCTGGGTTGTTCAGGAAGGTTAGGAGTCTGCACTCTCCCTCTGTTCCTGGGTTGTTCAGGAAGGTTAGGAGCCTGCACTCTCCCTCTGTTCCTGGGTTGTTCAGGAAGGTTAGGAGCCTGCACTCTCCCTCTGTTCCTGGGTTGTTCAGGAAGGTTAGGAGCCTGCACTCTCCCTCTGTTCCTGGGTTGTTCAGGAAGGTTAGGAGCCTGCACTCTCCCTCTGTTCCCGGGTTGTTCAGGAAGGTTAGGAGCCTGCACTCTCCCTCTGTTCCCGGGTTGTTCAGGAAGGTTAGGAGCCTGCACTCTCCCTCTGTTCCTGGGTTGTTCAGGAAGGTTAGGAGCCTGCACTCTCCCTCTGTTCCTGGGTTGTTCAGGAAGGTTAGGAGCCTGCACTCTCCCTCTGTTCCTGGGTTGTTCAGGAAGGTTAGGAGCCTGCACTCTCCCTCTGTTCCTGGGTTGTTCAGGAAGGTTAGGAGCCTGCACTCTCCCTCTGTTCCTGGGTTGTTCAGGAAGGTTAGGAGCCTGCACTCTCCCTCTGTTCCTGGGTTGTTCAGGAAGGTTAGGAGCCTGCACTCTCCCTCTGTTCCTGGGTTGTTCAGGAAGGTTAGGAGCCTGCACTCTCCCTCTGTTCCTGGGTTGTTCAGGAAGGTTAGGAGCCTGCACTCTCCCTCTGTTCCTGGGTTGTTCAGGAAGGTTAGGAGCCTGCACTCTCCCTCTGTTCCTGGGTTGTTCAGGAAGGTTAGGAGCCTGCACTCTCCCTCTGTTCCTGGGTTGTTCAGGAAGGTTAGGAGCCTGCACTCTCCCTCTGTTCCTGGGTTGTTCAGGAAGGTTAGGAGCCTGCACTCTCCCTCTGTTCCTGGGTTGTTCAGGAAGGTTAGGAGCCTGCACTCTCCCTCTGTTCCTGGGTTGTTCAGGAAGGTTAGGAGCCTGCACTCTCCCTCTGTTCCCGGGTTGTTCAGGAAGGTTAGGAGCCTGCACTCTCCCTCTGTTCCCGGGTTGTTCAGGAAGGTTAGGAGCCTGCACTCTCCCTCTGTTCCTGGGTTGTTCAGGAAGGTTAGGAGCCTGCACTCTCCCTCTGTTCCTGGGTTGTTCAGGAAGGTTAGGAGCCTGCACTCTCCCTCTGTTCCTGGGTTGTTCAGGAAGGTTAGGAGCCTGCACTCTCCCTCTGTTCCTGGGTTGTTCAGGAAGGTTAGGAGCCTGCACTCTCCCTCTGTTCCTGGGTTGTTCAGGAAGGTTAGGATCCTCTACTCTCCGACATAAGAAATACATTATGACTGCTGCCGTAATGCTTTTTCCTATCAGCTGCTTTCTGATTTTTTCTTTGCAGCCAAATAAGACCAATTTGAAATCAGTTCTGCCGCTTCATAAATCTCATTTTAATATCACAGACTTAATTTGCATGTGATCCCCACCTACAATTTGCCCATGCATATCATTAAGGCTTGACACACCGTAAAGTGCATGGCTAGTGAGCGGCGGAGTGCATTGCACGACAGAGAGCTTTTTGGCTGCGCAAACACGGCCTTAACTTGCCAAAAGTGTCATGATACATACGGGGTAATTTTAAGGCTGGCTTAAACTCGGTGGCATGTTCTTAATACCATGACAAACGTTTGATAGATCAGCTATTACCATTCAAACGTGTGATAGACACATAATCTGAACCATTAAATAACGAATCCAGAAGATTGTTTATTTTATTTTGAATGGTGCTAACACAATAAATGACTGCTGTTAACTTGCTGAGCACAGTGATACTGTTTTGTACTTTATTTAAATAAAGTGTGAAGACAACAGCAAAACCAGGACAGTTTAACAATTTTACTGTTTCTGACCGGGACAAAAAAAAGAAGGCAGAAAAGTAAAAGAATCCCAGTTTTCCCAGGATGTCTGGTAACCCTAGGCAGGGAATCAACTCAGCCACTAGCAGATCAACTGTACTGTATGTCTGTGATTCTCTTAGCCTCTTTTTACATGATTACATCATTACAGGACTAACCCTTTTTTGTATGTATCTCACCCCCTTTTGTAGATATCAGAGCTGTATATGGCTGGGCCCTGTGGATTCTCTGATTTCTGCGATGCTAGGTGCTTTAACGTCTCTGCCATGAATGTTGTTGTCACGTAGCAAAGTCGTAAAACTGGCTTGTGATGGCTTCATTTCTGCAGTCGTTAGGCAGCTGTGTGTGTTTGCTTATGGAGTCGGGAGGGGTGGGGGGATTTGTCTGGGAGACACTGCTTTATATTCTGGAGCCATCTAATGATGGCATTGGGCGGGTGAGATGGAGGATAAGAGCTGGCAGTTTTATGAGGCAGTTATGAATAAAGCCTTTTTCACTGATTTGGGCTGCTTCAGTGAAGGGAAGTGGCAGGCCTGCTGATTAAACAGTTTTGAGTTCTGAGTTACAGCGTCTGAAATAAGCTAAAAATGATAATTAAAAAAAGCATTAGAATTGCTTTCCCAGGGGAATCTGAACTAAGCTAATACATTCAAACCCTGACAGCTCAGTAGCAAGTGATGCATTGCTCTCGTCCTGGCTCCGTTAATGCCTTCGTTTTCCCTTCCATGAGGGATACACCGATGTGGTCTCATTCACCCGGGTCTCTCAGCATTTCATACTCATCTGTGTAATCAGATTAAATGCAGGCAGACAAAGAGGTTTCAAAGGTAATGGTTCATGCAGTCGTAAAGGCTTCTGTTAAAGGCACAGAAAGTCTCCTCTGTGCCCGCGAGGTGCAGCTTGCAAAACCCCAATAATGGACGCAAGGCACGAAAGCACGATGCACAAAATCATAAGAAACTAGAAGGCCTCCTGTTCTACACTGATTCACATTCGTTATTCAGCACCCCAGTAAACAAGTAGGATTTAATGAATGCTGTGTAACCAAAAAAAAACAAACAGGAGAAATGTTTTCCATTTTTCTCCACTCTGGTAAAGAAAAGCTCCGACATATAGTGAAATGACTCGTGCATATGAACTACTGACTGTACGTCAGACTTACATTGTAGCTATATGTCGAGAACTCGGTATGGAGTCTGGAGATGCCTTTGTTTAGGAGTGTACAGTATAATATTCTGAGTCCATGTGATCTACCTGTGCATGCATGATTGATTGGTCTAATGGAAGCTATATCTTCAGAAACACTCTCATATGCTAGCACTTTGTGTGATGTACGTTTTCACAGCACTGACACCTTGGCTGGGCTATTGACTGCTTCTGATGAACCTGTGTACATTCAGCATGTGTTAGATTACACTATTTTTACATGGTCTAGAAGAGTTTGAAACAGACCTGGGGCCAATTAGAATTGGTTGCAATTAAAGCAGAATTATTTGCTGAAATTCCAATTACATTGTAATTGAAATGCATTACGAATGACACTACTGCATTGCAATTGAAATGCATTACGAATGACACTACTGCATTGCAATTGAAATGCATTACGAATGACACTACTGCATTGTAATTGAAATGCATCACGAATGACACTACTGCATTGCAATGGAAATGCATTACAAATGACACTATTACATTGAAAAGGATCCCAGACCTACTTTGCAGAATTGGGTGCTGCATATGTTCTACTGAATTATTTTACTAAGTCTTAAGATGTCTGTTGTGTGGTACTTCGCCTGCTTGAACCAGTGCTAGTTAAATATAATATGTTGTGACCAGGCTTGACCTGAAGCAAGGTCCAGTCCAAGGATGCACTGAAGTACACTTATATTACCACAGGCACTGTGCACTGTCGTTGTCTTCCACACTTGAACTGGAGCCACATATTTCATAAATGGCTGCCAGTTATTAATTACTTTCTGCTCCATGGAAAGGCTGTCAGTCCTGCTCCGAAAATATCCTGGTGATTAACTGCTGTTGTAGCAAGCCATTAACTCACTACAACAGCAGTCAATAAACAATGTCATTTTTTAAACATTACGGTATGCAAGACAGTAAATGTTTATACTAAAGCTCACAATTCAGATATGTGTTTAAAATCCCTACTCCCTTTCCCTGCAGCCTCAGGACCCCCCTCACCACCTTCTACTCCAACCCAAGCGACCAAACAACCCTGCTTTCCCCTGGAGACGTACAAGAATGATCCAGAACGGTTAGCGGCACGTCTCCGCTCTTACTCCTCCCCCCCTGACACTGGCCAGCGGCTCTCCCTCCACACGGGCCACACTGTGGTCTCAGCCAAGCCGCCCACACCCTCCCCGATCCCCATTGCTACCTCAGCACCTGTGAGTATGACACTGCATACAGTACCAGCCCAAAGGAAGCCATGGGTTCAATGAAGGCATCCAGTTAACATTTGTTTCACTGGCATGAATTTTAAATAAACTTTTTTTTTTTTTTTTTTAAATGATATTGATTCTTGTTTCAGAAAACAGTTTTCATTGGTTAAAAGGGTAAATAAATCTTGAAAGAATGTAAAAATGATATGTGGTACCACACTAGAGTAACCCTTTCAGTCCTGAATTGGTTTTGTCCAGCTGAAGGGACTCCTTTACTGTGTATACATGAGAACAGGACAGAAACATTTGTTTTTATTACATATTATTACATATATTTCTACACTAGCTCAGACATACAGTGTATAAATATATGTAGGTAAAAAAAAGGCCTGCCTCATTTATACTCAATGAAGGGGTTTACTCTTCAGCTTGCCAAAAATAACTCAGGACTGAAAGGGTTACATTGTGCCTAATCAATAAATACTGACAGGATATTGATTATTGCCTTTATGTTTTTAGAGCTATTTTAAACATCACATAAAAACAGTAGCATCATTCCAAAGGGCTTGTGTGTGACAAGCAAGTAAGAGCTATTGACACTGGGATCGAGATGCACACTACAGTGTGTCATGGAACCTTTGATGATAGTTTTTTCCACTGCTAAATCAATTTGTTCAGTTTTTATTGTCCCTCTCAATCCTTTTATAATGGCCAGGCTTGGTTTCTAAAAAGGATCATGTTTTTGAGTCAATGTTAGACTGGGGGGTTGACGCAGGTTGGCTGAGATGCACTCTCTTTTATGGAAGGGTGAACACAGTCCACCCACTATTTTTGCTGAAGCAGAATTTTTCACAGTCTATCTTCATTGTTATTTATCTTGAATAGTCTCTTTGATTTCTCCCCAGTCCTTAATCCTTTAATGTTCCTGACGCAACTTTTCCTTTTAGTGTGTCTGCCTGTGCTCTCTGGTTAAACAGCCCCTGGAGTCTTGTACTGAAATTGATTATTGGCACCGGGACCTGAAATTCAGTTGACATCTGGTTTTTAAAGGGCGAACACATATTTTAAAGAATGTTATCATATAATTAATAATTTTTATATACCAGTAGCGTTTTTCATAGTGGACCACCTTCACAAAGCGCTTTCCAAGGTAGGAGACTAGGGTGTGTCAACTATGCATCAGCTGCAGAGTCACTTACGACAACGTCTCACCCAAAAGACTGAGTTGTAGAGTGACTTGTTCAGGGTCACACAGTGAGTTAGTGGCTCAGATGAAAGTTCTGGTACTGTGCTCCAGTAGAGCTTCCTGCTTGGTGGATGAAAGTTCTGGTACTGTGCTCCAGTAGAGCTTCCTGCTTGGTGGATGAAAGTTCTGGTACTGTGCTCCAGTAGAGCTTCCTGCTTGGTGGATGAAAGTTCTGGTACTGTGCTCCAGTAGAGCTTCCTGCTTGGTGGATGAAAGTTCTGGTACTGTGCTCCAGTAGAGCTTCCTGCTTGGTGGATGAAAGTTCTGGTACTGTGCTCCAGTAGAGCTTCCTGCTTGGTGGATGAAAGTTCTGGTACTGTGCTCCAGTAGAGCTTCCTGCTTGGTGGATGAAAGTTCTGGTACTGTGCTCCAGTAGAGCTTCCTGCTTGGTGGATGAAAGTTCTGGTACTGGGCTCCAGTAGAGCTTCCTGCTCGATAGATGAAAGTTCTGGTACTGTGCTCCAGTAGAGCTTCCTGCTTGGTGGATGAAAGTTCTGGTACTGTGCTCCAGTAGAGCTTCCTGCTTGGTGGATGAAAGTTCTGGTACTGTGCTCCAGTAGAGCTTCCTGCTTGATAGATGAAAGTTCTGGTACTGTGCTCCAGTAGAGCTTCCTGCTTGGTGGATGAAAGTTCTGGTACTGTGCTCCAGTAGAGCTTCCTGCTTGGTGGATGAAAGTTCTGGTACTGTGCTCCAGTAGAGCTTCCTGCTTGGTGGATGAAAGTTCTGGTACTGTGCTCCAGTAGAGCTTCCTGCTTGGTGGATGAAAGTTCTGGTACTGTGCTCCAGTAGAGCTTCCTGCTTGGTGGATGAAAGTTCTGGTACTGTGCTCCAGTAGAGCTTCCTGCTTGGTGGATGAAAGTTCTGGTACTGTGCTCCAGTAGTGCTTCCTGCTTGATAGATGAAAGTTCTGGTACTGTGCTCCAGTAGAGCTTCCTGCTTGATAGATGAAAGTTCTGGTACTGTGCTCCAGTAGAGCTTCCTGCTTGGTGGATGAAAGTTCTGGTACTGTGCTCCAGTAGTGCTTCCTGCTTGGTGGATGAAAGTTCTGGTACTGTGCTCCAGCAGAGCTTCCTGCTTGGTGGATGAAAGGTCTGGTACTGTGCTCCAGTAGAGCTTCCTGCTCGATAGATGAAAGTTCTGGTACTGTGCTCCAGTAGAGCTTCCTGCTCGGTGGATGAAAGTTCTGGTACTGTGCTCCAGTAGTGCTTCCTGCTTGGTGGATGAAAGTTCTGGTACTGTGCTCCAGTAGAGCTTCCTGCTTGGTGGATGAAAGTTCTGGTACTGTGCTCCAGTAGAGCTTCCTGCTCGATAGATGAAAGTTCTGGTACTGTGCTCCAGTAGTGCTTCCTGCTTGGTGGATGAAAGTTCTGGTACTGTGCTCCAGTAGAGCTTCCTGCTTGGTGGATGAAAGTTCTGGTACTGTGCTCCAGTAGAGCTTCCTGCTTGGTGGATGAAAGTTCTGGTACTGTGCTCCAGTAGAGCTTCCTGCTTGGTGGATGAAAGTTCTGGTACTGTGCTCCAGTAGAGCTTCCTGCTTGGTGGATGAAAGTTCTGGTACTGTGCTCCAGTAGAGCTTCCTGCTTGGTGGATGAAAGTTCTGGTACTGTGCTCCAGTAGAGCTTCCTGCTTGATAGATGAAAGTTCTGGTACTGTGCTCCAGTAGAGCTTCCTGCTCGATAGATGAAAGTTCTGGTACTGTGCTCCAGTAGAGCTTCCTGCTTGGTGGATGAAAGTTCTGGTACTGTGCTCCAGTAGAGCTTCCTGCTTGGTGGATGAAAGTTCTGGTACTGTGCTCCAGTAGAGCTTCCTGCTTGGTGGATGAAAGTTCTGGTACTGTGCTCCAGTAGAGCTTCCTGCTCGATAGATGAAAGTTCTGGTACTGTGCTCCAGTAGAGCTTCCTGCTTGGTGGATGAAAGTTCTGGTACTGTGCTCCAGTAGAGCTTCCTGCTTGGTGGATGAAAGTTCTGGTACTGTGCTCCAGTAGAGCTTCCTGCTTGGTGGATGAAAGTTCTGGTACTGTGCTCCAGTAGAGCTTCCTGCTTGGTGGATGAAAGTTCTGGTACTGTGCTCCAGTAGAGCTTCCTGCTTGGTGGATGAAAGTTCTGGTACTGTGCTCCAGTAGAGCTTCCTGCTTGATAGATGAAAGTTCTGGTACTGTGCTCCAGTAGAGCTTCCTGCTTGGTGGATGAAAGTTCTGGTACTGTGCTCCAGTAGAGCTTCCTGCTTGGTGGATGAAAGTTCTGGTACTGTGCTCCAGTAGAGCTTCCTGCTTGGTGGATGAAAGTTCTGGTACTGTGCTCCAGTAGAGCTTCCTGCTCGATAGATGAAAGTTCTGGTACTGTGCTCCAGTAGAGCTTCCTGCTTGGTGGATGAAAGTTCTGGTACTGTGCTCCAGTAGAGCTTCCTGCTTGATAGATGAAAGTTCTGGTACTGTGCTCCAGTAGAGCTTCCTGCTTGGTGGATGAAAGTTCTGGTACTGTGCTCCAGTAGAGCTTCCTGCTTGATAGATGAAAGTTCTGGTACTGTGCTCCAGTAGAGCTTCCTGCTTGGTGGATGAAAGTTCTGGTACTGTGCTCCAGTAGAGCTTCCTGCTTGGTGGATGAAAGTTCTGGTACTGTGCTCCAGTAGAGCTTCCTGCTCGATAGATGAAAGTTCTGGTACTGGGCTCCAGTAGTGCTTCCTGCTTGGTGGATGAAAGTTCTGGTACTGTGCTCCAGTAGAGCTTCCTGCTTGATAGATGAAAGTTCTGGTACTGTGCTCCAGTAGAGCTTCCTGCTTGATAGATGAAAGTTCTGGTACTGTGCTCCAGTAGAGCTTCCTGCTTGGTGGATGAAAGTTCTGGTACTGTGCTCCAGTAGAGCTTCCTGCTTGGTGGATGAAAGTTCTGGTACTGTGCTCCAGTAGAGCTTCCTGCTTGATAGATGAAAGTTCTGGTACTGTGCTCCAGTAGAGCTTCCTGCTTGGTGGATGAAAGTTCTGGTACTGTGCTCCAGTAGTGCTTCCTGCTTGGTGGATGAAAGTTCTGGTACTGTGCTCCAGTAGAGCTTCCTGCTTGGTGGATGAAAGTTCTGGTACTGTGCTCCAGTAGAGCTTCCTGCTTGATAGATGAAAGTTCTGGTACTGTGCTCCAGTAGTGCTTCCTGCTTGGTGGATGAAAGTTCTGGTACTGTGCTCCAGTAGAGCTTCCTGCTTGGTGGATGAAAGTTCTGGTACTGTGCTCCAGTAGAGCTTCCTGCTTGATAGATGAAAGTTCTGGTACTGTGCTCCAGTAGAGCTTCCTGCTTGGTGGATGAAAGTTCTGAGGTTTCTAATTACAAATAAGAATGTGGCAATTGGGAAAACAAAAACTGTAAGCTATGTGCTGTCTCTTGTTTCATTGTGTTCTCAAATTTATATAGTAGCTCAATTAATGGTAAAAGCCTAGTATAGTTCAGTAACACAGCACAGTAAATGCATGTGAACTAATACTGTGCATATACAGTGATAAACTCATGTAAGGGAAGCCCATTAAAAATGAGATCAATGGCAATATTCTAGGTCAGTAATGCACCTATAGTTTCCGTAACACTCAGACATACATCTTTGTTATAACCTTTCTAAAATGAACATTTTGAAAGACATCTTGTGGTTTACTATTCTCTTTATGTGTTTGTATTTAGTGTGTCTTGTTAATGTTTTCTCTTACAATTCTTGACCCTGAATGTTCTTACCTGTGCTTTTACTCTGCTGTACTACACTTTGCTAAGCTCTTCAGAGGGGAGGCGTCTGGTTAGTGTAGTTAATAACCCATTACATTCTATCAGGGGCCGTTACCCGCTCACTGTCTGGATAGCATCTTGTGGTCTAATGTTAACCTGGTTTTAATAGGCTAAGCCATTAGAAGGGTTAAGTGAGGTGCCACATATTGTACTAAATGAGACATAAATATGGATCTGTCATTTGACAGAACACACTCTGTGTAAATATCTGCCATGTAGTATAGCACAGTGCCTGGGAAGGCCTGATTAAAATATAATTAAAAGCTGTTTGGTCTTACATATGACAATTATCGTAGAAGAGCTGGTAAATACCAAATAAATGTTTACATAACGTTGGCTGTGCTTTTCTGCAACTAGCATAAACATTTTTTGACTCGTTTACCCACGAATAGCCCTGAAGGCTGATAATGTTTCCATCTACTTTGCCAGCTTTCGTCGTTGGACAGAATGAAATGCTGAGGTTTCAATGCACAGGCAGAGGTTGAGTCGTCTCTTATGGATTTGTGGTGTCGACATGCACATGTTATAGTTATAGTGTTGCTTTCTCTTATCCCCACACTGCTGCAAACCTTGAAATCTAATTTTCAATTTTTCATCTGCAGCGGTTGTGTTCACTTAAGCCCCAGGTACTTGCACTGGGAATTGGATTTCCTTGTTTGCTTTGGAAAGGGTGATTTAATGGCAGGTCCCATGGTAGAGCTTATTAGATCTTCGGTTAGCGTTCACAGGTTGCTTTCAGGGTTCAAGTGCAACAGAATTGATTTGCAGGAAACCAGGAACTACTGTGAAGAAAACTCAACATGCTTTCAGGGAACTGATATACCCTGTCCATTATGAAGCCATAAAAATGCTGAGCTCTGGCAATGCCTGATGTGTGGGTCTGCAATGCAACACTTTCCTGTACACACATAAGGGTGTCCTTTACTTTGTTTGAAATCAATTCATTAAAACGTCACACACCTGCAGATTCTTTTAATCAATGCAGAAGGTAACTTTCCAAACAGTGTGACTTTTAATTTTCACAGATGTCTCCTGAGAGAAAACTGTTTCTGAAATGCAAAATAAACAGCTAACATTGTCAAGTCTTGCAGATCCCATAGATAGATGCATTTTTTGGGTGTTTTGGTGCACAGTGTATTTCTTGTTGAATTTCAATTAATGATCAGAGGTACAAATTCGTTGTATCAAAGGATTTTGGTCTTTACTACACACTTTACATGTAACGCTTAGTGACTTTCAGATTTGATAAGCACTCTGTACAGAGAGCTGTACATGTTTTACACATTGTATCATAGACTCTGCAGCTGCTGTCAGCATGCATTTCATTATGATATCATGGGCAGGATTTTCAAAAGGTCGTAAATGGTAACTCCAGTGTTAATCAACAAATCAGTATGCCACATTGATTTTGGCATTTTCAAGCGGTCGTTATGCCTATTTCATTATTAAATAATCATCCTAATGTGATTTCCAAAATTATGTTGATTTACAAAATAATGTTAATATTTTGACGAGCAGGGCTTCTTGAAACTATTTATTTTGTTTGTGTGGGAATTTAAAAGGAAATCCATGTTAATTGTCATAAATTATTAATTTGCACTTGGAAAAGGAGGGTTTTAATTAGTGAAAGAGTACATAACTCACCTTGAAACAGAAATTTAACAGACCGCGTCTGTGACACCAACAATACAGAGAGAGAGAGTGTACAGGAGTTAATTTCTTACAGACAACCTAGATCATTCAATATGTATAATTAGAAAAATATTTTAGCCTTTTCTATACTTGTGGTTATGAAGGAGATTTATTCAGTTATTTTAACCGTTTGTAGCCTTACGGTATGTTTGTTGTATTTCTGAAATGATATGCCATTATTTGCACCCAGTGTAATATTAATACCAAGAAATGATCAATGCAGCTGTAGCCTGTCTGAACTCTGGATACGTACATTATATGACAGCGGACCTTACTGTAGATTTTATTTGAATTATACAAATACTAACCTAAGAGTGAGTAATGAAATCTTGGTATAGAAAACAGCATACTAGATATTACAATAAATTTTCCTGAGGTGATTGCGGATCTGCAATGCGTCCTTGGCTTTTATTTATTTATTGCATTCATATAGTGTTTTTTATACAAAAAGGTCGCAAAGCACTTGTGGCAAAGTGGTTGATTGGGTGCAGGTGCAGGAGTGATGCTGTGTGTAATTTAGCAGACAAAGAGGTTTGTAATCCAGTTTGGAAAAGGTTTTATTCTTTTATATCCAGGTCTGGTGACGAAATAATAATCCCCAGCAATACACAACAATGTGTAGTGCACAGAGTAAATAACAACGGGGTTGCAGTCCCAAATAATAAACACAAATATCCATCCCACAATATACTAATACGGTCACCAGTCCTGGGTGTGTGCAGTAGTGCTCGTGGTGGGTGATACAGGTTTATAAGTGACAATAGTGCAGTGCTGTTCCGGGTTTTGTCCTGGCCCTTGGCTACAATTTCGGAACGTGTTAGCCATCTACCAATAACAAACAAGAACAATTATAGACAAAACAAACAAACACTTGCAATACTTTTATGACTTGGTCCTTTCAGGTTCAACTCGTAAACCAAAGCGAAGGAACAGATTGCGTCTCTGTTCTTTTTTATGCCCTCACACATGACACCTTGGTAAACGAGTACAGCCGTCCCTCCAATCCTCGACTGCCACATCGTTTCCCTTTTGGGTCGGTGAGTTAATGCACCAGAATTCCACCCCCTTTCTAGGTGACTTCCCTTGATCCCTGGGAAAGAACTGTTGGGCCAGCCCATCCAAGGTACTCTGTTCTTGCTGCTTAGTGCCCTCTCAGGTTGGGAGGGAGATTTACTACCAAGAATCATTGTGTTTCTGTCACAGTCTTATTTCCATCCCTGACAGGAGCCAGTGAAAGTGTTACTCAGCTCACCAGTCCTTCATGTTTTGCACGGAAAGATCAATCTGTCAAAAGAAAGTGGTCCACAAAGGCCTCAGCTAACATGTGGCTGGTCATGTACAAAATGAACACTGCCGTATTTATGTGTCTAATACCCAAGAGTACAGTATTTTGTTTGCATAAGCGGCCCTTGGACCCCTACATATAATCAGCTTATGTGAACAGGCTGGCTTTGCAGTGTGACAACAGGCCAGGAAATGAATAAATGTCCACACCAGACTGGGGTTTATACCAAACAATAAACAAAACAGTTATACAAAACAAAAGGCACAATGGCCAAAACAAACAGACACGGAACACAACAAGTATCGTGCTGGACTAAACTAGCATGCGTAGCAATTGTTATCTGTTACCTTGTTTCCACGAACCTGCAGCACTGTGCTGGCATTGTTCTGTCACTGTTATGAAAGCACGCCACATTGTTTCCATGATGTTTGTAAAAACTCATGTCAGCACCATACCATGCCAGCATCCTTTCTTACCCGATACTGGCACGGCACGGTAGCTGTCCAGAGCCAGGGGTGTGCGACGAGAATGTGTAACAAAACTGAAAAAATGTGGTAAGGAAAGAACTCCGTGGAAGGATTTTAAAATTAAAATGTTGATAAAAAACATGTTAAGAATATAAAGCAAAAGCAACTGAATACTGCCGTTAGGAACACTAGCCTACCGGAATAAAAATACTTTCCTGGTTCTGTGAAGAAAAATGAAAAGCATTTTGGCTATATTGAAATGAATCCCTATAGCAGTATAAACATGTGCCCTCTTTCAGCTCTTGAATAAACCAGCAAGGCCTGCTGTTTATAGCAATGAACTGCAGTTATGCAGCTAATGGCTTCCAGAGGCTAGTGCATTTGTTTACAAGAAAGAATCTTTATTTATTTTATTTTTTTTGGTTTTATTTTGTGAGTTCATGCATTGGATAGTGTTAGGTGTGTATTATTTGGTGGCAAAACTTATTATCACATGTTGTTTTAGACATGTAAAAATGTTGGGAAGTGGGCTCTTTTCAGCAAAAAAGTCGTGTATATATATATATATATATATATATCTATATATATATATATATATATATATATATATATATATCTATATATGTCACGGGAGGTATTCATAACCCTGTAACTTCAGTTTTAAACACACAAAGAAGACATGTGACATGACGAGTAATGTGTTTTTTTCTGTACACTCAAGCAATATGAAAATATGATTAAAAGATGAATATGAGGCAAAAGTACAGAATGTCACCTTTCATTTCTAGTTGTTTCAACACACACGTTTTACCAACTAATAATAACAGCACTTTCAGAGTTCCATGCCCCTATTTTATGTGAGCATAAGTATTGGGACAATTCAACTGAAAGCAAATATAAGAAGTATAAAAGTTAGTATTTAATCGCAAATCCCTTGCATGCAATAACAGCAGCGAGTCTGCGACCCATTGACTATATAGATAGATAGATAGATAGATAGATAAATAGATAGATAGATAGATAGATAGATATGTAATTCTGTTTAAGGCTGTGGTTTTCTGTTTAATGAATAAAGTACTCCAGAATGCAAACATTAACTAAGGCACATATATCTTTACTACTTCATTACTAATACTGTATTTTGGACTCTAACTTTGCAATATTACTTGACTATAACTAGAATACTGCATATTATTATTATTATTATTATTATTATTATTATTATTATTATTATTATTATTATTATTATAGTAATACTATGATTTGTAATAGTGGGGGTAGGTTAACTGACTGAGCAAAGTCGTATGTAGTTCAAACGTAATATGATTCTTCCTCGCGTACCAGAAAGTCAACGCGAAATTTGGACGCTGCTTACAAAGCGGTTGAGTCTGTTTGAAGAGTCTGCGCTGAAAAAAAACAAAACCTCCAAAATTGTACCGACAACCCCCAGGGCTTTAGGAAGAAGAAGAAACAGAAAACCGTGGTGTTTATTTTACTCCTATGAAGTAGTTAGTAACTGGGGCTTGCTTTTAGGCTGCCAGTGGCTGTACTTATACATATTTTAATGAACGCTTTGTAGATACGAACTGTTCTTGCAAATGCAGTTTACATTCAAAGCACGATCTTTTTCTACCCCGGTTGTGGTTTTTGGCATTGCCTTCCCCTGCATTGGGTAGCACGAATAAAGCAGGGGCATTGTTCGATAGGACTGCGGCGAGCTGGAGCGTTCCACTTGCACCCAGGTGCGGCTGGAGGGGGTCGGGCGGGTATTATACCTTTCATTAAAAAGGCAGACAGAACCGCACTACTCACACAGAACAAGTACGTAGAAAATCAATTTGCGGTCATATGTTGTTTATTTATACAAACGCAGCAGTTATTATTATTAACATTATTATTTGCGCTGCAAAACAAAAAAGCGTCACACTTGTGTGAGTTGACTCGCCAGTCTCCGAGACGAGAAGGAGATGATGGGTTTTGCTCTCTCTGAGTAAGGCATTATAAATCAAGCTCCATGGTGCTGCTGTCGCTTTTTGCTGTTTCAACCTATGAAGAGGCGTGCGCGTTGGATTACTTCCGACATCACAGAGCTGTGCAGCGCCTGCGAGAGATGCAGAGGCTGACTGTGTCCCCTGCACTTGTCTCCACAGGTTCACGGGTTAGCAGAAGGCATGCTGGAGAAACTTGAGCTGGAGGATGAAGGTAAGCGCCTCGTTACTTTATTATTATGTGCATAACACATTGCAGCGCTGTAACCCTGATGGGGTAGAAACAAAAGAGCATCAGACTTCGGGTAGTGTTGTTGTTGTTTGTAATGAACAGTAAAGCGATTACCGTGACAAACATACTGGAGAGGAACTTCAAAATCACTTGACAGGGTTCAGCAGAATCGCATGCTGGTAACGTCTAAGCTGAAGAAACCGCTGCATGAAACGTAGCCAGGTTGTGACCCTATTACATTGCACTCTCTTGCACTATTGCACATATACAAATAACGGTATCGTTCGTAGGTACTACAGGTGCACCTTGCTGTTATTGGTGGAATTAGGCATCTTTTTGGAAGTAGTATTATTCCTGTTTCAGAGATAGCGCAGTCTATCGATATATGCGCCTTTAAATGCAAACCGAGTAACTCGTTGTTGTTTGTTTATGTATTTTCTGTTATGCAAACATCTTTAATTGTATGTAGTTTAGTCAATGAATATTCTTATGCATAATGTTAATTCATGTTTGCGTGAACAGTATACACTTAGATTACGTTATTTAAACATTAATTCAAATGACATGAACTCCCCTTTGTGGGGTATTTTCAGAAATGGGGCAGTGACTATAGATTAATACACAGTATAGCATTACTGTACATGCTTTGTGTTGTACGCGAAACGCAATACAAATCAATGCACATGAGTGATTTTCTTGCTATCGATACGCAGGTAATATTACCATTCGGGTTGCTGCTGGATTGCTGGATTATACATTGCTCGCTTAATGTGAGCACCAATGACCGCTGTCATCGTGTTCACTGTGGGGGGTTTGCAGTCTGTTTTACATCCGACCCAAGATGTAATGCGTGTGCAGATTGTGTTTTTGTTGTGGTAGCGAGTCTGTGTAAAGATTCGCATAGCAGATGGATTCCTCGATTGTTTCGTTGCACTTGTTTGGTGTGCTGCGCAAGCAGCGAGTTACCCCTCACAGGAGCATTACAATAACACCGGAGATACCAGAGCGGGGATACAATATTGTACCTGCGCAAACTACTTGCTGAATGCACAGTTAAAAAAAAAGATTTTTGCTGGTGAATGTTTTACCCCATTAGTAATGGCTTCTTGCAGTGGTGATCTGTTGACTGAATTGAACATCCTCTGCTTTCTCTCAAATAGAATTGCTACTGGGCTGTAAAACATTTAAAACAACACAACAGGGTGTCTGGAGACAATAGGAAGTGTTACTGGCAACACAGCCCCTTTAGACCCCACTGTAACACTGTGTGCAATCTGCTGCTATTCCAGCAGCCTCAAGAGCCAGCCCTAACTCTAGATCATTAGCTTGACCTTCCAGGGTTGTCTCTGCCAGATTTAGACATGCTTTCCAGTAACAGCCCTCTGTACTGAGCTGTTAAAACCTCAAGACTTCTGAGGTGAATGCGCTCCACTCAGAACTCCTTGCAGGGATATTCTTCTGAGGTGAATGCGCTCCACTCAGAACTCCTTGCAGGGATATTCTTCGGAGGTGAATGCGCTCCACTCAGAACTCCTTGCAGGGATATTCTTCTGAGGTGAATGCGCTCCACTCAGAACTCCTTGCAGGGATATTCTTCTGAGGTGAATGCGCTCCACTCAGAACTCCTTGCAGGGATATTCTTCTGAGGTGAATGCGCTCCACTCAGAACTCCTTGCAGGGATATTCTTCGGGGGTGAATGCGCTCCACTCAGAACTCCTTGCAGGGATATTCTTCTGAGGTGAATGCGCTCCACTCAGAACTCCTTGCAGGGATATTCTTCTGAGGTGAATGCGCTCCACTCAGAAATCCTTGCAGGGATATTCTTCTGAGGTGAATGCGCTCCACTCAGAACTTCTTGCAGGGATATTCTTCGGAGGTGAATGCGCTCCACTCAGAACTCCTTGCAGGGATATTCTTCTGAGGTGAATGCGCTCCACTCAGAACTCCTTGCAGGGATATTCTTCTGAGGTGAATGCGCTCCACTCAGAACTCCTTGCAGGGATATTCTTCTGAGGTGAATGCGCTCCACTCAGAACTCCTTGCAGGGATATTCTTCTGAGGTGAATGCGCTCCACTCAGAACTCCTTGCAGGGATATTCTTCTGAGGTGAATGCGCTCCACTCAGAACTCCTTGCAGGGATATTCTTCTGAGGTGAATGCGCTCCACTCAGAACTCCTTGCAGGGATATTCTTCTGAGGTGAATGCGCTCCACTCAGAACTCCTTGCAGGGATATTCCTACAGCTGTGGCCAAAAGGCTTTCACCCCCTATATAGAATTAACTAATATTGCTTCATAAAGTCGATGAAACCTGCTGAATAATGTTGCTTTAACATATTGAATTACATACTACTTTGTAGTTTTCCAGATACAGTATTTACTTCTTGAACCTAAGTGCAGTACATTTACTCAATTTAAACAATAATAATAATAATAATAATAATAATAATAATAATAATAATAATAATAATAATTGTATTTCAAATTTAAAGTACCTTTTTGCACAGCAAATTTGTGGTATATATGTGTATGATAAAAAAAAAAAAAAGATTGGAGAGTCGCTCAATTTAATAAAGCTTATAAAGAATCTGACCCAGAAATGCAACCACCTGATAATTACCCACTCAAAACAAATAGATAGAGATGCAGGATATGGTATTTTTCACCAGAGAGCATTGTGCTTTCTTATTGTCTGTAAGCTGAGAATTTAGTTTCTATCTCGAAATTGCTGGCCTTTGTTTACTGTTGCATCCAGTAATTAATTGCTTCAGAAATACACAAAGTTGTTGTGTGCATGTATACCCCATACAGAGAGCAGCAGCTGGTGATCTAGCTTCCCCATTTGCATTTGTGTGTTATAGAGTCATCTCTATTTGCAGTGTTGCAGATAGCAGCAGCTAGAAATAGTGGAACAACCCCTTTGCTTTGTTCTTCTGAAGCAAGTATGCTAGCCCCTTCCGTTGGTCCTGCTAAAGCTAATTCTATCAGTGAGTTTACAGCGGCATGCTGTAACTCCTCTGAGCCGTCCAGTGTGATAGTTTAGAAGAATTCACCCAAAGTTTAGTTTAGTACTCCACGTGGGAGTTAGCTTTTTATTTCATTTCTGTAAATAATAAAAACGGCACGAAAGTGCTTGAAAACTTCAATCCTGTGTTGGGTCCAGTGTTTTAATTGGGCAAACGAGCCCGAGTTAGTTCAAATCTTTCACACAACTCCCAAGGCATGTCTAATTATACTTTATGAAATGCAGTTAGAGCTCTTTTTCCCCTAGTTTTAGTGTATTCATTATTAATACATTGTTTTCATCGAGTTCTTGTATTTTTTTATTTTCCTTTCATACCAAGCTAAGAATAGACTAGAGGGATACAGACAGTCATTGTCTCTTGGGATTGTCTGGCTGATTATGGAATTTGAGATACTGGGATAGAGGCAGCAGCCCATTAAAATGTATTACTGAGGTTGCACCCTGTGTCCTCTGAAGTTCAGGAACTGAATTATAGAAAGACCTCCATCTCAGAGTTGCAGCTCTGTTTTATTTTAGATTCTATTGATTTAAGTATTACTATGCAGGACAGCTGCTATAAGATCGTTACCTTTATTAAAAATGTGGACAGATTAATCTTCCGGTTAATCAGCTAATGCCCATAAATTAACTGATCGCTCTGTCCAGCAAGGGAAGGGAACATTTTACATGGATGTTGTTATTTTTACATGTATTTATGTGTTTATGTTGTTTGATAATTCATTGATGATGAAACTAGAAAGTCTTTAAAAGGTGGATATACAAAATTAAATATATTAAATTTTCTGTTTTACAGGTAAGCGTTTAAATATTTAGGAACTTTTGCTGTATAATAACATGACAGTTGCGATTACATAAGCCATTTTTTACCGTGAAAACAGTACAACCTTAGTTCTTCGAAAGAAAAGGTGCGATACCCAGTAACCCATGCTACCCCACCCGAAAGAAAAGGTGCGATACCCAGTAACCCATGCTACCCCACCCGAAAGAAAAGGTGCGATACCCAGTAACCCATGCTACCCCACCCGAAAGAAAAGGTGCGATACCCAGTAACCCATGCTACCCCACCCGAAAGAAAAGGTGCGATACCCAGTAACCCATGCTACCCCACCTGAAAGAAAAGGTGCGATACCCAGTAACCCATGCTACCCCACCCGAAAGAAAAGGTGCGATACCCAGTAACCCATGCTACCCCACCCGAAAGAAAAGGTGCGATACCCAGTAACCCATGCTAACCCTTCAGAAGGAAAAGGTGTGATACCCAGACTGTTTTCCTCCACTATAGGATACTGTGACACTGAGAAACATGTAGGAATAAGAGCAGGCCGTTCAGCCAATCTATGCTTCTCTGATTCTAGTAGCTGATTGATCTCAAAACTTTGACAAGTTGTGTCTTTAAGGATACCAGTAATTCTGCATTGACGTGATAACTAGGTAACTCATGCCAACCCTTGAGCACTCACTCACAAGTCCATCTCCACTTAATTTCCAGTTGTGGCTGCTTTCTCTGTTGTGCTTAAAGTGTTGTGATAACTTTGTCAGCTTACCCCCTAATTCTTCTTTGTTCTAGGCAACTGTTCTGTTTGCCTTTTTTGGTTGCTTCCTCACAAGAAAACCAGTTCATTATGATTCAGTGTTGTAGTGTAAACCAGAAGAAAACTGTCTTTAGAAGCATGTTTGTCTCTGTAATTGGAAAAGCTTGAGTTTCTAAATCTACAGTAATTCCAGAAGAAATCTTTGATATGCATTTTAACTGTGTCTTTCTCAGTGTCTTTAGTTTCAATATTCCTTCAAAGTGTTTTTCAGTTTTACTACATGTTGTGCTACTGGCTATTTTGAAGATATGGATAAGACAGGTCAATCACGTCCACATTGCCAGCACTGTAGTGACTGCATTGTACTTGCAGTAACAGCATAGCTGGTCCTGAGCAAGATTCAAGCTGTGTAGCTCTGGGGTAATGATGAAAAGCAGCCCCTGCACTTGCCGCTACTAACTCACAACTTGTATATTTTACTCACAAGCTTTAACTCCACTTTGTCAAGTACATGCATGCTGTTTACTGTGCACAGACTGGCTGTGTTCTGTTCTTGTTAGCAGATTTCTGCACAGAAAGGAGCAGTAATGAGGGACAATGGGAGGGTATGGGGAGGGGAGGGGAGGGGAACCCACTTTAGGGAAAGCAAAGCGTTCTTGCCTCAGCTGTTGTTTCTATGGGTTCAACCTGAATTTAAAAAAAAGGGCCACCTGTATTTACTGAGTTGAATTCCATTCATGCATCGTATAAACATGTGTATTTATACAGTGTCTCTTCTAGCCAGTTCTGACAGTGGTCAGTCCTGTTGTCATTATACAGTAAGCAAGGTTATCTGTGCTGTTTGCTAGCACCGTTCTTTTTCTAGAGTGTAGCGCTTGTTGTCACTGACAGGAACAGGCCTGTAATCGTGTTAATGTCTAAGCAGTCCATGACAGTTAGGGAGCAGTAAACTGTTCCAGCAATGAAAGGCATTGGAACGCTTTGCATCCGGAACACGGAGCTCAAGCAGGTGCTGTAAGATTCCAAATAGAAGCTCCACAGGACTGTGCCAGACACCAAGGACCCATAGCTTGAAGAGAAACTGTGTGGATGTGATCCATGCTGGATTGTTAGTTGTGAAGTTAATGATCCCTCCCTGGGATGGCATCACCCTTGCGAAGGGGATATTTTGTAGTGGAGACAGTCATACATACTGTATATCTCACTCCATTGATTTCTCTGCATATCTGGAGAAACTGCTTTTCCGATTGTCATTGAAACTTATTTTGCATAACTTGCAATAATATCAGATTGTGGTGATTTATAGGGTGCTGTCTGTCTGCACATCCATCCGTCTGTATGTGGCACATAGACTTTTCTAAGTGAGAAGCATGTATCCAGTTGTCATGCAACTTGGTATTATTATCACACTGGTAGCTCTAATTTTTAGTATACAGGTGTGGCAGGGGTACATGCTGTTGACTGTTACTAGGGGTGTAACGAGTCCTCGTACTTTCTTTACATGATCTACTGTATGGTAATAGATTTATGGACTGTATCGCATATATTGTGGTGCAAGACCCAAAGCACAGCATGGCTAATTGTAGCTCACCAATGAAGAATGAAGTGTTTTGTAGTTTTATGAATACATACTCTCTCTAACTCATTTAAGACAGGCCAACATTACATGATCATTTGCTGTTACTGTGCATCACACCAGTAGCCTATCAGCACCATCACATGTATCAGCACACTCCTATCGCTGCTTATAGATTGTGATTCGGGTGGTATCAGGATATTGGTCTGTCGTTACAGCCCTGCCTGTGGGATTCTATCGCTTCTTGTAGATTGTGACTCGGATGGAATCAGGATATTAGTCTGTCGTTACAGCCCTGCTTGTTGCTTGTGGGATTCTAATCTTGTTTCCTGCTTGTGTGGATACTGCACACACCGTGTTTGTAGTTAATCTTTTTTTAACTGGAAGTGTTTGCTAATAACCGGTAAAACCAGTCTCCTGTGAGTGGCTGTGGAAACATGACTGTACAGGTCTGTCTAAGGTGTTCTCATCTTCTCTAAATATTTACTGAAATCCCTTGCATCTGAAAAGCAGCCCTATTGAACCTTGTTAGACATGATGTTGGATTTTTGGACGCTCTCTTTTGGTTGTCCTTTCCTAGGATACCGCTGTGTTCATATACTGTAGCACTAGTAGGTGCAGGAATTTAAACACAGACTTCTTTCAATACGTCAAGCTGGTCTGTTTCTTATTAGGGCTGCACTTCGCTGGTCTTTGTTCAGAATGCTTTTCAAAACAGGCTTGTTCATTGAACTGAGAAAAGCCAAATAGTTTGTCATTTGTTTACTTTTGCCCACAGATCTTGGATTAATGAGTGAAGTCAGCCCTATATTGTATGATTTTTTTTTTAGCTTCTAAGCCTTGTATGGCTGCAGTGCAGTGATTGTTACATAAAGCTGTAAAAGTTTAAAGGGTGTATACTAAAATTGTTGACCTTTTATAGCTCTTCAAAAAGTTTCCTCCCTTCCAGAGTGTAAACAACTGCAGTTGAATACTGTTTCTGAGAATCTAGTTGAAATTTGAATACATACCATTATTAGAAAACATTAAAATGCAGATGTGTAGCTTTACTTTTGTATTTGCATTAATGACCCTGTTTAGACTGTGTGACTGATAGGACACTTCAAGGGAATGACCCTGCATTAATTGGTGTGTTAACTTGTGTTGCCGTTCACATAACCTGCTTTTATCATGTGTTTGACTTGCAGCAGTTGAAGAACCAGAGAGTGATATTTACATGAGGTTTATGAAGTCACACAAGTGCTATGACATCGTGCCGACCAGCTCCAAGCTTGTTGTCTTTGACACTACATTGCAAGTAAGTCTGTTTCAAATTATTATATTCATTATTATTATATTGGTGACGGTTCAGATTCCTGTTACAGTCTGAGATACAGATGTTGTTAATGTTAAACTCCTTTAGAAATGGCTTGAAAGCAATAAACAAAAGAACAGTGTCATGCATTTGTGACCATTTGTGGCTACGTGTTCCTTTTATATTACTGTTTAAAATTCCTTGCATGTGTGGCCTAGTAAAGCCAGTGATTTTAAATAATTTGCCTATTTTGACAATTGTCCAAGAATGTCACTTCTGGTGGTTTGATTTCATATGCACAACAAATCAAAACAGAAGCAATGGGGTGTTCTAATACATGTGCACACTGCTGAACTACAGAAGCAATGGGGTGTTCTAATACATGTGCACACTGCTGAACTACAGAAGCAATGGGGTGCTGTTATAACTGTGCACATGACTGCACGCCAGTAAGAAAACAACACATGGAGTTAATGTGGCATTATCTACTACTAGTAGGGGCAGAGTGTTGCAGGGAGACTTGTTTCCAGTTACACTCTGGTGAGGCCACAGTGGTGATTTTAAACCTATGAGTTTGAAAAAAAAAACCTTTAGTTGAGATAACTGATATTTCATACCCATACTTTCAATCCCTTAGGATTGCCTCTGCTTTTATCTGAGCCAGTTCTGAAGTGCTGTGATAGCCAGGACGAGTTTTTAGTCCATTATGTTATCTACTGCCCCCATCCCCCATGTGTTCTATCTCTCTCCCCCTGCCTCCTCTGCTTGCTTGTGCTCTATCTCTCTCCCCCTGCCTCCTCTGCTTGCTTCTGTTCTGTCTCTCCCGTCTCCTTTTCCTGCTTTGTGTGCCAGTGTTTCAAGTAATCGTGCAGCTTACACGTACTGTAACTGATCCCCATTCCTCACAGATCTGTATACAGATAATCCACCGCAGCTCAGTGACAGCACTGCAGAGCTGCAGACAGAAAGCTATCAACTCCTCCAGTGCCTTTTAAAGAAAATAAAAGGAAGCCAATGCAACAGAACTACAGTATTACATGGAAAGAAAGTGAAAGGAAACCCTGCTAACCTTTTATAATGCCTTATCCACGGATTCATGATTCACACTTTGAACTAGAAACTCTGTGTGTGTTTGCGTGTCTGTGTGTGTTTTTGCTTGTCTGTGTGTGCGTGTCTGTGTCTATCTCTGTGTCTCTCTGTGTGCGTGTCTGTGTCTTTGTGTCTGTCTACATGTCTTTGTCTGGTTGTCTGTGCATGTGTGTCTGTTGATTTGAGCAGATAGAACCTAACCCCGTTAAATGTCACCGTTACCCGTTCCCCTCTCATCCAAACGAACTTTTGAAATGGTTTCTAGACGTAACAGTTTTTCAAAGAGTAACAGTAAACCTTTTCAACTTACAGAGTGACAAATAAACACGCTAACTTCAAATGTGAACTATCACTATCAACCATGTTTTGACTTGTTTAAAAAAAAACACACACACACACACACAAACCAATTTAGACTAATAACAGCTGGCAGCTGTACAAAGTAGCCCTGGGGAAAAGGTAGTGTTACCAGACATTCCGGGAGCGGCCCAGTTTGCAGCCTTGATTTTTTGCCCTGGTTGAAAACAGTAAAATCGTTCAGTTGTCCCAGTTCTGCTGTTGTATTTCTATTTAAAAGTATCAGTGTGCTCAGCAAGTGAACAGCAGAGTCATTTATATTAGGGTGTGTTAGTGCCATTGAAAAAAAAAAATATTAACAATCATATGGATTATTTGTTTTTAAAAAATCATGTTTAAATTGCAATAGCTGATCTAGTTTTTTCTTCCAATTATAGCTTGTTGTACATTTAACATGTTTTGATTAGATGACAAATGATCTACAATAAATACATCTAATGTTTAATTTGTCAATTAGTATTGTTTATATATATATATATATATATATATATATATATATATATATATATATATATATATATATATATATATATATATATGTATTTTAATGGTGTCTGTGAATTAATAAAACACCCCCAGTTTTTCACTGTGTAAATCTGGAAACCATATGAAAAGATGAGGAGGAGGTGCTGCAGATACATTGGCAGCTGGTAAGAGAACACTGAGATTTTTATCAGATTCATTTTTTTTGAAGTACAGATCAGCACACCAGGCTTGTGAGCAGGGCAGAGATGCTTCTCTTCACACTGAACATTTGCTGTTGTGAGTTTTGTACAGGGTTTGCAGACAAACCGAAAGTAGCCAAGTCAGACAGTTTCGATAAAGGTTTTAAGACAACCCTTGTAATCTTAGTTTACTGAGTTCATTGTGCTGCCAGGTAGCAGCTCATGCATAAGGAAACACTGACAACCTGTGCATAAAAACAGAATTAGGAAACCTGACGGCTGTGAAAAGCAGATGGCCCAGTCGGTATCCAACACTTCCTGCTGTTTTGCTGGTAACTATACAGGACAGATCTGCCAAGGTGACTAGTATTTTATCTTATTAGCACTACCTTCTTACATTTCAGTACAACCTATTCATGTGTGCATAAACAGCCAAGTTATCATGGAAGGATGTTTTAAAATCCATGTGAAATCCAGTTAGAAAAAAGTCGTGATCTAAAATAAGACCCAGCAAAGAAACTGTGCATCAGTGTTCCGTGCACTCGCCTACATCACAGTGCACAGATCGGCACTCTGTTTAAACTGTATTTACAGAGGGCTTTGCTCATATTGAGATGAATTTCCAGCCATCGTACAAAATGTGGTTCTTCACAAGTCACTTCTCTTCATCATAACGAGCAGCATGTGTATGGGTCATTCTACGGAAAGGGGACAAATTGGGGTTCCAAAGAATTGAGAAATTGATGTGATATTTTTTTTTTAGTGAAACAACCAAAATTAAATAAATAAAAAGTGTTATCTGCATATAACAACATAACTCAGCCGAGTGCAAATTTTTATGTATTTTTAAAATATGTGTGTTCAGAAATGTTTTAGCACATAAATCTGTCATCGCTGTAACACAACTAAAAACTGTTGTATAAAGAGAGATAGAATACATAAAATCGATTAGGCATTATAACATTACACATCAGTGAAAATATTTCTTTAATTTTTCGAAAGATAATTTTCATATTTAATGACTAATAAAATTAAAGTTATACTTCGCGTCAGCGCTTTATCAGGTTTTGCACTGATGTTTTTAATATAAAAATATGTCCACAACCAAACTCTTATTACTGCTTAAAATATGAACCCCTTAACCCATTGCTAATATAACTTTCACTGCTGCCAATGCGGCTGCAGTCTTATTCGCTAAAATAACTGTTGTTACAGTAATGACATTAGTGACGGTAATGACAGCTTGTTACAGTAATTCAATTTAAACCATGATTTAAAATAAATATGCAAAGAAATAAACCATTTATAGTGACACTACACAGATTCCAAAATAGGTTTTATTGGAAATCGTAAAGCTTTCAAACAGATTGGGGCTGATATAACAGTAGGTGTAGTGCAAACAGTTGCGGCTGCAAAATCCTGATTGCCAAGCGGCCAGGCAATTGTTTTACACTGTGGCCTGTGTAAAGTTAAGAGCAATGCAAATTCCTCAACACGCACATACAGTGAGCTGCAATCATGATAACGAGGGTCGCAGTGAGCACTGCCCGTGCGTCGGGGTATTTACATCCAAGAGGTGAGGCGAGTTAGGAGTGCAGAGAGCAGTGGGTGTGTATGACGTTTGTGGAGCACGAAAATCAAAGCAAACTAAATAATATGTTCGAGGAAGGGCGGCAAAGTCCTCTTGCCACGCGGAGAAGGTTTTTTTTTGTTGTCGTTGTCGTGAGCAGTGTGTCTTATGACACATTCGCTTGCCGCATCACGTCCGGTGTGTAGAGGCCTTTACTCTAAATAACAGTGTAAATACAGTAAAGCATTAGGATATGCACTGCCTGGCCACTTAATTGTGTGCGTTTCAATCCTGTTGGATTTGGTGGGGTTGATCATTTCACCTTGCATAACCCATTTGCTGACTAAATATTTTGGCATTGTTAAATAGTGCAAAATATTTATATGATATATTAATATTAACAGGCAAATATTTCAATCACAAAGCCATCTTACAAGGAAATATGCACCCAATCCATCCCTCGCTCCTCTCCCCATTCTGAGTGGCGTGGTGGCACCCAAACAATACATTCAACACATACACAAGACAAGACAGACGAGACAAACAGCAGGACAGCATGCAAGTCCAGCAGACACAGAACGGTGCGCGGGTCGCTACAGTGTAACCCATTTTCTAGTAATGCAGATGGGAGTGGACTTAAAGGGCATTAGAGCTCCTCTCTTAGCCATTCTGCATTCGAAGAAAATACTTTTGTGAAATACTGATGAATTAATTTATATTTAACGGTAATTTAGTATCAAGCATTTCTAAAAGTGTCATTCCCTTTACAGTTCCGTCATTACTGAAACAAAATAAGTTGTCACGGTGATGACAATTCTAAGAATGTTTATGAAATTATAAAAATCTGAGGCCTACGCATTCTGACCTTGCCTAACTTTGAACATATACATCATGAAATAATTCTAACCTATAATCATTTGTTTCGTAAAACATTTAATCATAACATGGTAGTGACACATAAAATGATTCCATAAAACACGTCTGTTTAGATGAGAAAGATAAGAGCTGGAAGTGGGGACACTGAATGAAAACAGCAAAATAAATAAATGTGTATTGCATCGGACAAAACATTTCTTTTAAATATTTAAATACGCTTTGCTTTAAGGTGGGGACTCGGTTGGTCCCATTTCTGTTGGACCCGTATAGAAAGTGATGCTGTTCCATTTGTCTGGATGTACCTACTGTATATAAGAGTCACATTTACATTTTTACAGGTCTACAGAAACACCGGGTGTAAACCTTATTCAGAAAAACAAACACCAATGCACTTTTATTGTGTCTTATTTTGTGAAAGTTCAATTCGCCGTGTTGGTGGCGTGTCTCCTGAAACATTCTTGCCGATTTCAAATTAGCGATGTGCCCCTAGCCAAAGATAGCCTAGAAAATGTTTGGTGACTGTTGGCTCAGCAGTAGACAGTGGATGACACGGCAAACCAACCTCTTCTGCTGCTACCAACAAATACACTTTGTATTTTTAAAAGGACTAAGTGACTCCTGTTGTGGCACTGAGAGCTGCAGTATTGGAGCTGCAGCAGGTGATAATGAGAGCTGCAGTATTGGGGATGCAGCAGGTGATAATGAGAGCTGCAGTATTGGAGCTGCAGCAGGTGATAATGAGAGCTGCAGTATTGGGGCTGCAGCAGGTGATAATGAGAGCTGCAGTATTGGGGCTGCAGCAGGTGATAATGAGAGCTGCAGTATTGGGGATGCAGCAGGTGATAATGAGAGCTGCAGTATTGGGGATGCAGCAGGTGATGAGAGCTGCAGTATTGGGGATGCAGCAGGTGATAATGAGAGCTGCAGTATTGGGGATGCAGCAGGTGATAATGAGAGCTGCAGTATTGGGGATGCAGCAGTGATAATGAGAGATGCAGTATTGGGGATGCAGCAGGTGATAATGAGAGCTGCAGTATTGGAGCTGCAGCAGGTGATAATGAGAGCTGCAGTATTGGGGCTGCAGCAGGTGATAATGAGAGCTGCAGTATTGGGGATGCAGCAGGTGATGAGAGCTGCAGTATTGGGGATGCAGCAGGTGATAATGAGAGCTGCAGTATTGGGGATGCAGCAGGTGATAATGAGAGATGCAGTATTGGGGATGCAGCAGGTGATAATGAGAGCTGCAGTATTGGGGCTGCAGCAGGTGATAATGAGAGCTGCAGTATTGGGGATGCAGCAGGTGATAATGAGAGATGCAGTATTGGGGATGCAGCAGGTGATAATGAGAGCTGCAGTATTGGGGATGCAGCAGGTGATAATGAGAGCTGCAGTATTGGGGATGCAGCAGGTGATAATGAGAGCTGCAGTATTGGGGATGCAGCAGTGATAATGAGAGATGCAGTATTGGGGATGCAGCAGGTGATAATGAGAGCTGCAGTATTGGGGATGCAGCAGGTGATAATGAGAGCTGCAGTATTGGGGATGCAGCAGGTGATAATGAGAGCTGCAGTATTGGGGATGCAGCAGGTGATAATGAGAGCTGCAGTATTGGGGATGCAGCAGGTGATAATGAGAGCTGCAGTATTGGGGATGCAGCAGGTGATAATGAGAGCTGCAGTATTGGGGATGCAGCAGGTGATAATGAGAGCTGCAGTATTGGGGATGCAGCAGGTGATAATGAGAGCTGCAGTATTGGAGCTGCAGCAGGTGATAATGAGAGCTGCAGTATTGGGGCCTGTGCTGACCCAGACAGATTGACTTGCTGGATTATGGGAGTTCACTGCTGAGGTCAGCGGTTCCTCTTTCAGCAGGAGCAGTGGCACGGCAGCTACATTTAGAGAAGGGGGGGGGGGGGGGGGGGGGGGGGGGAACGGTATTCCCGGGACATTTGTTATTCCGATCACTGCTCAGCCGGGAGAGACATTGACAAGTTAAAATGATCCAGCCAAGCAGGGCTGCCTAAGGGGTATGAAAACACAAGTCTGGCAAGAAGTTCTGTTCCACTGCCTTTTTTCTTCTTCATAATATTGTAAATGTTTGTTTTATTTAAGACCAATTATACAGTATCATCACAGTGCAGGACTAGGCAGGGTGGGGGCTATGTGATGTTTATCTTTGCATTGCCAAGAAATCTATTCAACAGCTCTTAAAATGAATAAAGTATTTACTCAGAAACTTTTTTGTTGCATTTCTTTCTGGGAGAGATGTTTATAGTGCAGATCATCTGCCAGCATTGTGCTCTGAGAGATGGTAAAGTGTCCACATTCAGTTGGACTGTAATTTCAAAATGCTTCGAAACCAAACCAAGCAAGCCATTGCATTTTTAAAGCACTTTTCATATCAATGCCTCAAAGCACATTGTAATGCCACTGTCACTGTCATCTATGATATATCTGCAAATACATCTGAATGATCTTTCCTGGAAACAAGTAATATAAGAAGTGGAGAGATTTACCCTGGATCACAGACTGAGTGTCATTGCTTTATAAACCAATCAGCCTAATGCTTCATAACATCAAATTGTCTTATTAATCTGTACTTTATTTGATTTGAATATACTGTACAGTATGCCTGCAGTACTCGCTCTACCCAGGGAGCACTGCAGCCTTGCCTCTGTGCTGTTATTTGTAAACTGATAGTCAAGGCAAGGTCACTGAACACATTGCAAACTGAGAGTCAGGGCAGGGTCACTGTACACACTGCAAACTGAGAGTCAGGGCAGGGTCACTGTACACACTGCAAACTGAGAGTCAGGGCAGTGGCACCGTACACATTGTACTGTAAAGCCAGTCAGTGGGTGCAGTTTTTCTGCAGTGAGTTTGATGGGTTTTTGTTTGGGATCAGAGCTCTGATTTGTGCTTTTGTCCCCTCAGGTTAAGAAGGCTTTCTTTGCCTTGGTGGCGAATGGTGTCCGCGCAGCTCCGCTGTGGGAGGCTAAAAAGCAGAGCTTCGTAGGTAAGTGCAGTGCAGCTTGTTGGGGCTGGCAGTGATCAGTGCTGGAAGTGAGTGCTAGCTGCAGTATTCCTAAGTGGAGTGTACATGACTGGACATACCTGAAAGGACTTGGTAAAGTTCATGCTAGCCAATGCTTCAAAATCGGCTCAGAAACCAGGCCCAGAGAGCACAGATGCAAATCAAATGAAGTGGAGTCAAACTTAGGGCAGACCCTCCTCCTTTCACACACAGAGTGGTGAGTTTATGGAATGGGTCTCCAAGCCACATAGCTGATGCTGAATCATTGGTATCCCTTAGGACCCATCTTGAGACAGGTCTTGAGATCAGTCAGATCCAGTTCCTATATTCTTAAGTGCTCTAGAAAGTTTTAAGTGAACAAAATGTGTGAACTCAAACTAAATCTATTCTTTTTCTCTTGAACCCTCACATTTTCTGGATTTTACATTATGGGCTCATCCTCCTTGCTTTGTCTAGTCCATGCTTGCATTCCAAGTTTGAATTTTTTGGTTCTTTTTAAATGTTTACATTTTTTTATAATTGACTCCTTGTTATAGCTCAAATGCTTTGGGGTGTCAACCTCAGTTGTTTTGCACGTGGAGCAAATGGGGACCCTTGATCTCCATTTCTTGTCATCACTATTGGAGGCACTAATGACTGACAGACCTGTCGTAAATCTAGCGATTTTGAGAAGCTAATGCATTTCCCAGTCTGCTTTCTATATTGGAGGATCATCTGTGCACGTTGGGGATATAGTAACACTGTTTTACAATACTTTAACCATCTCGAGACTCAAGGTCCTGACCACCTACTCCCTTCATCAAGATCAGTTGCACTGTGCTGGAGACCTTTGGTTAGCAATATTAAATACGTGGTTTTAAATATATTTGTGTAGATCCCAATGCAAATCAGCTGTATATAAACATTTAAATTGCACACAAGCAAACAGGAAGTAATTGGAGGCTAGTGCTCGCTGCTTGTGAATTGTCTTTCCTTGGTGAGCCTGTAACTCACTGCCTGCTGCTTGGCTGGCTGTCAGAGTGGGGGGATGCAGGATGGTGTCATGGAGACGGATATAAATACTCTCTCTGAACTGGAATGCAGGACAGAAGGGTCCTGGGAAGAGTGTGAGAGCAGAGAGGAACGATCATGTGGAAATAAGCAGCTTGCTGAAGAGCTGTATTAGAAATCATCACCAGCACAATACTGTCCGGAAGAGAGGGAACTGTTTTCTGAGAGGGACCCGACTCGCAAATACATGTTTACAATAACAGTAAATATTAGTTGCCATAACAAAATAAATAAAGGAATAATAACAAAACTCGAGGGACTGTTTTCTGTTCTTGCTAAGCAGGCATATAAAATCACTTTTTTTCATTTTAAGTAACTCAAAGCCAGCCTATTTAAGATGTTTGTTTGGTTAAAGGTCTTTATTGTAGTTAGTTCCACTGTGCTGCACTGTCTCATGTACAGGCCTGCCTAGCCCCTACTCAAGAGAACTGACTTGTAGTGTAGCAAGTGCAGGCTTGAACAAAACAACAAAGCAGAATCTTGCATATAAACCTGTCTTCCCTATAACCCTGAAATAAATTGTGCCATGTTGTTTATACTGTCTAGTACAGTACAATTCACATTTCTATAGCGCCTATCATCTTAACGATCCCAAAGCGCGTCACGCACACACAAAAGAACAATAAACCATTCCATTGAAAACAGTCTAATACGAAATGTAATAAAACTGAAATTACGAGACGAACGTGGTTTGAATTAATATTAGAAAAACAAGGATAAAAAGCTAGTTTGTAAAAGCGATTAAAAGCAGCGTGAGCCAGAGCCACTCTCACTCTGCGCTCTTTCCCTGCATTACCTGCTGTCTGTGTTGGTTTACGAGTTCAGGAAAGGGTGGGCAAACATTTTCTATAATGGCTCTGTTTTCATGAGTTGTGTTTATGAATCGCCCTGTATTTTTATATGTAATCAAATCAGGTTTCAAGGATTTACTGAACCAGGATTCCTCCAGCACTGACACTAAGCCTCTTCTGATGTACCAGGTCATTGAGCTGAGGGAACGCAAAGCCACTCTGCTGTTTCAAACCCCTGGTCTCCCCTGGTGTGGCGTGCAGTGGCCTGAATCCTCGTCTTCTGAAGTCAAGAGCCAGTCCACAAAGTGGGAGCCAATCCACAAAGTGGTTTTGTGTTCCTAAGCTTTAGATGTGCTTGCACTGTTTGATGCTAACTATCTGTATTTTGTATCTTTTTCTTTCTAGGAATGTTAACAATTACAGACTTCATTAACATACTGCACAGATACTACAAGTCACCGATGGTATGGTTTGTTCTTTCATTGTTAATCTATGGCAGTACTGTACTTATAAAGTAATGAACTGTGTTTCTCGTTAAGTATTGTCATTGCAATGCAGAATAAGTGCCTTTCTATTGACTAAAGTGAACTAAAAACAATAAAATGCAAGCTTTCAAGGTCACATAGGCCCCTTCATCGTGTGATGGTGGCTGATAAGAAATCCATGTCCAATACACACTTTCATTCATAACTTAAAAATCTAAGTAAACTTCTTAGTCTAGCGGTCAAGCATTTTAACAAGTGTCCCCTTTCATAAAATGTAATAAGAGCCAGTGTTTTTTTTCCGAAACGAAGCTGGGGAGTATCTGTCCCATAGATGAGGAACATGCTTGCTTCAGGTCCTAAACACAGACTGCCTCAAAAGTGCAGTGCTGGGTTAGTGATGGCAGTGGTGTTTCTGGTAGGTGTTTTGTTCATGGTCTTTCATCTGACAAGACGTATCAGCTTGAATTGTTAATAAAAGTGAATTCACACATCCACATGCACTACGTTGCTCCTAACTCACTGGACATGCCTCACCTCCCAGTAAAACCCTAACAGCAATCAATCAATCAGAACCTCTATTTATCCAGAGGAGTTGATCGAAAACAAATTCTCATTCACAATAACGAGTGGGCAAGAGGCTCGCACCACCACAGCAAACAACATCAGTAAGGAGTAAAAAACACTTCATCAAACATTAAAACTCAGCAGCAACTTCAGAGGTACAGCTGTCAGTCAGCAATGAGTCGACCGTGCAGCTGAAAGCAGCCTCAGGTAAGAACCGTTCTGATTTGAACTTGTGTTGAAACTCATTCCAGTCATTAGCTGCTGCAAACTGAAATGAGGGAACAACCTTTTAAATAAAATGGCTGGGTCTTAAATTGTGCAGTGAAGCAGGCTTCCTTCCCAATGAAGGTTCGGCGGGTTAACCTATAGCAGTGTTTCAAGTGCTTTGTATGTAGAGAGGGCCAGTTAAAGGTTGCACTGGTGTGTTCAGTAGGGGCACCAGTGACAAATCTCACAGCAGAAAGGTATGAAACATCTGTTTCATCAGGAGCTGCAGACTTGCATGTCACGCCCAGGCAGCTTGGATAATTGTATGCAGCACAGTAATCTGTTCTCTGTGCTTGGTGTTTGATACGGGAAGTAGCACTCTTCTTGTATTTATAATTGCAGCACGGCTCAATTTGCGCTGCTCTGCATACGTGTCTGTAGAACATTATTCTAGGCTTCATATTCACTTTGTCAGATGCTCTTTGTCATTTCCTTTCTTGTTTAATCTATGCAGCTATGCTTTGTATTAATGAGTGTAATAGCTAGCTGCACTCGGATACGTTGCCCAGTAGTGTTTGCTACCCGGTGGCTATTCCCAGTAGCATGCGCAGGGCTCTCTGATAAACTTGTAGGACCTGCAGCCAGCAACAGAACATCACCATGTGCACAGGAAGGGCTTGTTTCCCTCTTGTTAGGAATGGCATAGGGACTATATTAGCACAGTTTTTATATAACATGGCACAGCCTTGTGGTATAGCTAATCTGATCTATTTTGAATAATAGGTCGACTGTAATCGCTGTAGTACAGTTATTGTAGGCTGTACTGTTTGGACTGTGATGGCTGTAGTACAGCTGTTGTAGGCTGTACTGTTTGGACTGTGATGGCTGTAGTACAGTTATTGTAGGCAGTATTGGTCTTTCCATGAAGTGAAGTGAAGCAGCGCTTTCTGCGTATGTCATTTTCTTGATTCTGCTCTGTTTGTGGATAAACATTCCTGAAGCCAGCCCTATAATTAACATTCTGCTTTCAACCAAGACAGGACAGGTCAAGGATTTGTGAGGAAAGCCAAGCCAGGACAACATAATAAACATTTTATTAAGCAAGCTGTGATTGAGAAGTGATATTTGACAGAAGGGACTGCCAGTCCTTGTAAAGAATTGTAGAGAATTCAACCCGAGCAGTGCATTCAAACTGCTTCCAGCAGGCACAGTAATCCTTATCCAGAGGTAATCCAATAGAGCTGCTCCCCATCTGAATACCTGAATGCAGTTGCCATGAACTTCGTGAGAGCAATTACTGTATAACTTCATTCTAGAAGCAGGCTCTGTTGAGCAGGAAGCAGGTTGAGAGATATCCTGCTGTTCAGGGTAGTGTTGCTGCAGGTGCATGCTTGGGTAACAGATACCCTGCTGTTCAGCATAGTGTTTCTGCAGGTGCATGCTTGGGTGACAGATGTCCTGCTGTTCAGGGTAGTGTTGCTGCAGGTGCATGCTTGGGTGACAGATGTCCTGCTGTTCAGGGTAGTGTTGCTGCAGGTGCATGCTTGGGTAACAGATATCCTGCTGTTCAGGGTAGTGTTTCTGCAGCTGCATGCTTGGGTAACAGATATCCTGCTGTTCAGGGTAGTGTTGCTGCAGGTGCATGCTTGGGTAACAGATATCCTGCTGTTCAGGATAGTGTTTCTGCAGGTGCATGCTTGGGTGACAGATGTCCTGCTGTTCAGGGTAGTGTTGCTGCAGGTGCATGCTTGGGTAACAGATACCCTGCTGTTCAGCATAGTGTTTCTGCAGGTGCATGCTTGGGTGACAGATGTCCTGCTGTTCAGGGTAGTGTTGCTGCAGGTGCATGCTTGGGTAACAGATACCCTGCTGTTCAGCATAGTGTTTCTGCAGGTGCATGCTTGGGTGACAGATGTCCTGCTGTTCAGGGTAGTGTTGCTGCAGGTGCATGCTTGGGTAACAGATACCCTGCTGTTCAGCATAGTGTTTCTGCAGGTGCATGCTTGGGTGACAGATGTCCTGCTGTTCAGTGTAGTGTTGCTGCAGCTGCATGCCTGTAACAGATATCCTGCTGTTCAGGGTAGTGTTGCTGCAGGTGCATGCTTGGGTAACAGATACCCTGCTGTTCAGTGTAGTGTTGCTGCAGCTGCATGCCTGTAACAGATATCCTGCTGTTCAGGGTAGTGTTGCTGCAGGTGCATGCTTGGGTAACAGATACCCTGCTGTTCAGTGTAGTGTTGCTGCAGCTGCATGCCTGTAACAGATATCCTGCTGTTCAGGGTAATGTTGCTGCAGGTGCATGCTTGGGTACATCCCTGTAGCATTTTCATTTCATAAGGAAAACCATTATCAACACTGGCTTTCCTGATTCATGGAGCTGTTGCTTTGATGGCAATCCTGGTTTTTATGAAGCATTTCCATGAGGCTTTTGTAACGGTTTACCATAGCGAAGTGTAAAGCATAGGTACGTATTGTAAAGCACAAGTGGAAGGGATATCACACTATCAGGGTTTTCAGTATCAGTATCAATATTAGCAAAAAGAAAAAGGGATGCCAAAAGTCTTCCAGTATCCCACAATCCCTGTAAGTTTCCCTCCAAATATCAGAGGTCAAAAATGGCAGGCACCAAGAAAGTAGCATTTAAACAGCAATGTGTTACTGCCCTCCTGAAATACTTTATAGAAACAGCCAGTAACATTTTCATTTACTAAATACTTAGTCAAACAGATTAACAGTTGCACTGCTGGTATTTTTAAATTATTTAAAACGTTAGTTTACACTGCAGAAGTCTAAACAAACATTTAGATGACAGTACATTTAATAATGAGGATTTTTATTTAACTTTTCATAGATCTATCATAAATTTAATTCTCCCTTGCAGACTCTGATAATACTGGGATCCTCACTGTATGACGGCACCCTTTTTATTTTGCTGCAGTACATGTATTTCCAGTGAGGAGTTCCTAGTGCCGTTCCGTGCCACACACTGCTCATTGTAGGGTTAAGAATATTGCTGCTTTTACAACAGTTTATATTTCATCAGCAATTTGAGATACAGACTTACTTTCAATACAAAATGACCACAGTTGTTTTTCAGATTCCATAAACAACACATACTTGTATACTTCTCATCTTCCACGCACAGTATGCATTTTACTTCGTGTTTGCAAACTGTTGAAAGGCATTCTTCCTTTACAGTGGCTTGGCGGTGCTTTGTACAGTGTACGTTTGTCTAGTTTGTTAGTGACACTCTACAGCTACATTGGGAGAAATGATCACGTTACGCTGGTATTGGCAGCCCTACATTGGCTTCCTGTAAGATTTAGGATCATTTAAAGGTCATGCTGATTACTTACAAAGCATTGAACAGTTTGGCTCCTTGATATTTAAATGCTATTTTAATCCCATGTATACCCAGTTGATCACTGCAGTACCAGGGCGCAGGATTGCTTACTGTCCCCAAGGTGTCAATGAACACAGGCGGTAGAGCATTTGGCTTTATGGGCCATGAATTTTGGAACCCTCTGCCTATTTCCATAAGGGCGGCAGCAACTGTTGCTGTTTTTAAAACACGACTGAAGATGCACTTCTATAATCTATCATTCACGTCTTAATATTAATGCTTATATTGTATTGCATTTTAATTGATTTTTGTATTCAATGTTTTTGCTGTTGCTTGTATAGTATAAATAATTACTGTTATGTTGTACCTGAGAAGTGCCTTGCGACAATTTATTGTGAAGGGTGCTTTATCAAATAAAGATTGATTGATTGACGTTTCTAGTAGCATTTTATTTGGACGTTCTCATAACCCGGAACATAACTTAAGTGCAGGTAAAATCGAAATCCCAATGGCCACAAAAAAAAGAGTAATATTAGAGAAACATCTTTCCAGTAGCCCACCAAATTACATGCATTTAGCATGTAACGTACATTGCATATATATATATATATATATATAATTATATCATTATATCTATATATATATATCTATATATTATATATATATCTATATATATATAGGTACATGTAGAACATACATATGTATAAAACCTGGTTGTTCACCTTTTTATAAGACATACATTTGGTATTCGATATACACCTGTACATTACTATTGTACTTTTTAAGGTAGAATTTTCTTTTTCCCAGAATCTATTCATGAGGTTTTGTTTTTTGTACTTTTCAGGTACAAATCTACGAGCTAGAAGAACACAAGATTGAAACATGGAGGGGTAAATGATGTTATTTTAAGAAGTAATCTCTCGCTCTCTCTCTCGCTCTGAATTAAAGTCTCACCAAGGCAGTAAGAGATGCGTGATTGTGCTCAATATAAGAATCTCTAGTACTCAGGATTGGTGCTGAACCTCTGGGATCTACAATGAAAACTCAATGAACTGCTCACCAAGTATTGAACATACTGGCAGCTTGACACATTACTTTTTTTTCCTTTCATTCTTTCCTATTTTTTTAAATTTTATTTCTGGCTTCTCCGTGGTGAAAAACTCAAACTTGTTGGTTTGAAAGCTGTTGTGTTTAGTCTGAGTTATCTTCTCGGTTTATAATCAGTGTGTTGAACGAAATCTCCTCGGGCAAATGAGCGTTGTGAGGTTTTGTTACATCTTCAGTATACTGCAGGGATGGAAATAAGACTTCTATTGCATAGCAGCTTCAACCATTCCAGATTTTACTGCAAGTTAGCCCCAGTGTGTAGGCAATAAGCTCAGATGTGTCTTATTAAACTAGTAGTAAAACCAGGAATGGATCAAACTACTATGCAATGGGAGTCTTATTGCCACCCCTGTGTGTACACTGTTGCAGGTTCTATTCACATCCCAATAGCAGAAGGATTCTTGACTAATACATTTTTAACAATCCGTACTGTGCAAAGAATGAAAAGATGCTTCTATTTTAATGTGTAAAAGAATCTCCCCCTGTTCAGACTATACTGGGGCCTCTTGTTAAAGGATTCTCTCCTTTCCTCCTACAGAACTGTACTTGCAGGAAACGTTTAAGCCTTTGGTGAACATATCGCCTGATGCGAGGTATGGAAGTGCTTCCACATTCTTGATTCAGTTGCAGTTGATTCATTCTAAGCAGTCTGCATTTGTGGAGCTGTTGTTATTTTCTGTTTTCTGTAGCTCCTGTTTCTCTTGCTTGTCCTGGTAATACTCAGCCTTGCACATGATGTGCTGAACCCACTGCCAGTGTCCTCATTTCAGGACAGGCTACTTGCAATTTTGTTAACTGGCTCTACCTGTTTTAATTTTCTCTGATTATAATTTGGTATGTAATGGGTTAAGTGAAGAGTGAACACGCTTGTATACAGCCCATATGAATACCTGGCAATTGTCAGTATTGTTATAATGTGCTGCCCCCTAGTGAACTAGGGCAGCACATTATAACAATTATAACAGCACATTTGGTCAAATCAAATTGCTACTCGCTACTTGCAGGCAGCTGCAGCCATAAAGCTTTCATTACTATATATGAAGGTTTTTTTTGTTTGTTTTGTTTTGTTTTTTTGTTTTTTTGACCCGATGGGTTCAGTGGTTGGAATAATTTCAACTCCTGTCTCCTGAGAAGTATTCTTGGATTGCATGCTACAGGAGTTTTCAGCTGATTATTTGGTCCTCTATTTAGTATAATGATGCCATGGTCTCTTTAGACCTGCAGTAAAGTGTATGGGTTTGCTGGATGCACCTGTAGTTGATATTATACAATGTCAAGGAATGAGGGAGCAATCCCGCCTGTTGCAGTGTGTCCTTGTAGCAGATTCACCAGATGACCGATCCACTCTGCTGTTTGATAAGAGCACCCCTAGGCATGCACCCGGTCACGTTGTATTGCTTTCAGTGGCAAACCATATCTTTTTTTGGCACCATTGCTTTCCAGTCAATATCCTGTGTATGGGGTGGACCATTATGCAGTACAGTTTTAGGTTTTTTTTTCTGCTAACCTTGGTTTGTTTTTCTCTCTGCTTTCAGCATATTTGATGCAGTGTATTCGCTCATCAAAAACAAAATTCACCGGTTGCCGGTTATCGACCCCGTCAGCGGGAATGCACTTTATATCCTCACTCACAAGAGAATCCTCAAGTTTCTGCAACTTTTTGTAAGTGTAAATGTTTTTCATTTCTTCCTTTAATGTGTAATTGTTTGTGACGAGATTTAGCAACCATCTCGAGAGCCTGGGAGTAGGGATAAGAGGCCAGTAGAGTAGAGTGTGTCTGGGCGGACCCTGGAAATGCCTGGTCTCCTGTATGCTGTGTCTCGAGAGCCTAGGGGTGGGGATGAGAGGCCAGTAGAGTAGAGTGTGTCTGGGAGGACCATGGAAATGCCTGGTCTCCTGTATGCTGTGTCTCGAGAGCCTGGGGGTGGGGATAAGAGGCCCACACAGTATAACATACACCTCTAAGGAAGTGCATGTGTGCTGCACATTCTCCCACACAGCATAACATATACCGCTAAGATATATCGATTACATTTTAAAATGGGTTCAGAATAATGCATTCCTGGATTTGCAATGCTGTCCTAGGCAGTCTCTTTCTGAAGCCCTTACTGACATGTTCCACTGAGCAAATCCTCTTCCTCTGACCTGCCACATTATTGAGGGTTTTTTTAGGTTTTCCTTCAGTAAGACTTTGCTGCCACCTTGTGGTAACTATAGTATAATGCAGTGTTTTCCATTGAAGGCTCGAAAAAAGTATGGGGCTGAGCGTACAAAACGAGTGGATCATTATGTAATGTGTTTGCAGCAAGAGGTAGTAAGTGATCAGAGCAGGATTTTATTCTTTCAGTACACCAGGTTTAATATTCCAGCAGTTTCCCACAGTCTCCCATACACAAGATACTGATTCTAATGTGCTTTCATATTAGCCCCTGGCAGGATCATTCACAAGAATGTACTGTAAAGCGTGAATAATCTTTCATCTTTAATCTTTATTTTATATATAGCGTCTTTCATAGCAGACCACCATCACAAAAAGCTTTACAAGATATGAGACTAGGGCGTGTGAACTATGCATCAGCTGCAGTGTCACTTACAACAACGTCTCACCCAAAACACGGAGCACAGGGAGGTTAAGTGACTTGCTCAGGATCACACAATGATACCCTTGTGGTTTTGTAACTGCACTAAACGTCCCACTTTCAGCTTGATATAAAACACCTGAACATCACTTGAAACCACTGCTTTTGAATTGGAGACAGATGGATATTTATTTGTGGGAACACCTTATATTAAAAGATTGTCCATCAAGGGTTTCCTTGGTGAATGGTGGAGTGCAGGAACTGGGAAAGATATAGATACTCCCTGTTCTGTCCTGTTCTTTATGTGTAGTGAATTCAATCATTAGATAGGGCAGTTCCACATTCACACTGCCGTGTGGGTTAACACAGTTCCACATTCACACTGCCTTGTGGGTTAACACAGTTCCACATTCACACTGCCTTGTGGGTTAACACAGTTCCACATTCACACTGCCTTGTGGGTTAACACAGTTCCACATTCACACTGCCTTGTGGGTTAACACAGTTCCACATTCACACTGCCGTGTGGGTTAACACAGTTCCACATTCACACTGCCTTGTGGGTTAACACAGTTCCACATTCACACTGCCTTGTGGGTTAACACAGTTCCACATTCACACTGCCTTGTGGGTTAACACAGTTCCACATTCACACTGCCTTGTGGGTTAACACAGTTCCACATTCACACTGCCTTGTGGGTTAACACAGTTCCACATTCACACTGCCTTGTGGGTTAACACAGTTCCACATTCACACTGCCTTGTGGGTTAACACAGTTCCACATTCACACTGCCTTGTGGGTTAACACAGTTCCACATTCACACTGCCTTGTGGGTTAACACAGTTCCACATTCACACTGCCGTGTGGGTTAACACAGTTCCACATTCACACTGCCTTGTGGGTTAACACAGTTCCACATTCACACTGCCTTGTGGGTTAACACAGTTCCACATTCACACTGCCTTGTGGGTTAACACAGTTCCACATTCACACTGCCTTGTGGGTTAACACAGTTCCACATTCACACTGCCTTGTGGGTTAACACAGTTCCACATTCACACTGCCTTGTGGGTTAACACAGTTCCACATTCACACTGCCTTGTGGGTTAACACAGTTCCACATTCACACTGCCTTGTGGGTTAACACAGTTCCACATTCACACTGCCTTGTGGGTTAACACAGTTCCACATTCACACTGCCGTGTGGGTTAACACAGTTCCACATTCACACTGCCTTGTGGGTTAACACAGTTCCACATTCACACTGCCTTGTGGGTTAACACAGTTCCACATTCACACTGCCTTGTGGGTTAACACAGTTCCACATTCACACTGCCTTGTGGGTTAACACAGTTCCACATTCACACTGCCGTGTGGTTCAACAATAGACGCTGGCTTTTCAAGTTTATTTCTTTACTTGGCAAGCCACCCTACTATTTATCATTTTATAGAAACTTTTACGGTCAGCGGTAATACATAACTGATTGATAGAACTGTGAATTGTCTTTTCCTTTTTGACTGGCTCCATACAATAATAGGTCATAAAGCGATCGGCATCATTGAATCGCAGTCATTCAGGAAATCAACAGGCGCTTCTCAACCTGCTGTTTTTGCAGGTGTCGGAGATGCCAAAGCCTGCATTCATGAAGCAGAACCTGGAAGAGCTGGGGATCGGAACCTACCACAATATTGCCTACATCCACCCAGACACTCCCATCATAAAAGCATTGAATATATTTGCTGATAGGAGAGTGTCCGCATTGCCTGTGGTGGATGAGTCAGGTACGCACTAACATACACCATGTTTACATGAGAAGGTTTGCAGGCTGACCTCAGTTGAGATGAGACGAGCTTGTGCATTGGGGGCATTGTGGTTACAAAAGCGCAAGGGAATAAAGAGACTGGGTTTAGCATTATACATATTTACTGTAGCAACCAGAAGCAGAGCTCTCCAGATACTTAGATCAACTTTACTATGAGCTGACATCAATACTATTATTATTATTATTATTATTATTATTATTATTATTATTATTCATTGTTTGTTTATAAAGTATTTAGAAGGTTTTTTTTTGTGTGTTTTGTTTTCCAGGAAAAGTTGTAGATATTTATTCCAAATTCGATGTTATTGTAAGTACTTTACATTTTTATGACTTCATTTCAATGGGGCGTGGCCTTTATATTTGTATTTTTTTTTTTGCATTTTTGGTAATGCATAAAATGTTTTTATTTTTTTGATGTGGAAACTATTACAAGTTAGGAGAAAGAGCATGATATTATGGCAAAAGTTCCAACCACGTTTTATAAACTGTGCTGGTAAAAGTAGACAATGTAAATGCGGCATTGTCTCAAACACCCCAGCACGCTGGAGACAGTTTGCATTGCGTTGTAATTGAAGAAATGCACTGTTAAATGGTACTTTACATGCCACTGTGTTATTTATCCCGCCCCCCAGAACCTCGCTGCTGAAAAGACGTACAATAACCTTGACATCACGGTGACCCAAGCGTTGCGGCACCGCTCACAGTATTTTGAAGGCGTTATGAAATGCAACAGGCTGGAAACACTGGAAACCATAGTGGACAGGATAGTCAAGGCAGAGGTAAGACCACATGGGGCAGGATAGCAATGACAACATAATGAATGCACAGTTCTTCTAGTTTTTATAAGAACAGACTTGACCTTGGAGCTCGCATCTGCGTTTTCACAGAATCCATGTTTCCTGCGACTGGGACATGAGAATCGTATTTCAGAACAGGAGTCTTTCATTTCAGGGCTTGTCATTGGAAGTTACGAAATACTTTTGTAACCCCAAGACTCTCAATTCTACTTCAGCGCACACGTGTCTGTGAGATATATTTAAATCCTGGCATACCAGGCTATAGAACTCTGACTCTGCCATACAATCGTTGAGTAGTTTGCTATAATAATGTTATAATGATATAGTACATGATTCCTGTGTTTTCTCCACTCATAATGAATCCCTAAACCCACGTCTTGGTGATGTGTTTTTGTTTAGGTCCATCGACTGGTGGTGGTTGACGAGAATGCCAGTATCATGGGCATCGTCTCCCTGTCGGACATTCTCCAGGCTCTGGTGCTCACGCCAGCAGGTATAGACGCTCAACATTCCTAACTTCCAGGAATCTGACCCCTCACCCCCTCCCACAGGCCCTCAGGTAGGGCACGGCACGGCACGGCACGGCGTTCCCTGGCCCGCTTGCTGCACTATCGCTGACTGCGCCACACCCTGCCAGCTCGCTCTGCAAGCAGTTGCTTGTGTTTGTGCCAGCAGTGGATTGCATTCCGCATGCTGACTGAACAGGCTTTCTTTAGAAACAGAAATGAAAAAAATTAGTAATAACACTGTGATCAAAAACTTGCAACATTCCAGAATTGGGTGAAACCAGACTGATCTTGCTTTACTGGGGGGAAATAACCCATGAGGTAGCAGGTGCATATAAAACAGTAGCTGTGCAGATTGCAACCATTCCGGTAGTTTGTAAAAAAAAAAAAAAAAAAAATGAAAAAAAGTATGTTTTAATAATAAACGGGTTTGCTATAAAAAATGTTTCCAACAACATAGTTACATTGTAGAACAGTCTCTATGTTTTACTCATGCATGAATCAATTCTGAAGTTGGCCCTTGGGCAACGCTGGCTATTGATACAGAGTGAGCAGTGTCCCATAGATGTGAATTCACACTCTCAGCCTAATCAATGAAGTGAATTAAAGTGAATGGATTGCAGGTAATACAGCTGTGACAAATCTGTCCATCGGCACTTCCGAATATAATGACACTTCACCTATTCAAACCAGGGGGGTGTCTGAATATAATGAAATTCTACTAAACACTGAATACAGTATGTCATCCCCAGTATGTAATACACTGATGTAATATAATTTAAATAACGTAAAATAATTATTATAATGCATTTGAGAACAAGTACACTGTAACTGCAGTGTGACGTGTGCGTATGAACTGTCTGGGTGCTGGCTGTGCTGTAACTGCAGTGTGACGTGTGCGTATGAACTGTCTGGGTGCTGGCTGTGCTGTAACTGCAGTGTGACGTGTGCGTATGAGCTGTCTGGGTGCTGGCTGTGCTGTAACTGCAGTGTGACGTGTGCATATGAGCTGTCTGGGTGCTGGCTGTTTTGTAACTGCAGTGTGACGTGTGCGTATGAGCTGTCTGGGTGCTGGCTGTGCTGTAACTGCAGTGTGACGTGTGTGTATGAACTGCTTGGGTGCTGACTGTGCTGTAACTGCAGTGTGACGTGTGTGTATGAACTGCCTGGGTGCTGGCTGTGCTGTAACTGCAGTGTGACGTGTGTGTATGAACTGTCTGGGTGCTGGCTGTGCTGTAACTGCAGTGTGACGTGTGTGTATGAACTGCCTGGGTGCTGGCTGTGCTGTAACTGCAGTGTGACGTGTGTGTATGAACTGCCTGGGTGCTGGCTGTGCTGTAACTGCAGTGTGACGTGTGTGTATGAACTGTCTGGGTGCTGGCTGTGCTGTAACTGCAGTGTGACGTGTGCGTATGAACTGTCTGGGTGCTGGCTGTGCTGTAACTGCAGTGTGACGTGTGCGTATGAGCTGCCTGGGTGCTGGCTGTGCTGTAACTGCAGTGTGACGTGTGTGTATGAACTGTCTGGGTGCTGGCTGTGCTGTAACTGCAGTGTGACGTGTGCGTATGAGCTGTCTGGGTGCTGGCTGTTTTGTAACTGCAGTGTGACGTGTGTGTATGAGCTGCCTGGGTGCTGGCTGTGCTGTAACTGCAGTGTGACGTGTGCGTATGAGCTGTCTGGGTGCTGGCTGTTTTGTAACTGCAGTGTGACGTGTGTGTATGAACTGCCTGGGTGCTGGCTGTGCTGTAACTGCAGTGTGACGTGTGCGTATGAACTGTCTGGGTGCTGGCTGTGCTGTAACTGCAGTGTGACGTGTGTGTATGAACTGTCTGGGTGCTGGCTGTGCTGTAACTGCAGTGTGACGTGTGTGTATGAACTGCCTGGGTGCTGGCTGTGCTGTAACTGCAGTGTGACGTGTGTGTATGAACTGTCTGGGTGCTGGCTGTGCTGTAACTGCAGTGTGACGTGTGTGTATGAACTGCCTGGGTGCTGGCTGTGCTGTAACTGCAGTGTGACGTGTGCGTATGAACTGTCTGGGTGCTGGCTGTTTTGTAACTGCAGTGTGACGTGTGTGTATGAACTGTCTGGGTGCTGGCTGTGCTGTAACTGCAGTGTGACGTGTGCGTATGAGCTGTCTGGGTGCTGGCTGTTTTGTAACTGCAGTGTGACGTGTGTGTATGAGCTGCCTGGGTGCTGGCTGTGCTGTAACTGCAGTGTGACGTGTGCGTATGAGCTGTCTGGGTGCTGGCTGTGCTGTAACTGCAGTGTGACGTGTGTGTATGAACTGTCTGGGTGCTGGCTGTGCTGTAACTGCAGTGTGACGTGTGTGTATGAACTGCTTGGGTGCTGGCTGTGCTGTAACTGCAGTGTGACGTGTGCGTATGAGCTGCCTGGGTGCTGGCTGTGCTGTAACTGCAGTGTGACGTGTGCGTATGAGCTGTCTGGGTGCTGGCTGTGCTGTAACTGCAGTGTGACGTGTGCGTATGAACTGTCTGGGTGCTGGCTGTGCTGTAACTGCAGTGTGACGTGTGCGTATGAGCTGTCTGGGTGCTGGCTGTGCTGTAACTGCAGTGTGACGTGTGCGTATGAGCTGTCTGGGTGCTGGCTGTGCTGTAACTGCAGTGTGACGTGTGCGTATGAGCTGTCTGGGTGCTGGCTGTGCTGTAACTGCAGTGTGACGTGTGCGTATGAACTGTCTGGGTGCTGGCTGTGCTGTAACTGCAGTGTGACGTGTGCGTATGAACTGTCTGGGTGCTGGCTGTGCTGTAACTGCAGTGTGACGTGTGCGTATGAGCTGTCTGGGTGCTGGCTGTGCTGTAACTGCAGTGTGACGTGTGTGTATGAACTGTCTGGGTGCTGGCTGTGCTGTAACTGCAGTGTGACGTGTGCGTATGAGCTGTCTGGGTGCTGGCTGTTTTGTAACTGCAGTGTGACGTGTGTGTATGAGCTGCCTGGGTGCTGGCTGTGCTGTAACTGCAGTGTGACGTGTGTGTATGAGCTGCCTGGGTGCTGGCTGTGCTGTAACTGCAGTGTGACGTGTGTGTATGAACTGCCTGGGTGCTGGCTGTTTTGTAACTGCAGTGTGACGTGTGTGTATGAGCTGCCTGGGTGCTGGCTGTGCTGTAACTGCAGTGTGACGTGTGTGTATGAGCTGTCTGGGTGCTGGCTGTGCTGTAACTGCAGTGTGACGTGTGTGTATGAACTGTCTGGGTGCTGGCTGTGCTGTAACTGCAGTGTGACGTGTGTGTATGAACTGCCTGGGTGCTGGCTGTGCTGTAACTGCAGTGTGACGTGTGCGTATGAGCTGCCTGGGTGCTGGCTGTGCTGTAACTGCAGTGTGACGTGTGCGTATGAGCTGTCTGGGTGCTGGCTGTGCTGTAACTGCAGTGTGACGTGTGTGTATGAGCTGCCTGGGTGCTGGCTGTGCTGTAACTGCAGTGTGACGTGTGTGTATGAGCTGTCTGGGTGCTGGCTGTGCTGTAACTGCAGTGTGACGTGTGTGTATGAACTGTCTGGGTGCTGGCTGTGCTGTAACTGCAGTGTGACGTGTGTGTATGAACTGCTTGGGTGCTGACTGTGCTGTAACTGCAGTGTGACGTGTGCGTATGAGCTGCCTGGGTGCTGGCTGTGCTGTAACTGCAGTGTGACGTGTGCGTATGAGCTGTCTGGGTGCTGGCTGTGCTGTAACTGCAGTGTGACGTGTGCGTATGAACTGTCTGGGTGCTGGCTGTGCTGTAACTGCAGTGTGACGTGTGCGTATGAGCTGTCTGGGTGCTGGCTGTGCTGTAACTGCAGTGTGACGTGTGCGTATGAGCTGTCTGGGTGCTGGCTGTGCTGTAACTGCAGTGTGACGTGTGCGTATGAGCTGTCTGGGTGCTGGCTGTGCTGTAACTGCAGTGTGACGTGTGCGTATGAACTGTCTGGGTGCTGGCTGTGCTGTAACTGCAGTGTGACGTGTGCGTATGAACTGTCTGGGTGCTGGCTGTGCTGTAACTGCAGTGTGACGTGTGCGTATGAGCTGCCTGGGTGCTGGCTGTGCTGTAACTGCAGTGTGACGTGTGTGTATGAGCTGCCTGGGTGCTGGCTGTGCTGTAACTGCAGTGTGACGTGTGTGTATGAGCTGCCTGGGTGCTGGCTGTGCTGTAACTGCAGTGTGACGTGTGTGTATGAGCTGCCTGGGTGCTGGCTGTGCTGTAACTGCAGTGTGACGTGTGCGTATGAACTGTCTGGGTGCTGGCTGTGCTGTAACTGCAGTGTGACGTGTGCGTATGAGCTGTCTGGGTGCTGGCTGTTTTGTAACTGCAGTGTGACGTGTGTGTATGAACTGTCTGGGTGCTGGCTGTGCTGTAACTGCAGTGTGACGTGTGCGTATGAGCTGTCTGGGTGCTGGCTGTTTTGTAACTGCAGTGTGACGTGTGTGTATGAGCTGCCTGGGTGCTGGCTGTGCTGTAACTGCAGTGTGACGTGTGCGTATGAGCTGTCTGGGTGCTGGCTGTGCTGTAACTGCAGTGTGACGTGTGTGTATGAACTGTCTGGGTGCTGGCTGTGCTGTAACTGCAGTGTGACGTGTGTGTATGAGCTGTCTGGGTGCTGGCTGTTTTGTAACTGCAGTGTGACGTGTGCGTATGAGCTGTCTGGGTGCTGGCTGTGCTGTAACTGCAGTGTGACGTGTGTGTATGAACTGTCTGGGTGCTGGCTGTGCTGTAACTGCAGTGTGACGTGTGTGTATGAACTGTCTGGGTGCTGGCTGTGCTGTAACTGCAGTGTGACGTGTGTGTATGAACTGTCTGGGTGCTGGCTGTGCTGTAACTGCAGTGTGACGTGTGTGTGTGAACTGTCTGGGTGCTGGCTGTGCTGTAACTGCAGTGTGACGTGTGTGTGTGAACTGCCTGGGTGCTGGCTGTGCTGTAACTGCTGTGTGACGTGTGTGTGTGAACTGTCTGGGTGCTGGCTGTGCTGTAACTGCAGTGTGACGTGTGTGTGTGAACTGTCTGGGTGCTGGCTGTGCTGTAACTGCAGTGTGACGTGTGTGTGTGAACTGTCTGGGTGCTGGCTGTGCTGTAACTGCAGTGTGACGTGTGTGTATGAACTGTCTGGGTGCTGGCTGTGCTGTAACTGCAGTGTGACGTGTGTGTATGAACTGTCTGGGTGCTGGCTGTGCTGTAACTGCAGTGTGACGTGTGCGTATGAGCTGTCTGGGTGCTGGCTGTGCTGTAACTGCAGTGTGACGTGTGCGTATGAGCTGTCTGGGTGCTGGCTGTTTTGTAACTGCAGTGTGACGTGTGTGTATGAAATCCCCCATTTAAAATGTCACTGTTGCGCTTGCCAGGTTTTCTATTTCCATTTCTTTCCTGCCAGTCAAGATTTTCTGAACAGCACATTCAGCTCAGCCCTGCATCTCCTCTCTGCTGCATGATGTCTCAATAATGACACTTCAGCTGTAATAAATCATACTCTGCACCTCAACGTCAGCCCTGAGGTGCCTGTTTATTCAGCCAAAAAAACACGTCAGTATGTGTATTGAAACAGCAATGCAGAGTCATCCATCAAGCCTGTCCCCAGTGTGTTGTGTTGAGATGCTGCCCTTCACAATGCTTTGTTTTCCTTTCCAAGTTGTAGGAAGAGCATCAAGTTGTAGTTTGTTTGTTCTGATACTTGATTGAATAATTTCTAATAAATCAGATCACTCCTTGTTGTAGATTACCTCACGATATTAGGATCCTGCCCTTATTGGCAGTGGCGGATTGCAGGGGCAGAAAGAAGACTCTGGTTGCATAGCAGTTCCACCCATTCTAGATTTTACTACAAACTTGATTTGCCCCCAGTGTACAGGTAGCAAGCTCAGGTGTGTCTGATTAAACTTGTAGTAAAACCAGGCATGGATCAAACTGCCAGGCAATGGGAGTCTTATTTCCCTCTCTGGATTGCTTACTAAAATGGTACTGTACTCACTAACTCTGCATTTGATAAATAACATGTGTTCAAAGTCTGCATCTTCAGTCTTCACCTGTCAGTTGTGCTGTTGATACTGTTTAATATGAATTATATGTTACTGTTTTCCTTGCATAGTTCTGTATTAAGTGCCCTGATAGTCAGGTTCTTGAATCGTTTCTGTGTGCCTGTGATATTATTCAGAGAATACATCACTTCTTTATGGTCTGCGCTTACCAGACGCTGTTCTTCTTGTATATTTGTATCTCGATGAAAAAAAAGAATCTTACCTTTACCTTAACAATATTGTGAGATGCTGTTTCCTGACAACACACTGATTGAGAGCAGCAGATCAGTGCACAGTGTTTCTGTAGTGGGCAGTGCTGTGTGATCCACTGCTGTACGGGTTCAGTCCCCTGTCGATGAGATGAGAGGAGGTTAGAAGCTCTATAACCACAGTGCAGACCAGCCTGGCTCTTTTGCATTGTGGTTAAGACACTTGCTTACGGTGTGTGGGGTCACCACTTCATGCACACTTCCTAAACCCTAAGCCCTGTTACATTTCACAATTAAATTTGTATTTCTAGAACAGTAAGTGAACATGGAAATTAATGGTCTACGCAGAAACAAACACTGCAAAATGTTCTGCTTTCATTTGAAATACTGTATGCAGTGATTATGTATAGATATATACAGTATACCAATAAATCCAGATCTGCTTTCATTTGCAATACTGTATGCATTGATTATGTATAGATATATACAGTATACCAATATATCCAGATCTGCTCTGCTTTCATTTGCGTTGCTTATGTATAGCTGTATGTGGATCTTGGTTTGTGACGACACACTCCGAGTAATGCAGCCTGTTTGTTTTGATGCAGGTGCTAAGAGAAAGGCGAGCGTAGTGGAAGTAGCGGAGTGATGGCATGCCGGTCGAAGCTGCTTGACGAGAGCTTGAACGCACAGGGTTCATTCATCCCGGCTGTGCTCTGTATGGGAGGCGAGCGAAGTTGGACCCCGGAGTTGTAGGGATTGTTCTGAGTAACGTGTTGGAAGAGGACGTGATGGGCGACCTCAGGGACTGATTCATAGGGATTGATTCACAGCAGGACCAGTCTACACAATGGAAGTCCACTTTTAGTTCCCAAAGGGAGTCGTAACATCAGTTCAGACGGCTGGTTTCACAGACCCTGAGTAAACCCTGGTCTTGGACTGCCTTGCTTAGGTAATTAGGTAGGTCACGACTCGTGGTTATCAAGGTCTGTCAAAGCAGCTGTACTGTTCAGATTTCAGTGGCTTTGGGAAGAAAAGAAATAAAAATAAAAAGTGGAAGGATTTTTAATTTTTTTTTTTAAGTTGACAACCAGGTCAGTTTAAACACCTTTTTTGTGTTTTTATGAATTCTTTATGGGAAGTGTTTCAGACATTTTGAATCAAGTATAAATTTCAATTTTAAAAACAGCAACACACACTTCTGTGCTGCATTGATTGTGGAATCCCTTTGAATGAACTACTTTTAAGATTAAATGCTGCTGCATTAAATGTCTGGCTAACACACACTGGGCATATGAATTGAAATAGATGTTCCCTCAAATTGACACGAGGCAGGTTTATTGCATCCTTGTATCATTAGTGCCTTACTGTATGTCAGGACACAGTCATGTGGCTAGTGTCGCCCATCACTGGCTGCTAATGAAGTGAATGTTAACAAAACAGTACTGTAATTGAATGTGAAAAGTCTTTAAAACCAAAACCATGCAAAGTGAGTGTTCATCGCTAACTTGTCAAAAGCAAACAAAATCACAAGCTGTTCATATTTGACTTTAAACTTTAGTGTTTTTTATTTTTTATTTCAGAACAAAAAATAAAAGTTATTGCTTTCTTTATTTTGGAGAAACTTTTCCATTTGGGTCATGCTGTGGAAAAGAGTTCAAAAAGGGTTTATTTATGTTTGCTTTTTAATAGCATCTATTTCATTAAACACGGGTGGCGGATTGCAAGAGTGCTCACCACATGTATTAATAAATGGTTTAGATTGTTGTTTTTAAAATGATTTGTCGGGCCCCCATGGGCAGCTGTCTGGCCATGCAGCCAAGCTACATGGCGATCCTCCAGTTTGAGGAGCATGCAATGGAAACAAACCCCTGCACTGTCAATAGAAAGTTCATTTTGACGAAGCTTAAGTGCCAGAGAGAGTGGTATATTTTTCTGTGTATGAAAATGTAAAATCCTGTTGTTTGTATGATTGCAGATTTAATTTTTTGTAACTGTTATTGTGGCATATATTGTTTTCATATGGTTGCGTAGAGTCTGGAAAGTTTTTCTCCATGCAAATGCACATTAAAGGCATGAAAATGACACTATAATGGGAATACATGTTGTAGATTTATTTATATATAGTCTGTATGTTACTGTATTTTTCAAGATTGAAAAAACTTCTACTGAAAATGACTGACGGTTTCATTTAGCTAAACTTCATCCACTTAGATTTTTCAGAGTTGGTGGAGGGTTTCTTAAGTTCAAGGTGTGCCTGTCTGTACATATTCATTTACTGAAAATACAGCAGTGTGCACATGTATTAGAACACCCCATTGCTTCTGTAGTTCAGCAGTGTGCACATGTATTACAACACCCCATTGCTTCTGTAGTTCAGCAGTGTGCACATGTATTACAACACCCCATTGCTTCTGTAGTTCAGCAGTGTGCACATGTATTACAACACCCCATTGCTTCTGTAGTTTTGATTTGTTGTGCATATTAAATCAAACCTCTAACAAGAAAAATATCAAAATAGGCAAATTAGTGATGGTCTAATTTAATTGATGACTTTAGTAGGACACACATGCAGTTCATTTTTGAAGTTTAAAATACATAACTAAAGCACAAAGTGGTCTAACATTTTCACACACAAGTGTTTCTGTTGTTTCTATATTGCTGATTACTGACCGAATTTTTTTTTTTTTTCACACCCTGAGGTTTTCATGAAGGTAGGTATATAAAGGATATAAATGACACATCTTGAGGTGTTTTAATAAATGTGCACACTACTGCAAGTAAATGAATTATGAATTCAACCCACTGCAGAACTTATAAATGCAAGTGGAAATGAAAGCCTGTGTGATGTCATGTAGAGGTTATTCTGTGAAAGGCTTTCAGGATTTAATGATCATGGAGATTTCAATGATGGGATCTGAGTTGGAGGAGGTTGTTTCCTGGGGGTGATGGGATCTGAGTTGAGGGAGGTTGGTACCTGTGGGTGATGAGATTTCAATGATGGGATCTGAATTGGAGAAGGTTGGTATCTGTGGGTGATGAGATTTCAATGATGGGATCTGAGTTGAGGGAGGTTGGTTCCTGGTGATTGATGAGATTTCAGTGATGGGATCTGAGTTGAGGGAGGTTGTTTCCTGGGGTTTGATGAGATTTAATGATGGGATCTGAGTTGAGGGAGGTTGGTTCCTGGGGGTGATGAGATTTCAATGATGGGATCTGAATTGGAGAAGGTTGGTATCTGTGGGTGATGAGATTTCAATGATGGGATCTGAGTTGAGGGAGGTTGGTTCCTGGTGATTGATGAGATTTCAGTGATGGGATCTGAGTTGGGGGAGGTTGGTTCCTGGGGGTGATGAGATTTCAGTGATGGGATCTGAGTTGGGGGAGGTTGGTTCCTGGGGGTTTGATGAGATTTCAGTGATGGGATCTGAGTTGGGGGAGGTTGGTTCCTGGTGTTTGATGAGATTTCAATGATGGGATCTGAGTTGGGGGAGGTTGGTTCCTGGTGATTGATGAGATTTCAATGATGGGATCTGAGTTGGGGGAGGTTGGTTCCTGGGGGTTTGATGAGATTTCAGTGATGGGATCTGAGTTGGGGGAGGTTGGTTCCTGGTGTTTGATGAGATTTCAATGATGGGATCTGAGTTGGGGGAGGTTGGTTCCTGGTGATTGATGAGATTTCAGTGATGGGATCTGAGTTGGGGGAGGTTGGTTCCTGGGGGTTTGATGAGATTTCAGTGATGGGATCTGAGTTGGGGGAGGTTGGTTCCTGGTGTTTGATGAGATTTCAATGATGGGATCCGAGTTGGGGGAGGTTGGTTCCTGGTGTTTGATGAGATTTCAATGATGGGATCTGAGTTGGAGGAGGTTGGTTCCTGGGGGTGATGAGATTTCAGTGATGGGATTTGAGTTGGGGGAGGTTGGTTCCTGGGGGTGATGGTTCCTGGGGGTGATGAGATTTCAATGATGGGATCTGAGTTGGGGGAGGTTGGTTCCTGGTGTTTGATGAGATTTCAATGATGGGATCTGAGTTGGAGGAGGTTGGTTCCTGGGGGTGATGAGATTTCAATGATGGGATCTGAGTTGGGGGAGGTTGGTTCCTGGGGGTGATGAGATTTCAATGATGGGATCTGAGTTGGGGGAGGTTGGTTCCTGGGGGTGATGAGATTTCAATGATGGGATCTGAGTTGGAGGAGGTTGGTTCCTGGTGTTTGATGAGATTTCAATGATGGGATCTGAGTTAGAGGAGGTTGGTTCCTGGGGGTGATGAGATTTCAATGATGGGATCTGAGTTGGGGGAGGTTGGTTCCTGGGGGTGATGAGATTTCAATGATGGGATCTGAGTTGGGGGAGGTTGGTTCCTGGGGGTGATGAGATTTCAATGATGGGATCTGAGTTTTATGAGGTTGGTTCCTGGTGTTTGATGAGATTTCAATGATGGGATCTGAGTTGGAGGAGGTTGGTTCCTGGGGGTGATGAGATTTCAGTGGTGGGATTTGAGTTGGGGGCAGTTGGTTCCTGGGGGTGATGAGATTTCAATGATGGGATCTGAGTTGGAGGAGGTTGGTTCCTGGAGGTGATGAGATTTCAGTGGTGGGATTTGAGTTGGGGGCAGTTGGTTCCTGGGGGTGATGAGATTTCAATGATGGGATCTGAGTTGAGGGAGGTTGGTTCCTGGGGGTGATGAGATTTCAGTGATGGGATTTGAGTTGGGGGCAGTTGGTTCCTGGGGGTGATGAGATTTCAATGATGGGATCTGAGTTTTATGAGGTTGGTTCCTGGGGGTGATGAGATTTCAATGATGGGATCTGAGTTTTATGAGGTTGGTTCCTGGTGTTTGATGAGATTTCAATGATGGGATCTGAGTTGAGGGAGGTTGGTTCCTGGGGGTGATGAGATTTCAATGATGGGATCTGAGTTGGGGGTGGTTAACATGGGGGTGATTTCACAGAGCCATCAGGTGTGCAGAGATTCCCCAGATGGAAATTAGGTGCACTTGAGTGACTGGTTAGCTATACTGTCTACAGGGTATATTATACTGTACATGGGGGAGGGTTGAGTTGCTGGTGGTGTCCACTGCAAAACTGGCCTGCTAAAGTATTAATAATAAATCAAATACAAATCCAGACATTCAATAACAAGCAGTAATGCTGGGTGTTGGTAATAAAACATGGTTAGGGCAGTGTTTAGCACAACTCAATGAGCCTGCACACTACAGTCTACGTTATGTCTGTCATACTGGTGTCTGCTTAGCGATTAGGGGAGGTGGAGGGATGGGTGAGTGTCTGGTTTAGTGATTGGGGGAGGTGGAAGGATGGGAATCAACTGGACGTCACAATGGGCGAGTGTCTGGTTTAGTCATAATCCTCAGATGGGTTAGTGGACGATTTAATGAGTTGGGGGCAGTCCTTCCCCCTGAACTAGTTCTACAGCTGAGTTAGAATAGATAACCCTGTGCCCTTCGAGCTGAGAAGACAAACCTCCTCCACTGTAGGATAATTGAGCAAATCTTCATTTCTCACTGGACTTCCTTGCACTTAGCAATCAGGGCAGCCTGCAGAAAAAAAGAACTGGAAGATAGCAGCCCAATCAGACACATTAATCAGCTTATACACTGCAAACATGCAGCCCAATCAGACACATTAATCAGCTTATACATTGCAAACACACATGCAGCCCAATCAGACACATTAATCAGTTTATACATTGCAAACACGCAGCCCAATCAGACACATTAATCAGCTTATACATTGCAAACACGCAGCCCAATCAGACACATTAATCAGCTTATACATTGCAAACACGCGGCCCAATCAGACACATTAATCAGCTTATACATTGCAAACACACATGCAGCCCAATCAGACACATTAATCAGCTTATACATTGCAAACACACATGCAGCCCAATCAGACACATTAATCAGCTTATACATTGCAAACACACATGCAGCCCAATCAGACACATTAATCAGCTTATACATTGCAAACACGCGGCCCAATCAGACACATTAATCAGCTTATACATTGCAAACACACATGCAGCCCAATCAGACACATTAATCAGCTTATACATTGCAAACACGCGGCCCAATCAGACACATTAATCAGCTTATACATTGCAAACACACATGCAGCCCAATCAGACACATTAATCAGCTTATACATTGCAAACACGCAGCCCAATCAGACACATTAATCAGCTTATACATTGCAAACACGCAGCCCAATCAGACACATTAATCAGCTTATACATTGCAAACACGCGGCCCAATCAGACACATTAATCAGCTTATACATTGCAAACACACATGCAGCCCAATCAGACACATTAATCAGCTTATACATTGCAAACACTCGGCCCAATCAGACACATTAATCAGCTTATACATTGCAAACACACATGCAGCCCAATCAGACACATTAATCAGCTTATACATTGCAAACACACATGCAGCCCAATCAGACACATTAATCAGCTTATACATTGCAAACACACATGCAGCCCAATCAGACACATTAATCAGCTTATACATTGCAAACACGCGGCCCAATCAGACACATTAATCAGCTTATACATTGCAAACACACATGCAGCCCAATCAGACACATTAATCAGCTTATACATTGCAAACACACATGCAGCCCAATCAGACACATTAATCAGCTTATACATTGCAAACACACATGCAGCCCAATCAGACACATTAATCAGCTTATACATTGCAAACACACATGCAGCCCAATCAGACACATTAATCAGCTTATACATTGCAAACAACATGCAGCCCAATCAGACACATTAATCAGCTTATACATTGCAAACACACAAGCAGCCCAATCAGACACATTAATCAGCTTATACATTGCAAAGAAGCAGCCCAATCAGACACATTAATCAGCTTATACATTGCAAACATGCAGCCCAGTCAGACACATTTAATCACCTTATACATTGCAAACACACGTGCTGTCCAATCAAACATATTAATCAGTTTATACATTGCAAACGCACAAGCAGCCCAATCAGACACATTAATCAGCTTATACATTGCAAACACGCGGCCCAATCAGACACATTAATCAGCTTATACATTGCAAACACACATGCAGCCCAATCAGACACATTAATCAGCTTATACATTGCAAACACTCGGCCCAATCAGACACATTAATCAGCTTATACATTGCAAACACACATGCAGCCCAATCAGACACATTAATCAGCTTATACATTGCAAACACTCGGCCCAATCAGACACATTAATCAGCTTATACATTGCAAACACACATGCAGCCCAATCGGACACATTAATCAGCTTATACATTGCAAACACACATGCAGCCCAATCAGACACATTAATCAGCTTATACATTGCAAAGAAGCAGCCCAATCAGACACATTAATCAGCTTATACATTGCAAACAAGCAGTCCAATCAGACACATTAATCAGTTTATACATTGCAAACACACATGCTGTCAAACCTGCATTAAGGAAAACTGAAAGGTCATTCCAGTGTAAAAAAGGCATATACTGACTCGCTCTACACAGTGTAACATGTAGTTTCATGTTTGGTTAGTTTTTCATTCTTCCAAAACTGAACTTCTAATCAGCAACCCAACCGCATGTATTCTATTTCCAAGCAGGGTAATACAATTACTTTAAGTCCTTCCTAGAAAACAGTGTTGTGCAATATGTATCGAGTTGACCTTGCATGCAAAGATAATCCTACTTTTAATGGCAGCACAGAAACCAGGACCAGAAGACACAGCTGGAAATGATGTGGAGATAGACTTAGGACAAAGGACAGGAGACAGTTCTGTACACAGATTGATGAGAATGTGTTGTTGAGGCTGAATCACTTGGATCCTTTAAGACCACGCTTGACAAAATATTGAGATAAGAACATAAGAACATAAGAAAGTTTACAAACGAGAGGAGGCCATTCGGCCCATCTTGCTCATTTGGTTGTTAGTAGCTTATTGATCCCAAAATCTCATCAAGCAGCTTCTTGAAGGATCCCAGGGTGTCAGCTTCAACAACATTACTGGGGAGTTGATTCCAGACCCTCACAATTCTCTGTGTAAAAAAGTGTCTCCTATTTTCTGTTCTGAATGCCCCTTTGTCTAATCTCCATTTGTGACCCCTGGTCCTTGTTTCTTTTTTCAGGCTGAAAAAGTCCCTTGGGTTGACACTGTCAATACCTTTTAGAATTTTGAATGAACCTCTGCCACTAGGAACCAGGTAAACATTGACTGACCCAATGGCCTCCTCTCGCTTGTAAACTCTCTTGTGTTCCTATTGTTTGTTGTTGTTTATTGAAGTAAGAATGTACACATCCACATTTTCTATTTTACATCGTCCCTGTAGTATACACTTTGCTGGAATTGTACCCAGGATTTGACCACTATTTTTTAAAAAATATGTTTTTTCATTATATTGCATATTTTCTGAAAACTAATACTGGTATATATAATTAATAAATGAAAGACAGCTTCATTGTATTGCCCTTATTCAAGCATCTCTGACATTGCAAGAAAGCAACCAACACTTTCATGAGCTTGTGTAGAAGGCTGTCTTTCAGGGGGTTGGGAGTTTGGATTTCAGTTAATATAACCAGCAAGCAGCCCCATTTTAGTGACAGGAAACAGTTTCCATTTCCATTGTTTCTCATCACACTAAATTAGTGTGGAAGATTTCTGAAAACAAACTGAAAAGGTCTCTTATTGACAGAGTGGTGAAATAACATGCACTAATTACACAGTGGCATGTTAGTGACACTGTGCTTTACAGTATGTCCTGTACCCCACCGCTAAAACATAAGGAGGCGGTGATATGGGCTGTTTTCTTCACATCTAAACCCTACTTTTATTATAGGACATGTTACAGAACTAGTAGCTGAGAGTACATGATAGGTTTTACATTGTACTACACAGAGACATCTAAATGCAAATCACTCAGTCGTTCCTAGTTTAAAAATAGAGGGGGTTATGCATAAAAATAGACAGCATTTCCCGATTGTCCCATTAATACACCGTGAAGGGTTTTTTTTTTTTTTCTGATTCAAAACCACAACCAGGATAAATATAGCCACAGTCTGTTTTACTGTCTTTTTTTTTTTTTGCTGATTGAAAATAACTGGCAAGTTTCCAGCAACCAATGAAATGGTGAACTTAAATGAACTCGTTCTGTTTCTAACGTCGACAGAGCTGAATGGGAATGTTTAATTTGTGGCAGAGATGGCTTGTGGGAATCAAACCGTTCTGAGAGAAGGGCTAAGAATGTAAAGACAACACTCTCCACTCAAGAAGAACTTCATATTGTTAGAGAAGAGGCTGTGACAAGTCCCTTTACTCTTTCCTACTGCTCTGTTCATCACACTGCCCCTTCCTATCTCCAATCCCTTGTGTCTCCTTATATTCCCTCCCTCCCATACTTGCCAACTTTTGAAAATACAAAATCGGGAGATTTTTTTGGGGCTTGCTGCTGGGGGTAGTGGTGTTGAATTAAGAGATATATATACTTATTTTTACTGTTTCCCCTGTAGAGGGAGCCAGTGAGCAAGCTGGCAGGGGCCGCTTGTTAGAGAACATTTACATAAGGTAATAATGCATTATAATTGGCAGTCTAAATTATCCACTCCTCGACGAAATTGGGAGACTTGTTATGCTTGTTACTCTCCTTCCTTCTGTGCTGCTCCTTCTCTTCACTCTCCTTCCTCCCGTGCTGCTCCTTCTCTCCTTCCTCCCGTGCTGCTCCTTCTCTCCTTCCTCCCGTGCTGCTCCTTCTCTTCACTCTCCTTCCTCTCGTGCTGCTCCTTCTCTTCACTCTCCTTCCTCCCGTGCTGCTCCTTCTCTTCACTCTCCTTCCTCCCGCGCTGCTCCTTCTCTTCACTCTCCTTCCTCCCGTGCTGCTCCTTCTCTTCACTCTCCTTCCTCTCGTGCTGCTCCTTCTCTCCTTCCTCCCGCGCTGCTCGTTCTCTCCTTCCTCCCGTGCTGCTCCTTCTCTTCACTCTCCTTCCTCCCGTGCTGCTCCTTCTCTTCACTCTCCTTCCTCCCGTGCTGCTCCTTCTCTTCACTCTCCTTCCTCCCGTGCTGCTCCGTCTCTCCTTCCTCCCGTGCTGCTCCTTCTCTTCACTCTCCTTCCTCCCGTGCTGCTCCTTCTCTTCACTCTCCTTCCTCCCGTGCTGCTCCTTCTCTTCACTCTCCTTCCTCCCATGCTGCTCCTTCTCTTCACTCTCCTTCCTCCCGCGCTGCTCCTTCTCTTCACTCTCCTTCCTCCCGTGCTGCTCCTTCTCTTCACTCTCCTTCCTCCCGTGCTGCTCCTTCTCTTCACTCTCCTTCCTCCCGCGCTGCTCCTTCTCTTCACTCTCCTTCCTCCCGTGCTGCTCCTTCTCTTCACTCTCCTTCCTCCCGCGCTGCTCCTTCTCTTCACTCTCCTTCCTCCCGCGCTGCTCCTTCTCTTCACTCTCCTTCCTCCCGTGCTGCTCCTTCTCTTCACTCTCCTTCCTCCCGTGCTGTTCCTTCTCTTCACTCTCCTTCCTCCAGTGCTGCTCCTTCTCTTCACTCTCCTTCCTCCCGTGCTGCTCCTTCTCTTCACTCTCCTTCCTCCCGTGCTGCTCCTTCTCTTCACTCTCCTTCCTCCCGTGCTGCTCCTTCTCTTCACTCTCCTTCCTCCCGTGCTGCTCCTTCTCTCCTTCCTCCCGTGCTGCTCCTTCTCTTCACTCTCCTTCCTCCCGTGCTGCTCCTTCTCTTCACTCTCCTTCCTCCCGCGCTGCTCCTTCTCTTCACTCTCCTTCCTCCCGTGCTGCTCCTTCTCTTCACTCTCCTTCCTCCCGCGCTGCTCCTTCTCTTCACTCTCCTTCCTCCCGTGCTGCTCCTTCTCTTCACTCTCCTTCCTCCCGCGCTGCTCCTTCTCTTCACTCTCCTTCCTCCCGCGCTGCTCCTTCTCTTCACTCTCCTTCCTCCCGTGCTGCTCCTTCTCTTCACTCTCCTTCCTCCCGCGCTGCTCCTTCTCTTCACTCTCCTTCCTCCCGTGCTGTTCCTTCTCTTCACTCTCCTTCCTCCAGTGCTGCTCCTTCTCTTCACTCTCCTTCCTCCCGTGCTGCTCCTTCTCTTCACTCTCCTTCCTCCAGTGCTGCTCCTTCTCTTCACTCTCCTTCCTCCCGTGCTGCTCCTTCTCTTCACTCTCCTTCCTCCTGTGCTGCTCCTTCTCTTCACTCCTTCCTCCAGTGCTGCTCGTTCTCTTCACCCTCCTTCCTCCAGTGCTGCTCCTTCTCTTCACTCTCCTTCGTCCAGTGCTGCTCCTTCTCTTCACTCTCCTTCCTCCCGTGCTGCTTTTTCTCTTCACTCTCCTTCCTCCAGTGCTGCTCGTTCTCTTCACCCTCCTTCCTCCAGTGCTCGCTCTTTCTCTTCCCTCGTCCCCCTGTAAAGGAACCAGGTTCTGGTTATCCTCATGGCTGTTCAGTCTTTTATTGCTTTCTGCCGTCTTCTCAAAACCCACTCATTCAATCTTTATTTGTAACTGCCTATTTAAATATCTTTTTGTGTTTTCTTTATTTATAATTATTTTGTATACATTGTAGTGATCCATGCATTTGTGTTTATGTACTGTATTCCCCGCTGTCTGTTTGTGTTTACATGCTGTGTGTTATTCCCGCCCTGTTGTATCCTGTCGTTGCTTTGTTTACCACCTGTTCTGTGTATTCCTGTGTATTGTGTAACCCACTGCCTGTTTGTCTTCCCTGGTCTGTTCCCGATTGATTGTTATTTGTCTGTCCTGACTGGCTGTTGTTCATCTGTTCTCATTGGTTCTGGTGTGCGGCTGAGGACAAATGGGATGTGTGTCAACTCCTGTACCCTGATCTGCGCAAGGGGCGGAGCTGAAGGTATAAGAAGGCGCTGCGGTGTCAAATGTGGTGGTGTTCCAGAATCAATCAATCAAGGAATGCAGTGAAGCTGACAGAGCAGTGGTGTCTAAGTGGGTGCTGAGCTAGCGTCCAAAATAAAGAATTATTGACATTGAAAAGAGCGTGTCTTCTAAAATGTAACAAAATTTTATATACAATGTAATAATAATATAATATCGAATTTTATTACAAGATTTAATACTCATTACTGTATGTTATATGATTTGGTAGGCTGGACTTCTTTGGCTTTACCAGGTTGAAGCACTGGTACATTCTGGTATATAAGGCTATTCAATGTAAGTTACCCTCTTATTTAAATGAATACATTATAGCTTCCTGTGGAAGGGTGGTGCGTTATTCACTTACAAGAGGAGACAGAAGGGTGAACTTGAAACACCGCACAGGTGTCCAGTTTTATTAGGTGTGTGTGCTTCCACTTTTTAGCCCGCAGAGGGTACTGTTGACCGTGGCCTGCCTACTAACGATGGTAGATAGAACCACAGTAATACTAAAGACTACGGTACACAGTTCAAAAGAATAATCTTTGCTCAATCAAGAATAATCAAAAACAGAAGGTGAAAGAAAAAAGGAAAATAAAACTACAAATAAAAGGTGCTGCACCGGCAGCGTTACCCTGGTCATCGCTACCCGCATGACCCGGGTCCCCGACCTACACTAGCGGCTCCCTCAGCCTGCTATAAACAATATTTATTTTATTGTTGTCACTGTAAGGAAGATGGAGTCACTACACTGCACACCGCTTGTTTCACAAAATGAATACATTCTGCCTGGAGAAGCACTCAACACATGCAGAATTAACAAGAAACAATAGAGGAGATTCATTATGTGTTTGAAAAAGAGTGCAATATAAATCTGGTGATATATTTTTATTATTGATATGGAGCAATGAACCTGCTGGAGCGCTGAACTAGTCCATTAGAGCCTTTTGTGCTGTGCTGTGCATCATCTGCTGGAGTGAAAAGAAAGGATCATTAAGTCAATCTTGCTATTAATCTATTTGATTTTTTTAAGTGACATTTGAAGGCAAGTAGTTTAGAAAGGAATAAATATATAAAACTACCAAGTCTATTCATAATGCCAAGCTGTTTAGAATGTCAGGCATTTCCATCTGTGGACTATTAGAAGCATGCACTGTAACAAAGTATCAAGCTAGACCGTTATTAGGTGGCACAGGTTGATACATTTAACCTGTGGCATTCTATCAATATCAGGACTGCCTGTGGGTTGTTAGGAGTATCAACTACAACAAAGTCAATCTAGGCATGAAGCAGGTCACAAACTTGTGTCATTCTGTCACTAATGTTTCCAAGTGGTAAGAACTATACAGTTAATGGTTGAGGGGCACATTTTTACACATTACCTTGCACTAGATGTAATCACTACTATTTTACAATGTATTTTTCCCCATTATATTTGCATAGTCCAACTGTTTAAACATTATATATAGCCTATGGGTTTTTTTGGAATAGATAATGATTATTTATTTGAAGTTGTTGAAGGGCAATGCTCTTAAAACTCATAAGTGAAAGAGCTGATATAGGCCTTTATTATATCTTTTTTACGTTTGATGGATGAATAGAATATGTTGAACTCCACCATTCCATTCATTGGATATGTTAATCCCCTGCACATGATTATATATTGATGGGCATTACATAAGCAAACGTCTTTTAATATTAACCTGTAATAAAGGAAAAGTCTGCTTTAATTAATGTTCATGTACCTATTTCAGTCCAATGCAATTTATTCATAGTGATAAAGAAATCAGCTTTTTAAAAACACCTGTTTCTTCAGAAAAACATCATGGTTTCTGGAGAGAATCACAAACTGCATTAACTTGTATTGCTGCACTAAGGGCTACTCTTCAATGAACTCATGATCCAGTTCTGCTGTACATCTTCATGTTAAACTGAGCATGACCTAAAAACTGGACTGGCATCTAAGCAGAATATTCAAAAACTGGGCTCAGTTCAGAAAAGCAGAACAGTCCAGAATTTGGGACATTATCTGAAAAGCAAAACAGCCCAGAATTTGGGACATTATCTGAAAAGCAGAACAGCACAGAATTTTGGGACATTATCTGAAAAGCAGAACAGCACAGAATTTTGGGACGTAGCCTGAGAACAGGGCAATCTATATGTAAAACTGTGATTACATTACATTAGAGATAAACTAATGAATCCTGTAACCAAAACAAGAGCGATCAGGTATTACCTAGCTTTTATAATACAAAACAGAAATAATAAAACAGAAATAAAATTACAGAACATAACAAACACAAAAAACTATTCCCCCTCTCTCAAGCCTTCTCACTCGTGTTCATGTCGTTATCCTCTGACAGACAAGGACCAATCAAAACGCAAGACTGTTGTGAGGTTCCATCCCAAACACCAGGCCTGTGTCATACCGCTGTTTTAACGGGCGCTGCATAGGGTTTTTTGTTTGTTTGTTTTGTTTTTTTACACCAATACTTTGTCAGTTTAACAGTTTCTATGCTTTTTTGATAGCCTCTTTGCAGCTTCTTTACTTCATGCTTGATGATCTTGCCTCTCATTTTCATGGCCTTAATAAGTTTGAAATCTGTCTCTTTGGCCACAATGTTCTTGCCCAGCTAGACAAAGACCATTTCTCATTGACTTCTGTCTTGACCGGCACTGTGTGGGACTTGAACAACGAAGTCAGAGAGCTGTGGTGGCTATTGCACAGTATATGCTATTGCACAGTACATGCTATTGCACAGTATATGCTATTGCACAGTACATGCTATTGCACAGTACATGCTATTGCACAGTACATGCTATTGTACAGTACAGGCTATTGCACAGTATATGCTATTGCACAGTACATGCTATTGCACAGTACATGCTATTGTACAGTACATGCTATTGTACAGTACAGGCTATTGCACAGTATATGCTATTGCACAGTACATGCTATTGCACAGTATATGCTATTGTACAGTACATGCTATTGTACAGTACAGGCTATTGCACAGTATATGCTATTGCACAGTACATGCTATTGCACAGTATATGCTATTGCACAGTACATGCTATTGAACAGTACATGCTATTGCACAGTACAGGCTATTGCACAGTACATGCTATTGCACAGTACATGTTATGCTGCAGTACAGTGCATGGTTAAACTATGCTTTAACAGGCTCTTCTTGTAGTGGATTAGAAAAGCTACACCCGAGAACACACTCCGACACTTCTCATTTTAAACACGCCGCCGCGCTCTACCAGGTATGCCAGGCAGAAGGGATACGCCCTTTTCTGAATGACAACAGAAAGCAATAGAAGCAGCACACGTAGCGTCAGCTTTCCCTAACCAATCACCGCCGCCTTGCTTGTCCACACCGTGGCTCCATACTGGTGGTGATTGGCGTCGACTTTAACCAACGGCTACTTCGTGAATAGAATTAGTACCGCCTTTTATTGGGTGCAGCCAACCGACACAAGGTTTCATGAATTATTAACTAGATTGTACTGGGGAGTGACGCAGGGATTACAGATTCTCGAGTAATTTCATGTAATTGTTGGAAAAAACGCAGAATAAATTTAGAGAAATTGTTTTATTCCTTCGATCGTGTCAGCATTCTCGTATTGTTATTCATGTAACGGTCTGAGGCAGAGTACAGTGAGCCTGCTCTCTCAGATTCTGCATGTTGTTATATTGGGGTGTACTATATTAATTTGATGCCGTGTCGTTGCTAGAAAAAAGATGCCGCAGCCGAAATCCCGTAAGATCGCCATCCTGGGGTACAGATCCGTGGGTGAGTATATATTTGAGATGGTGGGGAGACAGCTAAGTTGATGCACGAATTGGGGAAAAAATTACCAATGACAAGAAAGATTATAAAAGTGTTCCGCCTTGCTCCAGATTGATGACAGGCAGACAGTTGATGTTGTATTCAGTAGTACTGTAACACACAGCGGTGTGTGTACTGTCTGCGGTACAGTATGCTGTCGTGTCGTCGTGACTTTTCAAAACCAGACGGACATTCTCGCCCCTGCTGCATTTCATTTATACCTTTCAGCGCACGTTTGTTTCTAGAAAAAGAATTACATTTAAAATACTGTTGGGATGAGCGATACCTGTTCATTCTCCGCGGTGCTGCTAGGTGGTGATAGGTATGGAGAGTGAACTTTTTAATACGTTGCTGTTAGTAATACTATACCTTCAGAACACACACGAGAGAGGTTGCGTTTGAAAGGACGGGTGCTGCTGCATTTCATTGTGAGTATGTGAAGCTAGCTGCGGTTTACACAGTGTGTGTACAGCTCTGTGAGTCTGAGGAGTATGCACTGAAGACCGACGCGCTGCTAACTCCGATCTGCAAAGACAACGCGCTGCTGACTGTGTGAATTAACCGGCACTCGAGAGCGTGATGCATGGTACTATACAGCAGCTATACAGGAGCTCGGGAGCGACCGGCTCATAATGCTTTTTGATCTGTTTATTCATGAATGTGTTTATTTATTCGGTCGGGTGTTTTTCGATTTGAACTCTTGTATGATTGGGGCGGGGTTCAGCGTGAAGCTTTTTGAAGCAAGAATATAAAATACAGCTGGACTGTGATACCTGTGATGATCCTAGTCACACCTTGAGATCAGTGAATGCTGGTGCTGGTACCTGATGCTCATAGTCACACCTTGAGATCAGTGAATGCTGGTGCTGGTACCTGTGATGATCCTAGTCACACCTTGAGATCAGTGAATGCTGGTGCTGGTACCTGATGCTCTTAGTCACACCTTGAGATCAGTGAATGCTGGTGCTGGTACCTGATGCTCATAGTCACACCTTGAGATCAGTGAATGCTGGTACTGGTACCTGATGCTCATAGTCACACCTTGAGATCAGTGAATGCTGATGCTGGTACCTGATGCTCATAGTCACACCTTGAGATCAGTGAATGCTGATGCTGGTACCTGTGATGATCCTAGTCACACCTTGAGATCAGTGAATGCTGATGCTGGTACCTGATGCTCAGAGTCACACCTTGAGATCAGTGAATGCTGATGCTGGTACCTGTGATGCTCCGAGTCACACCTTGAGATCAGTGAATGCTGGTGCTGGTACCTGATGCTCCTAGTCACACCTTGAGATCAGTGAATGCTGATGCTGGTACCTGTGATGATCCTAGTCACACCTTGAGATCAGTGAATGCTGGTGCTGGTACCTGTGATGATCCTAGTCACACCTTGAGATCAGTGAATGCTGGTGCTGGTACCTGATGCTCCGAGTCACACTTTGAGATCAGTGAATGATAAGCTTTGGTAGTTCCTAGAAGTGATCTAGAATCAGCTGGGGCGAGGGGTTCTTCAGTGGCACTTCTCCCTGCTCTGGAACTGCGTCCCAAGTCATATCAGGAATGCTGGCACAGTCAAGTCTTTCAAAACAAGATTAAAAACAGATTTGGTTGCGTCAGCTTATTCTTGAGCTGGATGGATTGGCCAATGGCTTCTTATTTATTGTAAAGCTCCCTGTGATCCTCTTGAATGAAGAGCACTATATAAAAGCATATTGTATTGTATTGTACAGTTGTATAGTCTCAGAAAACCCCACAAGCAAAAAAAAAAAAAAAAAGGTAAAAGTTCATTCCCATTACTGAAATCATGAATACAATCTGCATGTTTTTTTTTTGGTTTTGTTTTACAGTAATGGAATAAAAAGTGTTTCTACTTTAGTACTTATGTACTGTATCTTGCTGTCTACATTGAGATATATTGTATAATACTTTATGCAAAGGTGCTGCATGCGACCTGACAACCCCTTTAATGCACCCCGCAGCATCTCTCCAATTGAACCTTGTACAGTTTGTGACCCGCAATTAACAGAGCAGCTACCAAGCACTTGATTTACAGCAGAGCATGCATGCAGGCAGGAGACCATAATACTGTCACTTAATAATACAGGAATATATTCGTACCCGTATCACATGAACACTAATGAGACTGACTGTGGCAGGCTGGCGAGTGGATAGAGGCTCAGAGACAGTCTGTAGTTCAAAAAAATAACTATTTTATTATAAATACACAAAATTAAAAGTGCACAAGGGCAAAATTAAGGGATTTAAACAAAAAAAAAAACAGTACAAAAAACAAACTTACAAAAAATAAAGGTTTCCAGGCTAGGCAATGCCTTCACTGGATGTAGAATTCACAAATCACAAAACCCCACAAACACCAACCTGCTTCCCCAGCTCCCTCCTCCCAAATGAGGAAGCAGAGGCCTCCTGTTATGTCAGGTGGCTGGGCGCTGATTGATCGTTAATTAAGTTAATCAACTAATCAACCCCAGCCACCTGAACGTAATAAACCCAGGCAGGTAGGAGAAATTAACCCCATCCCTGCCAATTTAAAAAGGGCAGAGCTTTGCTCTGCTACACTCACGCACTGGCTTCAACGTGCATGCCAGTTCTGAGATAGTGAACTCTGCTACTCAAGCAATGGCAGCAGCGAGACAAAACTGAAAAGTGCAAGAAGGGTTTCAAGCATTTCAAGACCAGGGGCAGAAACATGTTTTGTTATTGAGACGGAGGGCAGATGGTAATGACATTCTTCACAATATATTGAATAGATTGTTATAGTCCCTGACAGCATAAATAAATGCAAATGATTATATTTAACAATGTATTGAATTGGCTCTTACTGTCATTGGCATTGTTAGTAAATGCCAAGATTTTTTTTTCTTTATGTTTTCATTTGATTTTTATTAATAATAGTAATAGAGTAAAAGATTTGATGCTTTTCATTTCTTGAATTGAGTGTTATTGTCACTGGCAACAGGAATACATGCTAATACAGAGTTAATATTTTTAAAGTTATTGACAGAGGAGTAATAGGGAGTAAGTACAAATAAATGGTTTACATGTATTCAGTTTGTGATTTATTAAGCTGAAATGTTGAAATGGCTTGCAACACCAATACAGACCTGTCAACCCTTATTTGCTGGGACTCACACTGTTCCCTTTGAAGTAGGTGCCATAGCTCGTCTTTTAGGCTTGCTGTGTGATGAAAGTATCAATGGCAAGTGAGTGTGTTTCGCTGCCAAATCAGCCTCCTACACCTACAGCACAGTCAGAACCGCAGAGGCCAAGCGGGAATGTGATTGTGAAGCATGGCGTGGTTGTGTTTCCCTTTTAAAAGCAATTAGAAGAAGCTCTGTTTCACAGTCTGTCATTCTGCCAAGTTACACAGTGGGACAGCTGTATGCCTTTGTCTTATGTAGGTATTCACTTCAAACCAGGCAACTAAGAATTCAGTTTACAAAAGCTCCCTTATTTTGAAAACTCAATGTTGATAAGTTTGCAAATAAATGCACTTGAAAAAGGTGCTTGAAATTTGCAATCCATGCAGTTTGGTCACATTGCTATGCGGCCCTCTGCTCTGTAATCTTTAGGCACCCCTGCTGTATAGCATAGTATTGAATCCAATGTAAAAAAGAAAATAACATTTTATATTTAGTTGAATGCTTACACTATTAAAATGTGTGAATTATAATTCATACATAAAGCTTCAATTAATGTCTTTGCTTTTTTAACACACTGTGTTTTTGACAGGTAATTTCTACTCTATAAACTACACTTTGATTCCCACACAAATGCACTGAATATGATTTTTTTTCCAGCACAGATACTGTTGTAAATGTCAGTAGCTTCCAGAAGCAGCTGAATATGGGTACACATTCAGTAGAAGGTAGTTCTCGTTTGGCAAAGAGCTGCATTTACATAGGAATGGAGTGAACCTGTGTACCTGAAATTTGCCATTTTCCTGCATTGTTGTTTCTAATGTGTTATCACAATGCCTAAAATAGATACTTAACCAGAAGGTCAAAAGATACTGCCCCTGCAAAAGGATAGCCAGTAGATTTCCCATTCAATAGAATGTATTTTGCTTGCCTTTTATAATGCCCAATGTCTTTTTCTTGTTATTCAAAACTCATTTTGTGTTTCCGTTATTATGTCCTGGTGACTTTTGAAAAGCTCAGCGTGGCTAATGGTTACACAGTGGTGTACCAGCAAGAACACATCTTTGAGCCTTCCGTAGAGGCCATGAGAGTGTTTTTAAAAAGTTATCAGAATGAAATGACTGAGACAAGGAAGGATATGAAAAGTTATTCTAAACAACAAGACGCACTCGTTAGTTAAGATCATACCCGTTCCAAGTTGCTCTTTAAGTCAGGCAAGTCAGCAAAAGCTAATTTTGACTCGTAGAAAGGTGCTAACTTATGAGATTGGGAATACATTGGACCTTGTCTGATTCTTATTAATTATTCATGTCTGGAGATTGATCGTTTAAAAGCTAAAAGAGAGACTTCCATTCCAGGGATCGATGACCAAATGCTGCAATAATGATTATTCCACCAGGACTTGCATTAGAGGCCTCTAACTGGGAATGAAATACTGTATAGATCGCCATGGTATTTAAATGTAGAGGGGACTAGCAGAGGAAACTGGGATTGATTTCAGTTTCACCCAGCTAAGAATATTTGAAGTGATGTTGGATAGAGTGCTGCCGGATAGGGATTGCTACTGCATCCTTGCTGATACAGTATGTGAGTACATTCATTTTGCTTCCATCAGATGTGTAACTCTGGGGTTGAGCAAGCCATATTTTTGTAAAAAACATAGGACACCTTGAATGAATAAAGTCAAATAAAAAGAGATTGTCGTAAGGCAGAACGCAAATGGAGAGAAACAACATTACAAATACATTAAGATATTCTAAAGCCGTTTTTATCAAAGTATGATGAAGCCTTAAGGCCAGCAAGTTGTGCTTACTTCTCTAATCTTATTGATGAAAATAAGAACAATGCTGGAGTCCTTTTCTCTACAATCGATAGATGAGTAAACCCGTCTTCACCTGAAAATGGCATTATGGCTCATCTGTTATTGATGGAAAAATACTTCGTATTAAGGAACATATTTCACAGAATGATTCTGAGCTCTGTGTGCCATCTAAAACAATCAAATCAGAAATTAATTCCTTGTCTGTGATTAATTTACAAGATTTAAATAAAAGTTATGCAAATGAAATCTTGTACCAGTCTCTTGAAGGAGGTGTTTAGCAAGCTGTCCAATGATGTCCTTGATATAGTTAATAGTTCTTTGTCATCAGCTTGGTTCCCAGCTTCTTTAAAAACTGCCTTAGTGAAACCTTTACTCAAGAAATTGAATCTGGATAGCTCACTTCTAAGTAATTTTAGATCTATTTCAAGCCTTACTTTTTAGCTAAGGTACTTGAAAAGGTAGTTTTTAAACAAATTAATAGTTTGCTTGATAATAATAACAGCATATTTGAGAAATTTCAATCAGGATTTCTCTCAAACCATAGCACTGAGAGTGTGTTGGTCAATTGGTGAATGATCTACGTGTGAGTGTAGACTCAAAGTGTCTATCTGTACTGATCCTTTTAGACCGGAGTGCTGCTTTTGATACCGTGGATCAGGAGATTTTAATTCATCGTCTTAGAGAACGGGTGGGACGTACTGGTACTGTTTGGAATTGGATTCAAGTCATATTTATTGAATAGACTATATTTTGTTACCTTAGGAGAATCTACATCTGGATTAGCCAATATTACACGTGGTGTTCCGCAGGGCTCCATTCTTGGTCCCATGTTATTCTCTTTATACATGATTCCACTTGGGGAGTTTATTCAGAAACACGGGGTGAATTCTCACAGCTATGCAGATGATACTCAGATTTATATATCTGTTAAACCATGTGACACAACAGCTATCAATGTCTTATTCAAGTGTTTTGTGATAGTAGAAGCTGGATGTCTCAACATTTTTTATAGTTAAATCTGGATAAGACAGAAGTCTTACTTTTAGGCTCTAAGGAACATATGGAGTCGACAAACATTGATTTGTGTTTGTGAAACTGAAATGTAAAATCTGAGGTGAGAAACCTGGGGGTTATTTTTGACTGAACTTTGTTTTGAATCGCATATTAAACACATTACTAGCGTCTTGAGGAATATTGCTAAAGTCGGATGTTGCTGAGAAATTAGTACATGCTTTTATTTTTTCTAGATTAGATTACTGTAATGTTTTATTTTATGGACTTGCATGTCATGCTCTACCACGCCTGCATCTTGTGCAAAATGCAGCTGCTAGAATGCTAACGAGAACAAAAAAAGGGCTCTCATTACTCTTGTGTTGGCATCATTGCATTGGCTTCCTGTGCGTTATAGGATTGATTTTAAAGTTTTAATACTAGTATTGAAAGCATTGAATGGATTAGCTCCAGACTGCATGAATGCCATGTTAATTCCATATCAGGAACGTATTGTTAGCGCTGCTGATGCTAGCCTGCTGTGTATTCCGAGGGTGAGTCGTTAAAGGATGGGAGAGCCTGCTTTCTGTTTTAATGCCCCCACACTCTGGAGCTCTATGCCGTCTTTTATTAGAGATTCACCCTATGTTGTTCTTTTTAAATCTCAAACCCAAACCCAAACCTCATAACCACTGTACAAAAGAGCAATCCCGTGTGATAAATCCCATTATCTCTTTTCAACCACAGGGTGAGTCACTGCTGAAATGTGACAGTTTGACAGCTTCCAATCCCAAGAGAACATGCATAACAGAAGCATAGTGAACTGTAGCATTACCATGAACTGCAAACATACTGTACTGGACTGCGGTAAACTTTTATATAGGACTTCCCATTGCATATCAGGTAAAAAAAACAGGACCAGATTAACCAAAATTCAAGTGTTACTGAAAAAGCAATAGGTATACAACCGATGTAACAGATTCCGCCTCAGCCAGCCATTCTGTATGGGAGTGAATACAGATTCCACCTCACCCAGCCATTCTGTATGAGAGTAAATACAGATTCCACCTCACCCAGCCATTCTGTATGGGAGTAAATACAGATTCCACCTCACCCAGCCATTCTGTATGGGAGTAAATACAGATTCCACCTCACCCAGCCATTCTGTATGAGAGTAAATACAGATTCCACCTCACCCAGCCATTCTGTATGGGAGTGAATACAGATTCCACCTCACCCAGCCATTCTGTATGGGAGTAAATACAGATTCCGCCTCACCCAGCCATTCTGTATGGGAGTAAATTGATGTACAGTAAATACAGATTCTGCCTCACCCAGCCATTCTGTATGGGAGTAAATACAGATTCCGCCTCACCCAGCCATTCTGTATGGGAGTAAATCGATGTACAGTAAATACAGATTCTGCCTCACCCAGCCATTCTGTATGGGAGTTAATACAGATTCCACCTCACCCAGCCATTCTGTATGGGAGTAAATCGATGTACAGTGAATACAGATTCCGCCACACCCAGCTATTCAGTATGGAAGTAAATCGATGTACAGTAAATGCACTTGCTGGACGGGTTGCTCTATATTGTGTTTTCTAGACTGTTTTTTGCTCTATATTGCTCTTGTATTTTGTATTTGAAGAAGTGATAATCATTCACATCTTTCAGTAAGTGCCCAGCCCCAGTCATTCTATATGCATTCATCTTTACAATTGTTTGTTTGAGAATACAAACAGACTTGTCTTTTTATGCAGTCTGCCACTTTCACTTATAACTTGTGCTGCATTCAGATACAACTGATCACGACTGAAAAACTGGGCTGGATTCTTAAAACTGTTTATCACACATTACACCAAAATGTTTACCATACATATGTCATTACAATGGTTCTTTTTTCCAAAAGTTATAATGGATCATGCTGTGTTATTGGTACTCTTCAGTATAATGAAGGCTCTGAGGAGGGTATTTCTTTTAAGAAGCAATAACTGTAATTATTTGTACACTAAAAAAGGGAATGTAATATTGAGGGAAAAGAGAGGGACTTTTGCCAGTGCTCGTGGGCTATATTGACAAATATTTCACCTGAATTCAGCTCCTCTGCCAAGTACCTGCAGGAAGCAGTCCGAACATGCAGATATTTATAACAAGAAAAGCAAGCACATGTGACGGAGGAGACTGGGCATGACCCAGCGACCCTGTGCACAGCAAGCACATGTAACAGGGAGGAGACTCGGAGTGAACCAGCGACCCTGTGCACCACAAGCACATGTAACAGGGAGGAGGCTGGGCGTGAACCCGCGACCCTGTGCACAGTGAGCACGTGTAACAGGGAGGAGACCAGACTCGTCTGCATTCACAGTTTTAGAGTTTTTTATATTTAGAGTGACCAATTATTATTTTTATTTATTTTTTCCACCAATTTAGAATGTCCAGCTATGTTTTTTCTCCTCACTGCAGTTCTGAGGGCGTGTGAGCATCCTCCGATCTCACAAGCCTAAAGCCAGAATCGCTTTTATGCAGAGCAATCCAGAGCAGAGGTGGGCGGGGCTACCAATCCCAGAGAACAGAGACCAGCCCTGCTTTTTATCCACTCTGAATGTGCTCAGTGTCTGGCCAGTAGGGTCCGCTGTTGCGTGATGAGGAGAATGAGTACCTACCAGTTACCCATCACCCACCCTGGGAGCGTCAGAGCCAATGTGACGCCCCCTTCAGAGTCCCCAGCAAAGTTCGGCCTCTTTGCACAGCCCTGACTTGAACTGCCACCGTCAAGCTGTGTGATTGATCCTGCACTCCCAGCGGCTGCACTTTAACTGGATGAGCTACTCAGGGACCCTTGGTTTTACAGCTTTTAATCTTATTTCACTGATTGCGGTCAGAATCTGTAACGGCAATGTATCACACAACACTGCCCGTTGCACACACATTTTAGATATTTTATTTGAGATTTCAAGTGGATAGTTGCACATTTATAATTAGACTGAAAAGACCCTAAAGATATTTCCCCCTTAACGATAACCTCTTACTCTTTGCCTCCATCTCCTGTATTTCCACCATCACGACTAACAACACCCCGAGTGTACAGCTATATGAGAGCTATATTCTGTTGCCACGGAAAATGGAAAACCATGTAATGGGAAAATATGGTTCTCATGGCAACTGTGAACTTAACACACCGTGTGTAGAAGTACAGTCCTGGCAGTGCTTACTGTAATGTGCTTTGAAGACAGCGGAAGCTAAGTTAGTCCTGAGATTAGCAATCAGTACTGCTGAGTAACAAATACCTGACCACCCAATCTACCTGCGAGTGAATTTACTTTTCTGTGCTGCCTATACTAATCTGCTGTAACAGGAACCCAATGTGTAAAGTACACATGCAACATTCAGGTGGGAATATTTCATATTCATGTGGAAATATCTCCCTGCCCTCACCACCACCAGTCTCTGTACTGTACAGGTGATCTGTGTAAAATCAGTAATGGAGAGATTTTCACCTGGAGTCACCAGCTAATCTGTCAGTCCAATGGTCATATCTGTGCCTGATGTCTTTTTTTTGGTGGGTTGACCTGTACGGAAGCATATTTACTGAAGATGGGGCTTGAACTAACTGAATTACTGAACTGAATGAATTTGTTGTTGAATTAGTTCCACATTAGCCTTTGCTTCCCTTATGAAAATACAGTTCCTATCTTTGCTGTAGAGCCAGTGGCATGTACTGAGGAATATAGAACTCAGGAACTCAGATAAAATAACAGCTAATATAGAACCTGACAATGAAAAGTAGTCTATAAAATAAAACAACTACCTAGATTGTATATTCCTTGTATGTTCTGTTGCTGTAGTAAATCCTGTCTATTCATGTAGAAAGGTTTCGGTGCACACAGTCTCTAATGGATTCAATAATAAGTCTTTAATGAGGGATCTGTTATTGTAAAGGTCTTTAGTCAGTTTCAAACATGTTTGTACCCCTCTGGGCTTGCATTGATTTTTTCTCTCATTTATTAATAAAAGCATTATTAAATATAATTATAAAAGCAGAAAAATAGCGTTGTCATACTCAAAATGCATCATTTTCTCTAGTTATTATACAACAAATGTTCCTAAATACTTAAATACTTTCCTGAAAAACAGTAAATGCTAAATAGTTTTTTATGACCCCCTGTGACAGGATGAGGAGCCCTGTACATAACAGGGGTCAGAGCAAAACCCTGCTGTTAAAGTATTGTTTTGTTTTTATTTTTGGTATTATTTTAAACAGATTGTTTAATGCAGAGCGGGGTAGACGTCCGCCCCTGTGCATAGCTGTTTGTTTTGTATGTGGAGGACGGGCGAGATGCCATGTTGTATTTACTTATTGTATATATGTGATGGCGAATCGCAGTGTGTTTGGTTTTGTTTAGTTGTGTTCTGGCAGAGGCGAGGTTGGCAGCTCATCCTCTGCCAGTGAGTAATTAGGAAACTTGTGCAGATTGTGGCCGAGGGGTAATGAGATCATTCATAGTTAACCCCTCGGCCTTAGTAAATAAAAGCCTGCAGCTCTCTACGCTCAGGGTGGGTGTTCGAAGGAGTGAACGAGAGAGAGCCAGGAGAAAAGAAAATAAATGAGTAGAGGATCAGTGAAAGCGATCTGCCCAGCCTAAGCTGTGCGTCTGGTGTTTTGTTTTGTGTTTGACATTTGTTTTGTTTAAAGCCTTTATTTTGCTCTGTGAGCAAGTGTTGCTGTTTGTTTAAAAACTTTTATTTTGTTTTATATTGTTGAAAATAAAACGTGGCAAACGCCTTTGCACCTGCATTACTGGCTGTGTATTTCCTTCCTGCGTCTGGCCTGACGTCACCCCTTCAGCCATCCCTGTCATACATAGTCCCTTCTATTTCTGTGTTTACTTGCTTCTCAGCCATGGTGTTTGTGGTCAATAAAGCAAATAAGAGTAATTGTTGTTTTTGTTTTTATTGTAAAAGTTTTAGCACTGTAGTTCAAAGTAACATTACATTTAAAATGTAAGGCTGTAGCTAATGCATATTCCATAGATTAGCATTAAAGTATGTACAGTATTTATTGAAAGTACTCGTGACTTTGAGTTAATGTTGCACCAAAAATACACTTTTCTCACATAGGGCCTGATTTTCAGGAGGTGCATTTTTAGAGAGAAAACGAAGGTCACAATGCATTTACACTGCAAGATGTTTTGCCACCTAATAATGCATCTTTATTTCCAACAGGCTCAGGTTCATTTCTCCTTTTGTGACTTCTGCTAATGACTGATTGTGGCAAAGTGCCCACCCCTATGTGTATTATATGTTGTGTGTTACTGTTGGTGTATAGTCATTGGTACACGGGATATAAACGTGTCTGTGTAACACGAGTGTTTAAAATGTATATTTGTATTTAGGCACCTCCACCGGCAGGAGCAGAGCAGCAGGAGCTGCCTCTGCCTCTGCCACCTCCACCAGCAGGGGATGAATGCCTGCTGGTATCACTTCCCCCACCAGCAGAGGATGAATGCCTGCTGGTATCACTTCCCTCACCAGCAGAGGATGAATGCCTGCTGGTATCACTTCCCCCACCAGCAGAGGATGAATGCCTGCTGGTATCACTTCCCCCACCAGCAAGGGATGAATGTCTGCTGGTATCACTTCCCCCACCAGCAGAGGATGAATGCCTGCTGGTATCACTTCCCACACCAGCAGAGGATGAATGCCTGCTGGTATCACTTCCCTCACCAGCAGAGGATGAATGCCTGCTGGTATCATTTCCCCCACCAGCAGAGGATGAATGCCTGCTGGTATCACTTCCCCAACCATCACGAGGAGAGGAGCTGGAGCTGCCTCTGCCTCCATCACCATCAGGGAGAGAGGAGCAGGAGCTGCCTCTCCCTTCACCAGAAGGACCAGGACTAGATTCTGGCTGTCCTCAGCAGCCCTTGCATAGGCTGCTGAGGGAAGCACGGGGGAAGTACCGCCTGGCCGCAGTGGCCGAGAAGAGGGCCAACACCTGCACCCCAGCTTGTCCTGAATCCCTGTCTCACTTCACCCAAGGATGCCTGCCTCGCTTTGCCCAAGGATGCCTGCCTCGCTTTGCCCAAGGATGCCTGCCTCGCTTCACCCAAGGATGGATGCCAGTCGCTCCGCATTGCCTGGGGTTGCCAGCCGCTCCGCATCACCTGGGGTTGCCAGCCGTTCCGCATCGGCTGGGGTTGCCTGTTGCTCCGCATCGCCTGGGGTTGCCTGTTGCTCCGCATCGCCAGGGGTTGGCAGCCTCTCCACATTGCCTGGGGTTGCCTGTTGCTCCGCATCGCCAGGGGTTGGCAGCCTCTCCACATTGCCTGGGGTTGCCTGTTGCTCCGCATCGCCAGGGGTTGGCAGCCTGCTCCACATTGCCTGGGGTTGCCTGTTGCTCCGCATCGCCAGGGGTTGGCAGCCTCTCCACATTGCCTGGGGTTGCCTGTTGCTCCGCATCGCCAGGGGTTGGCAGCCTCTCCACATTGCCTGGGGTTGCCAGCCATTCCGCATCACAAGGGGTCGCTGGAACTGCTTCGCCAGGGGTTGCAGTCAGCTCTGCTTGGCCACAGGGGTCAGTGTAGCCGGAGCCCCACCAGAGGGAGCTGCCGGCTATGAAAAAGGGGGGAGAGGTCAGGAGACCACCTTTCCCCGCAGCAGTTTCGCTGCCGGAGATATTAGGGGAGGTCTGGAGACCACCAACCCCAGCAGCTTTTCCGCTGCTGGACTTGCCCCGGCTGAAGGAGTCAGTCTGGGAGCTGTCAGTACGTCTGCTGACAGCCGCATTATTGGCAGCATTTCTGCTGCCAGTGGTACAGCAGGATGAGAGATTCGCCCCACTGTCAGCACGTCTGCTGACAGCATGGCCAGTAGCAGCCTGGCTACTGGCAACATTTCCGCTCATCAACCCCTTAAAGTCCCTGTTCTTGGCCCAGGACTTTGAGCGAGACTTTTGGGATTTTAAGAGGGGAGGTGGCCATTGAGGCCATGTGCTCTTTGCACAAGGGGGGGGGGTATATGTGGCAAAGTGCCCGTCCCTGTGTGTATTATATGTTGTGTGTTAATGTTGGGTTATAGTCATTGGTACACGAGTGTTTAAAATGTATATTTGTATTTAGGCACAAGGATTGCACAGCACTTCACGTGCAAGTAAAAAGTAATAATATGTGAGCACGGGGAATTGCACTTTATTAATTCATGTGCAGTTGTATCGCGACTCCAATTGAATAGCAGTCGAGTCTCGGTACAGCTGCGTAAAGCAGCATGTTTTCACATACTTGGGGTTGTGTGTTCAGTGAGTGGAGAACGAGATTGGAGACGGAGGTAATAAGAATAATAAGAATAATAATAATCGTTAAATAGAAGCTCACCGTGTTTTGTTTAGTGATAGTCCGTTTTGTTTGTCTCTTTTGTTTTGGCGAATGTGCTGTGTCCTGTGTTTTTTGTTTGTTACAACCGTTTGTTTTCTGTCTGTTCTGTTCACTCATTAAATGCTGAGCGAAGCCATTCGCTCAGCTCCACCAAACTCCACCTCTCTTTTTGTTTATTTTCTGTTTCTGGTCTGACATCACCCACTCCGGCCGTCTTTGTGACACTGATCCAGTCTGATTCTACGCACATCTTTTTATTGGAGGTAGTTCTAGAAATGTCTGACGGGGACTAACAATTCTGATTTCAGGGTAGTGTGGCTCGTGCTGCAGTATCACAATTGGTAGCACTTTGATATCCTCTGTGGTCGATTACACCTCTGTAGCCCAGTCAGTGGTTGAAGTTTAAATAACACACAAGAGGGGTTGTCTTAATTAGTGAGTGTATATTGGTGTACTAAGGGGGCACATCAGTGTTTTTCACCTTTTGAAAATAAGACATTATTTGCAAAATAGAGCTAATTATGGACTTCGGTTGCTTAACAAGCTGTAATGCGAGTGCATCTTCATAAAGCACACACCCTTACATGCCATTGCGCCACTGACTTTTTGACAGGACTTTTTAAAATACAGTTTGCCACCCATCTGGTGTCGCAAAGGTGCTTTGTATCTGTTTTTCACATTGCCTCTTCTGAAAATCAGGATGCTAGTGTCTACATTGGAGAGCACGTTACTCGATGACCCAAACTCTTATCTGGAGTACTGCTGTACAGTATATAACTTCCAGCAGCACACCTTCAGTGCTCAGGCAATCCTGATGCAGCCAGGCAACAACCACAGCTCACATTTCTATAGCGTCTTTCATCACAAGGATCCCAAAACACTTCACACAGATGCAAAAAAAAACTTAAACCATTACATTACAAACAGTCTAATACAGAGAATACAAGACGAAATGAGATAGTAGTGGTGGAGACCAACCAAGACGTAGCTTCACTGTAATATATGACCCTTTTCCTCCAGGTAATGTGGATTTGCTATTGGTCCGGTGTTGATTGCTGAAGTATAATGCTGGCTTCAGGGATCAGCCTTCTTTTTTAAATAATACAACGTAGTCCTTTACAATGAGCAATTATTCCTTTCAATCTTGAACACATGCATGGAATGTTAAGGAGAGGCAAGACAAGCCAATAAGTTTGATTGACAAGCCACTGAGTTTGATTGACAAGCCACTGGGTTTGATCCCAAACTCTAGATAGCTGGGAAACTTTAGCTGTGATTGCACTTTCAACAGTGTGTAAGAACAGCATTGAGGGTTAATAAAACCAGAAACAATCTGACATATATTGTGCAGGTCATTATTATTATTACTGCTCAAGTATGTTGACTGTTTTCTAAATGTACTTTCTTGTGCAAATGAATACAAATTAATTAGGTTAACATGATTTAAATAATGCTGCTTGATAATAAAGCTTCTTCACTGATAATAAAGCGTCATCTTATTTGTCATATTGTTTCCACCATGGTGTAGTGACCAATAAGATCATTACAGTTACACAGTGGACACAACAGTAGTTGGCCCGGCTGGCTAATTAAATGATGTTTGTCCGTTTCCTGTATTTATCCCTCACCAGGGCACATTGAACACTGAACACAACTACACTGATTGGACCCCACTACTTTTTTGAAGTAGAAAACTGTTTTTGTTGTTTGTATTTATTTTGGGTACCAAAACAAAATTATTTCACACATGAAATATAGTTATTCTTTTAAATCATATATTTTCATTATACTACAAATAGTGATATTATTGAGAAATGAAGTGGCAGTCTACACAGTGTTACACACAGTCATTACAAATGTGTAAAAAGTTTGTCCATGGTCTTTGCACACATGCTTGTAACAACCTTCACAGATAAGCCTGGCTTTCTTGTCTGAGGAATGTGGGCAAAGAGGACATAATTTTCGTGCAACCGAGTTTGTGTGTTGCTGCCTGCTGGCCAACATCCTTCCATTGAGCAGCAACTGTAGAGCAAGCTTCACTCCTGGCTGGTGAATACTTGTTGGGTTTTGCAGACGAACACTACTTTGTTCTTGGGTGAGTTCACCCTCCAGCTGTAGAGCAAGCTTCACTCCTGGCTGATGAATACTCGTTGAGTTTTGCAGACAAACACTACTTTGTTCTTGGGTGAGTTCACTCTCCAGCTGTAGAGCAAGCTTCACACCTGGCTGATGAATACTCGTTGGGTTTTGCAGATGAGCATTACTTTGTTCTTGAGTTCACCCCCCAGCTGTAGTAGAAAGTGTCACCTTCAACCCCTGGGATTGTTTTGCAGTCATGTTGGTTGCACAGATAGACACACAACCAGGGCAGCCACTGCAGCTGAGTCGAGCATATTATAAAACAGGACCATTGGCCACCTGTTAGTCTTTCAGCGACAAGTGAAGGATATAACCAGAGGATAAAGGTTGTCTACATCTCCCTTATTCTGATTACAATGCAAGATGATCTCCACAACAGCTTTGCCCTTTTTAGGAATGCCATGATGAGGTTGCCAGCAAATTTCTTTAAGTAGCTATAATGTATTGTAGGAGGGAAGTACCAGACACAGCATGCAGTGGTGCAGGTCCCCTATCACAGCTTGTATGTATTGTAGGAGGGATGGCAGGACTCTTAGCATTGCACAATCGAAGTGTGTGCTCATGCACAGCACCCAAAGCCTGCACCAGCTAGACTGTGACTGGCAGCAGCAGAGATTCGTCTTACTGTATGTAATGGACCTACACAATGAAAGCATCAGAAGGGGTTTGAAGGCAGCTTTGTCAGTGACTGTTTTATTTACAGCCTGCTCGCTGCTGTTGGGTCCATTGCAGTCCCAATGGTGCTTTTCATTGACTTGTGCGTAAATATGGTCCGCTTCTGGTTCTATTTTTAGTATTTATGCTAAGAAAAGGTTCACAACCCAGGTTACTACTATTCCTTCCATTGGATAGACTGATTTGATGTATGGTTCTGCTCTTGAAACAGCTTCAGGCTTGATAGATTTCCCCATCCTGTACAGTATTTAAAAAGATACAGTACATTTAATTTAAAAAGATACAGTAAATTTAATTAAAAAAGATACAGTACATTTAATTTAAAAAGATACAGTACATTTAATTAAAAAAGATACAGTAAATTTAATTTAAAAAGATGCAGTACATTTAATTTAAAAAGATACAGTACATTTAATTTAAAAAGATACGGTACATTTATTTTTAAAAAGATGCAGTACATTTAAAAAGATACAGTACATTTAATTTAAAAAGATGCAGTACATTTAATTTAAAAAGATACAGTACATTTAATTTAAAAAGATGCAGTACATTTAATTTAAAAAGATACAGTACATTTAATTTAAAAAGATACAGTAAATTTAATTTAAAAAGATACAGTAAATTGAATTAAAACCACTTTCAGCTGTGATATAGTAATTCTGTACCGGTACTGTATTGATGTTATTACAATATATCATGTATAAATGTACATTAATCAATGTTAGAATTTAATAACACTAAACTGGTCCCATCAAGAGAAAATGTGCATGTGCTGCTCTTGCACAATGCAAGTATTAACCTGGTGTAGATAGATCAGTTATCCCTAAGAACACAAATTGATATACACCACCTTCTGGACATGCGTGATAACCGCGTAAAATGAATTCCTTTTAACTGAGTTGTAGCAAAGTTTTTAAACCCCATTCTTACCCTGGCTCCCCTCAACACTGCCAGTGTCCAGATGTGCTACTAACGGTAACATATGCGTTTGGCACACAGACAAGAATATATATTTTAAACCATAATGTCAAGGACCAACAAAAAGGTCTTGGCTCTCCTATAGACAATGTAGTATTGTTAAATAAGCCTCAATTGTTGAACGCAGCTTGTGTCTCCCCCTTTCAGGGAGTTGAGTGTTCATCAGGACTCCTCTCCAAGCTCTGAAGCTGTGTCAGTATGAGGGGACAGCTTACTTTGACAGGAGACCAATACCTAATAATAACTGCATGTACGTGATTTCTCTTTTGCAGGGAAGTCCTCATTGACGATTCAGTTTACTGTGACAGGAGACCAATAGCTAATAATAACAGCTTGTACGTGATTTCTCTTTTGCAGTGAAGTCCTCATTGACGATTCAGTTTACTGTGACAGGAGACCAATAGCTAATAATAACAGCATGTACATGATTTCTCTTTTGCAGGGAAGTCCTCATTGATGATTCAGTTTACTGTGACAGGAGACCAATAGCTAATAATAACAGCATGTACGTGATTTCTCTTTTGCAGTGAAGTCCTCATTGACGATTCAGTTTACTGTGACAGGAGACCAATAGCTAATAATAACAGCATGTACGTGATTTCTCTTTTGCAGGGAAGTCCTCATTGACGATTCAGTTTACTGGGACAGGAGACCAATAGCTAATAATAACAGCTTGTACACTGAACAAAAATATAAACATAACATGTAAAGTTTGGTCCCATGTTTCATGAGCTGAAATAAAAGATCCCAGAAATTTTCCATACGCACAAAAGCTTAATTCTCTCAAATTTTGTGCACAAATTTGTTTACATCCCTATTAGTGAGCATTTCTCCTTTTGCCAAGATAATCCATCCATCTGACAGGTGTGGCATATCAAGAAGCTGATTAAACGGAATGATCATTACACAGGTGCACCTTGTGCTGTGGACAATAAAAGGCCACTCTAAAATGTGCAGTTTTGTCACACAACACAGTGCCACAGATGTCTCAAGTTTTGAGGGAGTGTGCAATTGGCATGCTGACTGCAGGAATGGCCACCAGAGCTGTTGCCAGAGAATTGAATGTTCATTTCTCTACCATAAGCCGCCTCCAATGTCGTTTTAGAGAATTTGGCAGTACGTCCAACCAGCCTCACAATCGCAGACCACGTGTAACCACGCCAGCCCAGGACCTCCACATCCGGCTTCTTCACCTGCGGGATCGTCTGAGACCAGACACTCGGACAGCTGATGAAACTGGGTTTGCACAACAGAATAATTTCTGCACAAACTGTCAGACACCGTCTCGGAAGCTCATCTGCGTGCTCGTCATCCTCACCAGGGTCTTGACCTGACTGCAGTTCGGCATCGTAACCGACTTCAGTGGGCAAATGCTCACCTTCGATGGCCACTGGCATGCTGGAGAAGTGTGCTTTTCACGGATGAATCCCGGTTTCAACTGTACCGGGCAGATGGCAGACAGCATTTATGGCGTCGTGTGGGCGAGCGGTTTTCTGATGTCAACGTTGTGAACAGTGCCCCATGGTGGCGGTGGGGTTATGGTATGGGCAGGCATAAGCTACGGACAACGAACACAGTTGCATTTTATCGATGGCAGTTTGAATGCACAGAGATACCGTGATGAGATCTTGAGGCCCATTGTCTTGCCTTTCATCCGCCGCCATCACCTCATGTTTCAGCATGATAATACACGGCCCCATGTCGCAAGGATCTGTACACAATTCCTGGAAGCTGAAAATGTCCCAGTTCTTCCATGGCCTGCATACTCACCTGACATGTCACCCATTGAGCGTGTTTGGGATGCTCTGGATCGACGTGTACGACAGGGTGTTCCAGTTCCCACCTGTCCATACTTCACACAGCCATTGAAGAGGAGTGGGACAACATTCCACAGGCCACAATCAACAGCCTGATCAACTCTATGCGAAGGAGATGTGTCGCGCTGCATGAGGCAAATGGTGGTCACACCAGATACTGACTGGTTTTCTGATCCACGCCCCTACCTTTTTTTTTTTTAAGGTATCTGTGACAAACAGATGCATATGTATTCCCAGTCATATGAAATCCATAGATTAGGGCCTAATGAATTTATTTCAATAGACTGATTTCCTTATATGAACTGTACTCAGTAAAATTTTGAAATTGTTGCATGTTGCGCTTATATTTTTGTTCAGTGTACATAATTTCTCTTTTGCAGTGAAGTCCTCATTGACGATTCAGTTTACTGTGACAGGAGACCAATAGCTAATAATAACAGCATGTACGTGATTTCTCTTTTGCAGGGAAGTCCTCATTGACGATTCAGTTTGTTGAAGGCCAGTTCGTTGACTCCTATGATCCCACCATAGAAAACAGTAAGTATCTTCTGTTTTGTGCTTTAAACACCTTGATTTGAAATGACCTGTAGATGACACAATGACCTGTAGTGACACAAACGCTTACTGAAGAGTTGTGCTTCTTCCTGCTACCTGACTGGAAAGAGTGATGACACTTATTCTGAGGCACAGCCAAGAGCGTAAGCACATTCACTCAGCATCGGGGAAGAGCAGAGTTCCACAAAGCTGCTTGTAATTCAGAGAAAGTACTAAGCGTTATTGCAGGTTAACCGAGAAGATAGAAAATCAACGGGAAGGTCTAATGCTGTTCATCCCATGGGTAATGTTTCAGCTTGTATATGACATGATACTGGCAAACAAACTCATCAGAACAGTAGATCGTAAAAACAACCACGCTCACTACTGTCTCTGCAAGCGTGAGGTTCAAACACCAGCAGGAGGCTGTTATTGCAATAATCTTTTATATATTCTGTATACACATATGCATGCATACACAATCTCACACACACATACGCGTGCGTACACAATCACACAAACACACATATACATATACGCATACATATACATAAACAGGTAAAAAACAAGTTCACAATCTATAGCAAGTTAGTTGGCTGTAATAGTTATAGATTCTGGGAGAGGGAGGGAGCAGGCAGAGAGAATTTCATTGCTCACTCACACTTGATACACTGAATTAGCTCTGCTGAACTGCGCGTGCGGATATTTAGTGAGACTTTTTGTTTACCTCCTAGAGTGTTACAGCTTTACTGTAATTGAAGCTTGAACCCAGCTACCGTTCCTCCCAGTGCGTTGCATCATTGCAGCACTGAACAAAGGCCAGCCGAAGAGTGGAGAATGTCGGCAGTAGGAAGCCGCTGGCAGTCAGTCCCCTTTGGTTTTGTACTGTAGGAGTATTGAACTGAACAAGCAGGGCTGCAAGCAGCTGCTGGGTACACCCCTTTCTAACCACTCTCCCTGATTAACATGTACTCAAGCCAGGGTGGGATTCTAACCACTCTCCCTGATTAACATGTACACAAGCCAGGATGAATGCACAGCATATGTAGGTATCCTTCTGGGGTGCGTTACTGCATTATAAAAAAAATCAACTAGTCTCCTCTCAGGCATAATTAAAAACAGAAATCAAATATATGCTCATCGTTTGGGTTACAGCCTTCACACAGATACCTGTACTATTACTGATCTCTGCTCTGCCATGGACAAAGAAAAGGATTTGTTCATCTGAGATACTGTTTAAACACCACCTGCACAGCTATTAAAACCTTATCATGGCATGAGAAGTTCTCCACTACAGTACATTACAGTTAAAACAGCACATTAAAAGCACTAATGCAAACCCTGCCTTTCTCTATTATGGATAATAAAAGAATATGTATTGCAAGTGTTCCCCCAAGGGGAGCTGTATAAATGCAGTGTAGTGGAGGTGTATGACCATGGGTGTTTGTTACAAAATGTTACACAATGTGCTGTGACACCTATTTTGGAAAATTGGAAACATTTTCAGAGAGGAATATGTTGCTGATTTTTTATTACATGAGAGCAGCTGTCATTTCAATCATGGTAATATTGGACTCTCACCTTTCTCCAAGATGAAATGAGATAGCAGTGGTGGGGACCAACCAAGACGTAGCTTCACTGTAATGTATGAGCCTTGAGCGCTTTTCCTTCAGGTCATGTGGATTTTTGGCCCGGTGTTGAGGGCTGAAATGTAATGCTGGCTCCAGGGATCAGCCACAGCGCCTCAGCATGGCACCCGTCGGGACTGGGCTAGGTGGGGCACTTCACAGGGCTCATCATAGGGGGCACCTCCCATCTCCGGTGTTTCATCGACAAGCTCACAACCCCTCAAGGAAGACTCGACAGTGATGCTGGTGCCCCAGCACCACTCACCTCCACCCCCTTCCCAACCCAACCCAGTTTACTAACCTTAGACCTCCACTCCTTTTCGTTGATGTAACTTTCCTCCATCACTGCCATTTTAGCAGTGTAACTAAGTCCACTTTCCCATCTGTCACCGGAACTGACTTGAGAGTAGAATCAATCGTCAGCAGCAGATCGAGATCAGAACGATTTGAATCGGGTCTCTCTCAGTCCCAGATTGTGGGCTACAGAACCGGATCTCTTCTGCTCGGACTGATGACGGTTACCTAATGAGCGTTCAATGCAAAGAACACGAGAGGCGTGTTTGAAAATCTGACTGCAGGAAAATCCCATATAGGCAGAACATGGTGGCTGTGTGAAAATAATGCTGTCGGGGAAAGGCTTGTGAATTAGCTTGGAGAAATGCTTCACCAGTTTCAACACGCTTGTTATGAAATGATTTTATAATCTACATGGTATGTAAGTGCTTTGCAGGGATATGTATCTTGGGTATCTTGTTTAATGAGAAGCATGTGTTTTTACTCATCAAGAATAGGTGCATTAGCTACATTTGCACATCTAACTCATTTAAGTGCTTCTGCTGCAGGGCAATATAGGTCTACCTGGACCGTTAGGACATTATTACTGTGATGGGAGGATATGCAAATGAGAAGGGCTATACATGTGGAGACATCAGCGTTAGAACTCTGCATGCTAGCGCCCACGCTTTGCAGTTTCATTGATACAGCATGGATTGCGATAAGCCATGGGTCTGGTAATGGCCTCTGCTGTGATTAAAAATGTAGTGGAAGGGAAGCAAAGCATAGGGGTTAAAAGAGTCTGCTTAAGAGGGGGATTGCTAAGTGGTGAACCCTTTTAATGCAGTCAGTAGCTTTAAAAATAGCTTTAAAAACAGTTTTGGACACATGACAAAATATATTGTTCATTTAAAAAAATGTTCAGGTTTTTGTCATTGCTTTTATGGAGAGAATGGCATCCTCATGTGGATCTCCACATGTCCCCATGTAAAGGTTCTTCGTCCCCATATGAGCTCGCCATGGATTAAAGGGTTAATAACAAAGGGTTTTTTTCTTTTTCTTTTGCTGTTTTAAGTCAAATTTTGAATTTTACAATTTCAGGCAAAGGAAATAGAAGGAGCTCTATTTTATTATTCACTTAACAAATACAAAATCTGTAATCCTGTCATTCACCTGTCCTATAGCTTCAGTGACGCATGATGGCACAGCGTGTTTAGTGTATGGTAAGTGAGCATGCGTATTTATTTATATAGCGCCTTTCATACAACAGTATCTCAAAGCACTTTACAACGATAAACATGAACATGAAAAAGATATAGTAAAATAAATCATCATAAAAAAATTGTATTTATTTATTTATTAAAAATTAAAAGTGGCTGTACATCTCTATGTCAGATGGTAGTGTATTGCATTAGAACTGAAAGCTCTTTCTCCTTTCCTTTTTGCCTTAATCTAACATATGACATTTTATTTTATAAATTTAAAACCCAATCTCAACTTTTAGGACAGTCTTATGGTTTATTAGGCTTACTAATAATAATCAAAAATATCAAAAATAACTAATAATCAGTAAAGCTTGTTCAACATCGAATTCCCCAAAAATACGAGTTTGACTGAAATAAATTTATATACGATAAACTTCTTTAAAAACACTCGCTATTTTTTATATTCTTATCAAAAATAATCATTTAGAAATCCTCTCTAGTTTGTGTAGTTTTTATACTTGCTGTCTGTCCCGTCTCTGTTCCGCTCTGAATGGCTGGGGGTCGCTGTCAGTCATCTCAGTGGTCCATTAGTTCTGTAGTAGTTTAAATTGAATAGTAGCAATCCTATTTATATTTGATCTCAGTTTATGTATTAATGGCATTTTAAAAAGCATGCTATCAATAACTGAATATTAAATTAAAGTGCGTTCCCCCATTGCAAATATTGTCATTGCCTGTGCGGGGCCAATCAGAGTGGACTGATGTCATAAGTAATCCACAGAACACAGTTTATTTCGCTGTGCTTCTCTGTAAAACATATGCTGAGGGAAGCTGAGAATCAAGCTCCTCTGGCCCACACCATTGTGTGTGTTTTTAAGAGTTAGGGGTGCAGTATGGTGTGTTAGACTATCTGAGTGGCAGGCGGGCTGCACCCCTCCCTTACATAGAAACAGGCTAACTTGTGACCTGAAGACTTGAATGAGTGTGCAGCTCCCAAGTCTCCACACTTCTGAAGATCCCTCTTTGAATGAGCGTGCAGCTCCCCGATCTCCACACTTCTGAAGATCCCTCTTTGAATGAGCTTGCAGCTCCCTGGTCTCCATGCTTCTGAAGATCCCTCTTTAAATGAGTGTGCAGCTCCCCAGTCTCCATGCTTCTGAAGATCCCTCTTTAAATGAGTGTGCAGCTCCCCGATCTCCACACTGTGCAGCTCCCTGGTCTCCATGCTTCTGAAGATCCCTCTTTGAATGAGTGTGCAGCTCCCCAGTCTCCATGCTTCTGAAGATCCCTCTTTAAATGAGTGTGCAGCTCCCCGGTCTCCATGCTTCTGAAGATCCCTCTTTAAACAAGCGTGCAGCTCCCTGATCTCCACACTGTGCAGCTCCCCGGTCTCCACGCTTCTGAAGATCCCTGTTTGAATGAGCGTGCAGCTTCCCGGTCTCCATGCTTCTGAAGATCCCTCTTTGGGGTCATGTCAACAGACAGCTAGTTAAATCAGAGTTGTAGTTTTGATAGAAAAACATCTGTATAGCTGTAGATTTTATTTGTAGATTGGTGCTCAGTTTCAGGCAGTGAAAACGTATCTGTCATCTTCTTGGGAAGAATGCTGTATATAGTGTGTTTGTGTTTATTTGTTCATCAGAAGATATTTATACTAGTGTTGTCAGAACTATTTCTGGGTAAGGCAGTTGTTTTTTGTAAATAAACCACCTGCAGTAAAATGGGTGTCAGTGTTCACTGTTGCCTGGCGACTGTAAACTGAACATGGCTTCACATGTAAGCCCAGTCCACACTACATAACCCATCTTGAGAGCCATACTTGAAACTGTTCTAATTAATCCAGCTCAAGTGGGATTCATTGGCACAAGCCATTGAGTGCATGTATATGCTTATCTTGGAGGTGCCCTGCCTGTCTGTTTAGAGTGCTGTAAACGGGTGTGTGGAAGCAGGTTTGAAATGTTACGTGTGGATAGAGGCACAGTGATTCCTTTTTCAGAATGTGGGGGTGTATGGAAGCAGGTTTGAAATGTTACATGTGAATAGAGTGATTCATTTCACAGTGATTCATTTCCCATGCTACTGATAGCTCTCATTTTGTATTTACAGCTATGCTAAAGGATGTCTGCCACAGATAAGCTTTATTAGATGTGTTTTATATAAAGAAGGGACTACATTACAATTAGGACAGCACATGCACGTTACTGTGCCTACAATTTCACACTATTTACATACATGATAGGTCTGAATACTCATGACACGTGGTTATAGTTTTTCAATTTAAATTACTTGCTGTAAAAAGCCCTGACACACAGAGCTGCTGTATATATGCGGGTGGAAACTGTTCCCTATATCAGTGCAGTGCAGTGCTGTGCTGTGCTGTGCAGTGCATCGCTGCGCTGTGCTGTGCTGTGCAGTGCAGTGCAGTGCTGTGCTGTGCTGTGCTGGCTCCTATGCATACCCGTCCATTCTGCAATCTCTCTATGCTGTAAATAGCAGCAGAGTCTCGCCGGAGCACATTGAAAAGGCAGCACTGCAAACCTGAACTGACAAGGAGGGCTAACCTCTCCTGTACGCCCTACACAATCTTTACCAAGCCATTCATTATTACAGAGCACACTGATCTGAGTCACTCATTATTACAGAGCACACTGATCTGAGCTGCAGTTAGTTTTAGTGGCTCCTGCTGTATATTGTGTATCCCCTGCTCACGGGTCAATACAGAGAGAATAAAACCTTCATGAAATCAATGCGTGGATCTGACAGCCTGGTAAAACACATGCGTACCACAGTGCAACAATTAACCCAGAGTGTCCTATCATACCATTCCAGTCCAGGGGTAACAGATACAGTGAGATCGTTAACCCAGGCGTGTCCTATGATACCATTCCAATCCAGGGGTAACAGATACAGTGAGATCATTAACCCAGGGGTGTCCTATCATACCATTCCAGTCCAGGGGTAACAGATACAGTGAGATTATTAACCCAGGGGTGTCCTATCATACCATTCCAATCCAGGGGTAACAGATACAGTGAGATCGTTAACCCAGGCGTGTCCTATCATACCATTCCAATCCAGGGGTAACAGATACAGTGAGATCATTAACCCAGGGGTGTCCTATCATACCATTCCAGTCCAGGGGTAACAGATACAGTGAGATCATTAACCCAGGGGTGTCCTATCATACCAGTCCAATCCAGGGGTAACAGATACAGTGAGATCATTAACCCAGGGGTGTCCTATCATACCATTCCAGTCCAGGGGTAACAGATACAGTGAGATCATTAACCCAGGGGTGTCCTATCATACCATTCCAATCCAGGGGTAACAGATACAGTGAGATCATTAACCCAGGGGTGTCCTATCATACCATTCCAGTCCAGGGGTAACAGATACAGTGAGATCATTAACCCAGGGGTGTCCTATCATACCAGTCCAATCCAGGGGTAACAGATACAGTGAGATCATTAACCCAGGGGTGTCCTATCATACCATTCCAATCCAGGGGTAACAGATACAGTGAGATCATTAACCCAGGGGTGTCCTATCATACCATTCCAATCCAGGGGTAACAGATACAGTGAGATCATTAACTACTTTGGGGTGTCCTATCATACCAGTCCAATCCAGGGGTAACAGATACAGTGAGATCATTAACCCAGGGGTGTCCTATCATACCATTCCAATCCAGGGGTAACAGATACAGTGAGATCATTAACCCAGGGTTGTCCTATCATACCATTCCAATCCAGGGGTAACAGATACAGTGAGATCATTAACTACTTTGGGGTCTGATTGGAGGTATAATTGGACCAGGTAAACAATTTAGAGCAGGGTTGGAACAAAGACCAGGAGTGGAATTGTCATCCACGACTGGGATTGGACACCCCTGCATTACCCTGTCCCCCTGCTACACTATTTCCCCAGTGCTTGCTACAAATGTCTCCTTTACACTGTGTAGTATTGCGTAATGATGCATTTCTTAGGTCCACTAGGGGCAGGTGTCTTGTGTTATTTTTATTCACCCTGGAATAGCCAGCAGCCCTGCATCCTGCGATTTCAGAGTGTGGTTAGTATACAGGGTGAATAACCAGCAGCCCTGCTTCCTGTGATCTCAGAGTATGGTTAGTTTACAGGCTGAATAACTGTAGACAGCCTTCAGGTCAGGCAGCAAGAGGGGAGACAAAGTGATGTTTCTGTTTTACAATGCAGCCATTCATTGGCTTGAGGGTGTCTTGTGACATAGGCAGAGCCGCTTTAAAGGACTAGCAACCAGGGAATCGTCCGGGTCCCCAGGCCATGGGGGGCCACTAGGCTAAGTTAGGGCATATCTAGTGAGACTGTTGAATTTTACTATAATTGTTAATAGTAAATGGTATCATTGCCTTTTAACAGGAATGGAACTGGACGTAGTGCCTCTGAAATGATAGCTAGAGATTAGGGTAAGGGATAAAGTGACCAAGTCATATCAAATGGCATCCTTGTCTTTTAACAGGTACAGAACTGGGCGTAGTGGCTCTGAAATGTTAGCTAGAGGTCTCAAACCTAATGTGACATGATTGACTGCCACTGTGCCAGTGTGGGTAGAGAGAGGTTAGTCTGGATCACTGTGACATCAGTGTGTAGAGGTTGATTTTTAAATCCCTCATAATATGTGAATAATCTGATTCATAGCAAGATCGCTTTTGGTTTCATAATATTATTTAGAAGTCATTACCCCCATCAAAAAATAAGGTTTGGTTTCCCGAGGGGCCCGTTCTTCCACCTTTCATGGCATATATTTAACAGCCATGAGATACTTGAAAAATGCACTGGCTCACACTTCTGCAGTGCCAAGCTAGTGGTCACATGGCCTGACTGTGTCGATTTTGCATTGCAGCCTAGAAACCCTCTTCCCTGCCTTCCACAGAAAGACCCAAAGGGGTTAAAAGTTGGACCCGTCCTCCTCCCTCCTCTCCAGTGTGTTGCCAGCTCCTTCCGAGCCACTCTGCATTATCATTCACCTCATACACTGTGGAGGTCCTGCTAGTTATGCAGATTGCACACTCAAATCACATGCAGAGGCTACCAAAGCTATGCATTAATCATTCGAAATACAAAACAATCTGTAGAAATTGGAAGAAACTGACATTTATCCTGCTGTTTTTTAGCGAGGGAAGAATTGAAATTCAGTCGTGGAAGCTGGCATTTAATTTTGATTAGGCTGACTAGAAATACATTTAAACAAAAGACTGAAGGGGAATTTCTGCTTTTCCAAACAGGCTGTGGTGTAGAAATTTGTGAAAAAGAAACTGTGGTGCAGTGAAGCCAGGAAGTTAGAAAGAGGTGTGTAGAATGGGGTATCTAGTCAGAACAGTCTGTTATGGGTCTATCCAAACATTTTAGCTGTGTCATTCTTTTCAATAATTACAGAAAAATCCATTCTTCGTAACAATACTAAAATACACGTTGAACTGAGCCATTGGTCCTGCACAGTTTGGTTTCAGTGATTTGAGCTCTGACGTTCGGGCTTCTTTTGCGTGTGTTTAGTTTGATCCTGATCAAGCAGATGGTTTAAATTCATGGGTGCTGTTCACCTGTTAGCACTGAGGAGGCTCTTGAACTGACTGAAACGTGTGCACTTTTCACTCCTAGCACCTTTAGCCTGTACTTCTGTATAAAATGAACTTGGCATGTTTTTTATCGAATTATTGGCATCAGTGTTTTATTGAATTATCTTGATGCCACAGTTCAGTTTTCAGTGTTTTATTGAATTATCTTGATGCCACAGTTCAGTTTTCAGTGTTTTATTGAATTATCTTGATGCCACAGTTCAGTTTTCAGTGTTTTATTGAATTATCTTGATGCCACAGTTCAGTTTTCAGTGTTTTATTGAATTATCTTGATGCCACAGTTCAGTTTTCAGTGTTTTTTATTGAATTTTATTGATGCCAGAGTTCAGCTTTCAGTGTTTTTTTATTGAATTCTCTTGATGCCACAGTTCAGTGTTTTATTGAATTCTCATGATGCCACAGTTCAGTGTTCAGTGTTTTATTGAATTCTCTTGATGCCACAGTTCAGTGTTTTATTGAACTATCTTTATGCCACAGTTCAGTGTTCAGTGTTTTATTGAATTCTCTTGATGCCACAGTTCAGTGTTTTATTGAATTCTCATGATGCCACAGTTCAGTGTTCAGTGTTTTATTGAATTCTCTTGATGCCACAGTTCAGTGTTTTATTGAACTATCTTTATGCCACAGTTCAGTGTTCAGTGTTTTATTGAATTCTCTTGATGCCACAGTTCAGTGTTCAGTGTATTATTGAATTCTCATGATGCCACAGTTCAGTGTTCAGTGTTTTATTGAATTCTCTTGATGCCACAGTTCAGTGTTTTATTGAACTATCTTTATGTCACAGTTCAGTGTTCAGTGTTTTATTGAATTCTCTTGATGCCACAGTTCAGTGTTCAGTGTTTTATTGAATTCTCATGATGCCACAGTTCAGTGTTTTATTGAATTCTCTTTATGCCACAGTTCAGTGTTCAGTGTTTTATTGAATTCTCATGATGCCACAGTTCAGTGTTTTATTGAATTCTCTTGATGCCACAGTTCAGTGTTTTATTGAATTCTCATGATGCCACAGTTCAGTGTTCAGTGTTTTATTGAATTCTCTTGATGCCACAGTTCAGTGTTTTATTGAACTATCTTTATGTCACAGTTCAGTGTTCAGTGTTTTATTGAATTCTCTTGATGCCACAGTTCAGTGTTCAGTGTTTTATTGAATTCTCATGATGCCACAGTTCAGTGTTTTATTGAATTCTCTTTATGCCACAGTTCAGTGTTCAGTGTTTTATTGAATTCTCATGATGCCACAGTTCAGTGTTTTATTGAATTCTCTTTATGCCACAGTTCAGTGTTCAGTGTTTTATCGAATTCTCATGATGCCACAGTTCAGTGTTCAGTGTTTTATTGAATTCTCTTGATGCCACAGTTCAGTGTTGAGTGTTTTATTGAATTCTCATGATGCCACAGTTCAGTGTTTTATTGAATTCTCTTTATGCCACAGTTCAGTGTTCAGTGTTTTATTGAATTCTCATGATGCCACAGTTCAGTGTTCAGTGTTTTATTGAATTCTCATGATGCCACAGTTCAGTGTTTTATTGAATTCTCTTTATGCCACAGTTCAGTGTTCAGTGTTTTATTGAATTCTCATGATGCCACAGTTCAGTGTTTTATTGAATTCTCTTTATGCCACAGTTCAGTTTTCAGTGTTTTTTATTTAATTTTATTGATGCCAGAGTTCAGTTTTCAGTGTTTTTTTTTATTGAAGTCTCTTTATGCCACAGTTCAGTGTTCAGTGTTGTATTGAATTATCTTAATGTCACAGTTCAGTGTTTTATTGAATTCTGTTGATGGCACAGTTCAGTGTTCAGTGTTTTATTGAATTCTCTTGAGTGCATAATACATAAAAATGGAGTGTGGTAACCAGTAGTGTAGCACATGGATCAGTATTAGGGCCTCTGCTATTCTTAATCTACATTAATGACATGGCAAGCACTCTTTCTGCAGCAAAGGTCATTCAAAATGATCTAGACAGCACTGGGCAGACACATGGCAAATTACATTTAATAAAGAAAAGTGTAAGGTATGGCACGCATGCAATACAAATGTGCATTATAAATATCATGGGAGATACTGAAACTGAAGAAGGAATCTATGAAAAAGACCTAGAAATTTATGTTGACTCGGAAATGCCTTCAATGCGGGGAAGCTATAAAAAAAGGCCAACAAGATGCACGGATATATTGTGAAAAGTGTTGAATTTAAATCAAGGGAAGTCATGTTAAAACTTTACAATGCATTAGTAAGAACTCATCTAGAATATTGTGTTCAGTTCTGGTAACCTCGCTACAAAAAGGATATTGCTCCTCTAGAAAGAGTGCAAAGAAGAGCGACCAGAATTATTCTGGGTTTAAAAGGCATGTCATATGCAGACAGGCTAAAAGAATTTAATCTATTCAGCTTGAACAAAGAAGACTATGCAGTGATCTGATTCAAGCATTCAAAATTTGAAAAGGTATTGACTATGTCGAGCCAAGGGACTTTTTCGACCTGAAAAAAGAAACAAGGACCAGGGGTCTCAAGTGGAGATTAGATGAAGGGGCATTCAGAGCAGAAAATAGGGGGCACTTTTTTTACACAGAGAATTGTGAGGTTCTGGAACCAACTCTCCTGTAATGTTGTTGAAGCTGACACCCTGCTTGATGAGATTCTGGGATCAATAAGCTACTAACAACCAAACAAGCAAGATGGGCCGAATGGCATCCTCTTGTTTATAACCTTTCTAATGTTCTTCTTATGTTCTTATGTAAACTACCTGCTGGACGCTATTGTCTGAGACGCAGTGAATTGCTGCTTGAGATTCCTTGAACTACAACATGGCATTAGCCAATCAATAAGCACATATGACAGCTCAGAGTAACAGAATCACTCTTTGTTACCCCAGAGCCTGCGCGATTGAAGAACATGCATGAAGTTCAGAGGCAGTAAGATGTTTCTGTAGGGGGAGGTTCTGGTGGGTTTTATCCACACTGTAGTTCACTCAGTCTGGACTGACTGACAGAGAACACTCCTACCAGTGTCCTCCTGTACATGCTGGCTCCAGCCCCCGGAATCATGCCACTGTCCTCAAAGAGGAGACGGCTTCTGCCAATTCTGCACAACAAAGCCATTGATAGCACCAGTATAGTACATGTGATACTGAACTTTGATAGCACCAGTATAGTACATGTGATACTGAACTTTGATAGCACCAGTATAGTACATGTGATACTGAACTTTGATAGCACCAGTATAGTACATGTGATACTGAACTTTTAAGACATATATATAGCTTATACCACAAATTTGAAAAAAATAAACAAAATAAAATTAATGAATTAAGAGTTGATGGTTGGCTATCAGAGTCTCAGAGTTAAACAAGAACACCATAATGGGAAGTTGGTCACTATATTAGCACACCCCTAATAGTAGTAAAACGTGTATTGATCTGGGATCAGTCCTTGAGGTCCATCTCTAGACTATGCTAAAGCAGGAATGGCAACATTATTACACTGCTGTTTATCATTTTTAAAACTACACTTTACTTACAGTTATCTTAAAAACAATGAAAGATTTCAGTTCTGTTTTTGGCACTTGTTTAGTATGTGCAACATGGCCTGTTTACTGCCTGTGAACCCTACTTATTAGTTAGTTGATATTCAATGCATATGTAATGGGTAAGTGCAGCTTCCCTCCTCTGTGCTGGTGAGCCAGGCTGTCATTGAAACAGAGCACAGACGACTGGAAATGCTGCTGCTGCTGGTGTGGCTTCATCTAGATTAATAAAGTCATTGAATACAAGTTTGAAAAGCTTCAAATACACACGTATCAAAAGATTTTACAGATTTTTGTACACTGACTGTTAAAAAACCCAAGAGCACTCAGGAGACTGTCCTGATGGACATGTCATTGCAGCTTGTGCATTTCGATTCTCAACAGTGCACACATTTATTAGCACTCCCCGTTGCTTCTGTTGTTTTTGATTTGTTGTGCATCTCAAATCCCTCTCTGAAAATGTAAAATTGATAAAATAGTCAAAGTAGTGATTTCCTGTTTTAATTGATGACTTTAATAGGCCACACATGCAATTCATTTAAAATAGTAGGAGAAAAGGGAACACACAGCCACAAATGATAAAATGCATGAGACTTTTTAGAAGTTGTTTACTATCCCTAATTAAAGCATAAAGTGGTCTGACATTTGCACACAAGTGCCCTGTGTTTCTGTATCACTGAGTACTGAGCTGAATGTTTTAATTCTCACCCAGAGTTTTCATGCAGGCAGGTATATAAAGGATGTAACTCTCAAGGGGTTCTAATACATTTGCACATGACTCTATCTTGTGAAAGATGGCACACAGTCGGGTACCAGTGATTATATGCTTGTTTTTCTTCTACAGCATTCACAAAAATGATCACAGTGAATGGCCAGGAGTACCACCTTCAGCTTGTAGATACAGCTGGACAGGTGAGTGCACTGCTTACCAATTCACATACAGTAGCAACCTGCAATTAGAGGGTGTCTATACCACAAACACAACTGTGGCTGGGGCTCCATTGGGCTGTGCTACCACAGCTAAGCTAGCTTCATGCGTTTATGAACCTCTGTGCATGTATGCTATAAACATGAAACTCATTCTGCTGTGTTTTTACAGGATGAATACTCCATCTTCCCTCAGACTTACTCCATCGACATAAACGGGTACATCCTGGTGTATTCAGTCACGTCAAACAAAAGGTAATGGAAAACGTTTTATATTGCAAGGTGTGAAGCTTGAGCTGACCAGTGTCCTTATCAAGCTCCAGTGGATGAGGTGCAGTACTGTATGTGGAACAATGCTAGTATGATATCAGTTCATATGGATGACCAGATGCCTCCATACATCCCCAGACTCTTCTGCTCCAATAGCGTGTGCTGAAGAATGTCCATGCCATGTTTATATCACAGTACCTCCACTGTATAACCTCTCCAGTCACTGCATGTATAATTGTACCATGTTAACTTTCCTAGCTAGCTAGCTATCTATAATATCATGCAGAATGGGGGTTTTATTCAAAGTTGTGGCCATAGAGTTCACACAAACTGTTTTAAAATTTCTAAAAATGTAATAAAAAAAATTGAGTACTACAGATCTAGGGCCTTTCTTTTGATTTGGAAGAAATTCAAATCAGAATGGCTGATTTTCATGAAATAAATAGCAGATACCAAGCTCCTGACACATATAGTATTGTGGTTATTCAGTGCCAGATCAAAACCATTAATTTAACACCTGAATTCAGAAAACCAGAAGGATGCGTGCACTTCTTAGATGCATCACATTATTATTATTATTATTATTATTATTATTATTATTATTATTATTATTATTATTATTATTATTATTACATGAGAGTAACTGTTATTTATGATAATATTGAACGCGGATTTCGCTAGTATTAAATGAGATAGTAGTGGTGGGGAGCAACCAAGGCGTAGCTTTGCTGTATATGAGCCTTCAGCGTTTTTCCTCTGCCAGGTAACGTGGATTTCCTATTGGGTCGGTGTTGATGAGTGTAATGTAATGATGTAATGAATATCTGTGGCCTCCCTTGTGCGTCCGCACACATAGCGGCGGTAATGCTGGCTCCGGGGATCAGCCAAATTGAGGCCTCCATAGCGCAGCCGTCTGGAAAAGGCTGGGTGGGGCACTTTGCTGAGGTCATCAGGTGGGCACAACTGCAGCGTGTCAATACTTGATAGAGAGCATGGCATAACTGCAGCGTGTCAATACTTGATAGAGAGCATGGCATAACTGCAGCATGTCAATACTTGATAGAGAGCATGGCATAACTGCAGCGTGTCAATATTTGATAGGGGCCCCAGGGCATGGGTTTTGAAGATGTTTTCTTTGATTTCTATTTTAAGTACCCGTTTAAGTCCAAAGAATTATCCGAAACAAAGCAATAGCGTCCACCCTTTCTTGTAAACAATGAATGTGACCTTAGTCGCAAGGCTTGCTGGGAAAGAACCGCCCACATCTGTCAAACTCACATTGCATCTTTTCTCTCGACTCAGGTAAACTATCAGTGGGGGTTCAGGAGGAATGTGGGAGAACCCGGATCACCTCAGACTGGTGGTCAATCCATGCTCATGGAAACGAGGGCTTAGAGAAAAGGGGAGCAGTTTGTTTCCAATGTCAAACCCTGGTCTCGCTCATTAGCATCTGTGCTGTTAGTGGATGGTGGCTTTGTGTTAGGCATGTCATTTGAGACGACCATACTCATTGAACCTAGATTTAGTTCATTTAACCCACAGTGCCCCCCCGCCCCTCTTCTCACAAGCTGTTTTGTATCTAATGAAGCTCAAAGAGCTGCTGCAGTTCAGACTCCCTCTCACCCTGTTCCACCCCATCTGTGCTGTGTGATAGCCAACTGGGAGGGAAAGAAGGTTGTCATAGGAAAGCCAGTGAGCGCCTGGGCTGACGAACACACTGTCATAGGAAAGCCAGTGAGCGCCTGGGCTGAGACACACATTGTCATAGGAAAGCCAGTGAGCCCCTGGGCTGAGACACACACTGTCATAGGAAAGCCAGTGAGTGCCTGGGCTGAGACGAACACACTGTCATAGGCGTCCCAGGAGATAGCTTTAATGAACACAGAGACCCAGAGGAGCTGGAGATGAGCTGAAATTGAAATATAAAAGACGTTGCTAGGTTTTTTACTTGAGTCTAAGAGTCAGCCAGTAAAATCCAAATAACCTTTCATGTTGGTACATGTTTAGCTCTCAATGTCCTTTTAAGGGCAAAGCCTGCAGTAAACAGAGTGTGCATGGCTGTACTTGTACTAGGACTGTGGTGCTAATGGAAGGGCAGACCTTGGAGATATTCACAAGAACAATGTGGTGCGCACTGTATATGTGTGGGCGCTGTCAGAGCTGTGTGTGGTGCTGTAGCCCTCTTCTGCTCCTTTATGGTTACAGCATGTACCCTCACTACTGATTTAATGGAAGGAGGTACATTCAGGTGCCCCATTGCAGAATAACTGGGTGGAATGTTAGCCTTGAATATCACTTCATTTACCACAAAACGGGCTGTTAAGACTGGAACATCTTTCAGTGTCAATGCTTACACAGCAATGTGGGGACTTCTTGCTTTTGCTTCCCTTGTTATCGAACCTTGAAGCTATCTGATCATTTCATCACGTGCACTTTTATGGTGTGTCTGTGTTAGACCTGCCTATCCCTATAGGTCTTCACTGGGGAATCTGGCCAGCCTTCTGTGTTATAATCTCTGGGAATACTTACTGTGCTGACCTCCCTGAGCTGACCTCACTGTGCTGACCTAACTGTGCTGACCTCACTGAACTGACCTCACTGCTGAGCTCACTGTGCTGACCTCACTGAGCTGACCTCACTGTGCTGAGCCCACTGAGCTGACCTCACTGTGCTGACCTCACTGAACTGACCTCACTGCTGACCTCACTGTGCTGACCTCACTGAGCTGACCTCACTGTGCTGAGCCCACTGAGCTGACCTCACTGTGCTGACCTCACTGAGCTGACCTCACTGTGCTGACCTCACTGTGCTGAGCTCACTGAGCTGACCTCACTGTGCTGACCTCACTGAGCTGACCTCACTGTGCTGAGCTCCCTGAGCTGACCTCACTGTGCTGACCTAACTATGCTGACCTCACTGTGCTGACCTCACTGAGCTGACCTCACTATGCTTATGTACAGAACAGATCACTCCACATTGGACTGGACTCTGCAGAGGCCCACCTATCAATTATCTTTTCTCTGCTGCAGTTTTTGTTTTTAACTGGCATGTAAACTTCCTACTGCTTGAACCAACACTTGACAGGGAATTAAGTGATCCTTCAAAGGACAGGGCCGGTGAGAGTGGAGTGGTCTTCATGATTCTGATGGGAGTGAGTGTTGTTATACACCTTAGTCCAGTTATAGAAGTTATGTATCGGTATGTAGTATCATTCTGTGTGGAGTGTTGCAGACCCGTGGTGATAAAAGGCAGCTTGTATAAGGAATGCTGGTTTTAACACCGTACAGATGCACCGGACCTGTCTGTACAGTAACATGAAGGAGTGTTAGATCAGCCTCCTGCCTGTACAGTAACATGAAGGAGTGTTAGATCAGCCTCCTGCCTGTACAGTAACATGAAGGAGTGTTAGATCAGCCTCCTGCCTGTACAGTAACATGAAGGAGTGTTAGATCAGCCTCCTGCCTGTACAGTAACATGAAGGAGTGTTAGATCAGCCTCCTGCCTGTACAGTAACATGAAGGAGTGTTAGATCAGCCTCCTGCCTGTACAGTAACATGAAGGAGTGTTAGATCAGCCTCCTGCCTGTACAGTAACATGAAGGAGTGTTAGATCAGTCTCCTGCCTGTACAGTAACATGAAGGAGTGTTAGATCAGCCTCCTGCTTGTGTGTTTATTGAAATCCACATTCACAGGAGCAGCCAGGCAATAGAGTTAACAGTACCCTTGTGTTTGTAACACACCCCCCTGTAAAGGGTTTCAGGCACTGCTCCTGGTTGCTTTTACATCACATTGATAGTGATTGGTCAAAAGCTGGGAGGGTGCTAGCAGGTGAAATCTCAATCTGATGTGTCTGGTGAAACGTTTTGTAATGGAGGCAGTTTTTCACAACCAGCCGTATTAATCTGAGGGAGCACAAAACCACTTTCTCAAGAACAGTGGCTTGAAACCTGGTTCCGGGAGACCTCATTTGAGGCAACTTTGCTGTATCAAACCCCAAGTCTCCCCTGGTGTGCCATGCAGTGGACTGAACCCTAGTCTCCTGAAACCAAGTTCTTGCCCCAAAGTGCCCAAAGACCAAAGCATGTAGTGTTTCCGAAACAGCAAAACAATGGTACACAAGCTTCTGGGTCCTCAAAGAAACAATGTAACGTGGAGGCTTTAAAATGAACCTACTTTGTTTTTTTAACACTTCAGGTACACAGCAGTTCTAGAAATGAGTCACCTGGTTTTAAACTATTTCTATTTTTTTTTTATTCCAGTTTTGAAGTAGTTAAAGTTATCCACGAAAAATTGTTGGATATGGTGGGAAAAGTTCAGTAAGTATTTAAACATTTAAATCAGCACACAAAGCAAGTATTTAAACATTTAAATCAGAAACAAAGCAAGCAATGCATGGTTTTAAAGTGCCTTTCTCTGCCTTGTTTAGGGTGCCCATTATGTTGGTTGGAAATAAGAAAGACCTTCATATGGAAAGGTATGTGTTCTGTTATTCTACAGATTGCTTTTTAACTAACACTGAGTGAATGTTGTCCAATCAAAATGAATGTCAGCAGTTACAACATTTGTCCAGCTGGTAGAGCTGTGTTCTACATTTAAATGCTGGTGTTCCATAGAACCATGCCTACCAGTGGAACAGTGCCTCCCACAGGCACGTTCTGATACCTAAAATCATGAAACCACACCTCCCTGAGGAACCATGACTCCCACAGGCACGTTCTGATACCTAAAATCATGAAACCACACCTCCCTGAGGAACCATGACTCCCACAGGCACGTTCTGATACCTAAAATCATGAAACCACACCTCCCTGAGGAACCATGACTCCCACAGGCACGTTCTGATACCTAAAATCATGAAACCACACCTCCCTGAGGAACCATGACTCCCACAGGCACGTTCTGATACCTAAAATCATGAAACCACACCTCCCTGAGGAACCATGACTCCCACAGGCACGTTCTGATACCTAAAATCATGAAACCACACCTCCCTGAGGAACCATGACTCCCACAGGCACGTTCTGATACCTAAAAACATGAAACCACACCTCCCTGAGGAACCATGACTCCCACAGGCACGTTCTGATACCTAAAATCATGAAACCACACCTCCCTGAGGAACCATGACTCCCACAGGCACGTTCTGATACCTAAAATCATGAAACCACACCTCCCTGAGGAACCATGACTCCCACAGGCACGTTCTGATACCTAAAATCATGAAACCACACCTCCCTGAGGAACCATGACTCCCACAGGCACGTTCTGATACCTAAAATCATGAAACCACACCTCCCTGAGGAACCATGACTCCCACAGGCACGTTCTGATACCTAAAATCATGAAACCACACCTCCCTGAGGAACCATGACTCCCACAGGCACGTTCTGATAGCTATAACAGAATCAAAGCACAAACACGTTCACAGTTCATACGAGAGGCATGGTTCTGTGATGAGAGTGATAACAGAGTGATATACTTCGGAAGGCTTGTAATATGTGAAATCTAGAGTTGGATAAATACACAGTAACACCTGCAACAAATGAACACTTTAGTTCTAAAATGTATTTTACTAAAAAAAAAAAAAAAAGTAAAATACATTATGTTAATATAAGAAATTTCATTCGCTATAAGTTTAAGTGTAAATCTTATAACAATAGAATATTAACAGTTGTAATATGAATACATACAGTAACACACTTTTCTTGAAATGCTTTGTTCGTCATATAGCTGATTTAATGGACCACAGTGATTATTAAATAAAATATATGCATCTAAATACATTTCAGTGTAATTGTGGTAAAGCCATGTTCCTCAATAATATAACTCCCTTGTTCAATTGATTTACTCAGAAGTGCAATTATTGCCTCTTTAAAGCCATTAACCCAGAATTGTGTGTTTTAACTGTTTTGGTACGGATATGGATCAGTAATGCACTGAGACAGTACAGATACAGATCAGTAGAGTGGAACAGTACAGATACAGATCAGTAAAGTGGAACAGTACAGGTACAGATCAGTAGAGTAGAACAGTACAGGTACAGATCAGTAGAGTGGAACAGTGCAGGTACAGATCAGTAGAGTGGAACAGTACAGATACAGATCAGTAAAGTGGAACAGTACAGGTACAGATCAGTAGAGTAGAACAGTACAGGTACAGATCAGTAGAGTGGAACAGTACAGGTACAGATCAGTGGAGTGGAACAGTACAGATACAGATCAGTAGAGTGGAACAGTACAGGTACAGATCAGTAGAGTGGAACAGTACAGGTACAGATCAGTAGAGTGGAACAGTACAGATACAGATCAGTAGAGTGGAACAGTACAGATACAGATCAGTAGAGTGGAACAGTACAGATACAGATCAATAGAGTGGAACAGTACAGATACAGATCAGTAGAGTGGAACAGTACAGATACAGATCAGTAGAGTGGAACAGTACAGATACAGATCAGTAGAGTGGAACAGTACAGGTACAGATCAGTAGACTGGAACAGTACAGATACAGATCAGTAGAGTGGAACAGTACAGATACAGATCAGTAGAGTGGAACAGTACAGATACAGATCAGTAGAGTGGAACAGTACAGATACAGATCAGTAGAGTGGAACAGTACAGATACAGATCAGTAGAGTGGAACAGTACAGATACAGATCAGTAGAGTGGAACAGTACAGATACAGATCAGTAGAGTGGAACAGTACAGATACAGATCAGTAGAGTGGAACAGTACAGATACAGATCAGTAGAGTGGAACAGTACAGATACAGATCAGTAGAGTGGAACAGTACAGATACAGATCAGTAGAGTGGAACAGTACAGATACAGATCAGTAGAGTGGAACAGTACAGATACAGATCAGTAGAGTGGAACAGTACAGATACAGATCAGTAGAGTGGAACAGTACAGATACAGATCAGTAGAGTGGAACAGTACAAATACAGATCAGTAGAGTGGAACAGTACAGGTACAGATCAGTAGACTGGAACAGTACAGGTACAGATCAGTAGAGTGGAACAGTACAGATACAGATCAGTAGAGTGGAACAGTACAGATACAGATCAGTAGAGTGGAACAGTACAGATACAGATCAGTAGAGTGGAACAGTACAGATACAGATCAGTAGAGTGGAACAGTACAGATACAGATCAGTAGAGTGGAACAGTACAGGTACAGATCAGTAGAGTGGAACAGTACAGATACAGATCAGTAGAGTGGAACAGTACAGATACAGATCAGTAGAGTGGAACAGTACAGATACAGATCAGTAGAGTGGAACAGTACAGATACAGATCAGTAGAGTGGAACAGTACAGATACAGATCAGTAGAGTGGAACAGTACAGATACAGATCAGTAGAGTGGAACAGTACAGGTACAGATCAGTAGAGTGGAACAGTACAGATACAGATCAGTAGAGTGGAACAGTACAGGTACAGATCAGTAGAGTGGAACAGTACAGATACAGATCAGTAGAGTGGAACAGTACAGATACAGATCAGTAGAGTGGAACAGTACAGGTACAGATCAGTAGAGTGGAACAGTACAGATACAGATCAGTAGAGTGGAACAGTACAGATACAGATCAGTAGAGTGGAACAGTACAGATACAGATCAGTAGAGTGGAACAGTACAGATACAGATCAGTAGAGTGGAACAGTACAGATACAGATCAGTAGAGTGGAACAGTACAGATACAGATCAGTAGAGTGGAACAGTACAGATACAGATCAGTAGAGTGGAACAGTACAGATACAGATCAGTAGAGTGGAACAGTACAGGTACAGATCAGTAGAGTGGAACAGTACAGGTACAGATCAGTAGAGTGGAACAGTACAGATACAGATCAGTAAAGTGGAACAGTACAGATACAGATCCACTCTACTGATCTGTATCTGTACTGTTCCACTCTACTGATCTGTATCTGTACTGTTCCACTCTACTGATCTGTATCTGTACTGTCCCAGTCTACTGATCTGTATCTGTACTGTTCCACTCTACTGATCTGTACCTGTACTGTTCCACTCTACTGATCTGTACCTGTACTGTTCCACTCTACTGATCTGTACCTGTACTGTTCCACTCTACTGATCTGTACCTGTACTGTTCCACTCTACTGATCTGTATCTGTACTGTTTCACTCTACTGATCTGTACCTGTACTGTTCCACTCTACTGATCTGTATCTGTACCGTTCCACTCTACTGATCAGTAGAGTGGAACAGTACAGGTACAGATCAGTAGAGTGGGACAGTACAGATACAGATCAGTAGAGTGGGACAGTACAGATACAGATCAGTAGAGTGGAACAGTACAGATACAGATCAGTAGAGTGGAACAGTACAGGTACAGATCAGTAGAGTGGAACAATACAGGTACAGATCAGTAGACTGGGACAGTACAGATACAGATGAGTAGAGTGGAACAGTACAGATACAGATCAGTAGAGTGGAACAGTACAGATACAGATCAGTAGAGTGGGACAGTACAGATACAGATCAGTAGAGTGGAACAGTACAGGTACAGATCAGTAGAGTGGAACAGTACAGGTACAGATCAGTAGACTGGGACAGTACAGATACAGATCAGTAGAGTGGAACAGTACAGGTACAGATCAGTAGAGTGGAACAGTACAGATACAGATCAGTAGAGTGGAACAGTACAGGTACAGATCAGTAGAGTGAAACAGTACAGATACAGATCAGTAGACTGGGACAGTACAGGTACAGATCAGTAGACTGGGATAGTACAGGTACAGATCAGTAGACTGCGACAGTACAGATACAGATCAGTAGATTGAGACAGTACAGGTACAGATCAGTAGACTGGGACAGTACAGGTACAGATCAGTAGAGTGAGACAGTACAGATACAGAACGGTAATTCACTGGGACAGTACAGACGTAGATCAGTAGATTGTGACAGTACAGATACAGATCAGTAGAGTGGAACAGTACAGATACAGATCAGTAGAGTGGAACAGTACAGGTACAGATCAGTACAGTGGAACAGTACAGGTACAGATCAGTAGACTGGGACAGTACAGATACAGATCAGTAGAGTGGAACAGTACAGATACAGATCAGTAGAGTGAGACAGTACAGATACAGATCAGTAGATTGAGACAGTACAGGTACAGATCAGTAGACTGGGACAGTACAGGTACAGATCAGTAGAGTGAGACAGTACAGATACAGAACGGTAATTCACTGGGACAGTACAGACATAGATCAGTAGATTGTGACAGTACAGATGCGGATCAATAGAGTGAGACAGTACAGATACAGTTTAGTAGACAGGGACAGTACAGTTACAGATGCTGGCCAGTGAGACACACTGTTGGGACCTGTCTCTCGTATAGCCTGGTGGTTTTATGTCTAACCCTCTCTAGCTCTGTCTGGTGTGCCCTGTGTTTTTCAGGGTAATCACTTGTGAAGAAGGGAAAGCTTTGGCAGAGTCCTGGAGCGCAGCCTTTATGGAATCATCTGCTAAAGAGAATCAGGTATCCTATCAGTTGCACTTCCCAGCCATTCATTCAGTCAGATGTATTTATTTAACCAGGATACAACCCATGTGAAATAAATCTCCCTTCAAGGGGTCCTGGCAAGAGAAGGCAGCGGTTATTACCACATTATAAAATCAATGCAGTAGCCGAATCACCCCAGCGTCCAGCCACAGCATGGGGATATGGCAGGACTTAAGCTTGCACGCTGCATTCCATTTTTATTTTAAGTGTTCATCAGAATTGTCTATTCAGCAAAAACCTAAAGTCATTCAAGATCAATATAGCAGCCATGTAAGGTTAGAGGTCAATACTCTGGCCACCAACACATCTGGCAATTGGTGCTGATATAACCTCAGATTATGAAGTTAGTACCTCAAATGGTATCTGATATATAAGACTTTGACAGTGAGGGAGACAGTGCTGGAGAGCAGTAGACAGGGTGTTTAACAATGCTTCCCAGACTCAGGGAGACAGTGCCGGAGAGCGGTAGACAGGGTGTTTAACAACGCTTCCCAGTCTCAGGGAGATAGTGCCGGAGAGCGGTAGACAGGGTGTTTAACAATGCTTCCCCTTCTCAGGGAGACAGTGCCCGAGAGCAGTAGACAGGGTGTTTAACAACGCTTCCCAGTCTCAGGGAGACAGTGCCGGAGAGCGGTAGACAGGGTGTTTAACAACGCTTCCCAGTCTCAGGGAGACAGTGCCGGAGAGCGGTAGACAGGGTGTTTAACAACGCTTCCCAGTCTCAGGGAGACAGTGCCGGAGAGCGGTAGACAGGGTGTTTAACAACGCTTCCCATTCTCAGGGAGACAGCGCTGGAGAGCAGTAGACAGGGTGTTTAACAACGCTTCCCAGTCTCAGGGAGACAGTGCCGGAGAGCGGTAGACAGGGTGTTTAACAATGCTTCCCAGTCTCAGGGAGACAGTGCCGGAGAGCAGTAGACAGGGTGTTTAACAATGCTTCCCTGTCTCAGGGAGACAGTGATGGACAGTCGCCCAGATTCCCTGGAACTATAACAACCCATCTGATCCACACACCTGCTGTTAACAGTAAAATGTGTACGACGGTCTGTCTCTGGAAGTGCAGTTAATTCTACATATTGGATCTTTTCCACTTCATGCTGTTTCTGGGTTGCATCAAACAGTTTGTGTTGCAGGTTCAGATTTTACTCTGAACCAAAGTGCATCTTCTGCTGAATCCTGTAGGGGGCGTATCCATTCCATGGGACGCAACCGTAGCATTGATAAGAATCATCTTCACCTCTCTGCTTATGTAAAAAGGAGTTACTGACTGGCTGTAAATCAGGACACTGACGCTATGCAGCTCACTTATTTACAAAGCCGTCCTCAGCGTTAGGCATCCCATCATAATACAGGTATATGAAGTGGTAGAGCCTATTATAAAAGAAACCTAGTAATTAAAATAAACAAGCGGTTTGCAGTCCTTGACCATGTCTTATGGGTTAACACAAGTTTATTTATTTGAATTTGTTTGTACTATAGCTCATAGAGACTTTTGCTGTGTTTCCATGTACAGGGATTCAATCCTTTTATAATTGATAGTATGTTGAATCTGAAAAAGAACCGTACAGTTTACTGTACATGGCAAATTCAGTGGGGGTTCAGAATAACTGCTGCTATTGAACCTGTGCATTTCAGTCTGATTAAACACCCATCCCCAGTTCACCTCGACACCGGTTTACATATAGAATGCATCGAGGATTTGACAAATGATTCCTCAGACAGGTAACTTGAACCTGATTAAATGCCCATCCCCTGTTCAGCTCAGCAGTGTGGAGCAGCTGCAGAGCAGGGGGTCTCCATCAGCTCTGGAGTCAGCCTGGAGCTAGAGTAGGGGGTCTCTGTCAGCTCTGGAGCCAGCCTGGAGCTGGAGCAGGGGGTCTCTGTCAGCACTGGAGCCAGCCTGGAGCTGGAGCAGGGGGGGTCTCCATCAGCTCTGGAGCCAGTCAGGAGCTGGAGCAGGGGGGTCTCTGTCAGCACTGGCGCCAGCTTGGAGCTGGAGCAGGGGGGTCTCCTTCAGCTCTGGAGCCAGCCAGGAGCTGGAGCAGGGGGTCTCTGTCAGCACTGGAGCCAGCCTGGAACTGGAGCTGGGGGGTCTCCATCAGCTCTGGAGCCAGCCTGGAGTTGGAGCAGGGGGTCTCCATCAGCTCTGGAGCCAGCCTGGAGCTGGAGCAGGGGGTCTCCATCAGCTCTGGAGCCAGCCTGGAGCTGGAGCAAGGGATCTATTTCAGCTCTGGAGCCAGCCTAGAGCTGGAGCAGGGGGGTCTCTGTCAGCTCTGGAGCTACAGCTGAGCTACTGGAGCCACTCCAGAGCTGGAGCTAGCACAGCCAGAGCATGGCCAACCCCAGTGCACTTACACTTCTGTACTAACCCAAGACACTGCCATGGCTTGTGTTAAACTAACTCCTGTTGCTGTTTTCCAGAGCACACGTCTTACACTCCTGCACTATCCCAAGACACTGCCATGGCTTGTGTTAGACTAACTCCTGTTGCTGTTTTCCAGACGGCGGTGGAGGTTTTCAAGAGGATCATTCTGGAGGCAGAGAGGTTTGAGGGAGGAGCCCCACAGGGGAGGTCCTCATGCTCGCTCATGTAGAGCCTGCTCGACGCCATGGACACTGGGATAGCCCTCTACTGGAACAGGCTGCGAAGAGGCCTGGTTTGCTCCAGATAAACTAGGCTTTCCTTCTTTTGTAGCAGAGAGAAAGATCTAGTTGGTCAGAGCTTCACGTCCTAAATGATGTTCCTCTCTGCTCTGACCTGCTCTTCCACTTTCAGAGTTATTATTATTATTATTATTATTATTATTATTATTATATTATTATTATTATTATTTTCAATTTGTATATTATATTTCTTATATAATTATGTCCAATAAATTTTCCGACTTACATTCATTTCCTGTGTAGTGGAATGCTGTTTAAAATAAGCATTAAAGCAGCATATTGTTACACTATTATTTACATCAGCAGCCCTGGGCGTCTCTATTTGTCCTTGTTTTTTTCTTTCTCTATGGCCTGCACTGCGCTGTATGTCTTATAATTACATTGTTTGCTGCAAGCCGGACTGAATGCTTTTCAGAGTTAACCCCAGCACCAATTGTCTTTCTCTGAAGCGGTGGCACATGATTCTGAAACAGTATTCCAGGAGAGTGATGCTAACACTTCCCATTCAGTGTGTTTCCATGGTAGTTACTTGGTGTGTCCTTACACCGCGTTACAATGTTATTGTGCAGAGTGTAACAGCCTCCTGGCTCAGGCTCCTTTACACCTTTCTAATTAGCAGACCAGACACACAACAGTACTTCTTAAAGCACTTACAGAAACAACAGAAAAACAAAACCCTAACTCCCACGTGGAGTGCTAACTTTACTTTTCTTCACAGCCCCTAAACTATAAACCAGATGGCTAAATCGTTTACCTGGTGCAAAAACACAATTTCACAGCTTTACAAATTCAATAACACAGTGGTTCACACAGCACCTTTTCTTTAGACCACACAGGTCCTTACACATCAGCTTCACACAGACAGCCCTGTACAAACATGTGTGTTCTGTTTAATTACCTGCCTAATAATCACAGGCAGGTGTCCCTCATTCAGTCAGAGCCAGGTGAACCTCATCCTGGCTCACTCCTGTGGCATTCTGGGGAATGTAGTCCTGCAGCACCCTCCTGGACTACATCTCTTCTCCTCCCCCTACTCTGCCACAATAGTTACAATGTACTTAATGTGTCAATCTGTGCACAATGTAACCCTAACCCTTTTCTAATGCAATTGTGTCCGTGCAGATATCATGCAAAAAACACCACCGCACATACAATAAAGCTATTGGTTTTTGTTTGGAACTGGAAAAAGTCAAGGATAAAATTGCAAAAGCGATTGTGAATTAAATCTCAGAATACCTCCTGGCATTATCTTTCATATGACTCAAGACCACTGTAATAGTGCTGTGAAAACAGGGCAAATACAAGCTGGATACAGATAGAAAACAATTTAGCAGGGGGTTTTCATCTTAGAAGAGAGCTCTTATTTTATAGCATTAGAGTCAAATAGCATTAGAGTCCTAGTGATGAAAAAAAATAGCAGAACTATAGAAAGTACTGGTCTGTGGAAAGCTTTGATTGGGTGTGATCCGGACCTGAACAACAGCCAATCAAGATATAGAACCCAGCATAAAGACAGTCAGACTGTGATTCCTTTAATCAGGGTAACACAGCCCAGTCATACTAGAAACATCATGCACAAGCAATATAGGAAATGATTAGTGGTTACTATGGTACTCCTAAAAGCAACTCCTGAATTAGTCATGTGGTTTGTAGTTTCTCAGTATAGCATATTTTGTAAAACGATATATTATTCAGTCCCTAAGTGATAAAGTACGTGTTAATATAATATGTACTTACGATCTCAGTCAAGTAAAATGGGATTTGCATGTTTACATCTGCATTGAGATATTAAATATGAAACTGTACATAGATATCCAGCCAACAAAGACTGGGACCCAGGTATTGGTGCAAGTGACTGTTGAAATGTTCTGAACAAATGAATAACAGGAACTCTTCCCTGTGGGAAGTTTGTATTGTGTGTAATAGCTCCAGCCACTTTGAGCCACTATTGCCACGGCACACTTTAATAAATTAGGTGTGCAGTACATACCTGCCAGTAATGATACACTATACACACACCGTGTGTGTCCAGCATGATATACTGTACATACCCCTTGACAACAGTACATTAACAAATAGAGAAGAACAGCATAGGCAAAACCAGCCCACAAAACCCCCTTCCAAGCAAATCTTTTGTGAGGTCGTCTGCACTGACTCCAAACTCCAGAATCAGCAGTGCCAAATGGAAGGGAATCTGCCAGTGAAGCAAAACCCTTAAACCCTGCATTGTGGTCTCATTGTTGGATTAACATCGCGATACCTCTGCCTGCTCCCTCTGCCATATATACTGGGGTATCCAGCTTTTTCACTGTCACACTTTCTCACTTCTGGGTTGGTTTGGACAGCATCCAGTAACATCATGTCTCAGTACTCTGGAAAGGTAAGCAGCTGGGTTTAGTTCAATCAGCATGCATGATTTCTATAGCTTCCCTCTGAAGAAATAATATGTGAAATAAATTGCTCAGTGCCAGCACACACTTCTATGTAACTTTTCTGAGCTGCTGTTAACTGCTTGTTTAAGAATTTTAGTTAGATACTGATATTCCATTAAGGTTAAGCAAAAAACCTTTATATGCACTCAGTTCTATTGCAGGTATTGTAACAATATTGTCAATGTGTGGCTTGAATATATAAAAAAAAAATAATAATCTAAAGTCATTATGGACTTTTTTTTTCTGTATGATGTACTGTTCAATGTGCAAACCATTTGTTTAGCTGGAGTGGATTTTGCTGTTCAGACTGAAAGCATTGGGGGTTAAGCAGTTTCTGGAATTGAATGACAGTCTATGGAAACTTTGAGAAGTTTGATCACATGACTGGATTATAGAGCAAAGCTATAGCTACAGTAGGAGGTATTTTCAGCAACAAGAATAATGGGAATAACTAGATGCCATCCAGTGTACAAAGCCAATTACAGAACAGTGTTAATGTCATTGTTTAGATAATGTTCCTGGATATGTTGCAGCAGAAATGCCCTACTTGTGCATGGAAAGTGGAAGCCTATGGAGTGCAGGATGCACCCTGTAACCTGGAGATCGCAGGTTCCAGTCCAGGCTCTGTCATTGCCGACCGTGACCAGGGGTTCCCAGGGGGCGGCACACAATTGGCTGAGCGCTGCCCGTGTAGGGAGGGATTACATCGGCAGGGCAATCCACAGTTCAGAGCTCACCAGCGACCCCTGTGGCTGATCGGGCACCTGCGGGTCTGCAGTGGAGCCATTCAGATCTGTGTTGTCCTCCGGCACTATAGGTCTGGTGGCTTCGCTGTGGACCACAGTGCGACAAATAACGGATTGACAGGAGAGGCTCAGTTTGAGGTGCTCAGCTGGAATCCAGCTTCAATGAGAGGCTCAGTGTGGGAATCCAGCTTCAATGAGAGGCTAAGTGTGGGGCAGACAGCTGGAATCTCTGCAATGTGGACTGAGGACTGCAGGGGTCCTGTGTGTGCAGGGAGCTCCTGAAACCAAACCCACTGCATTCACTGTGGGGTTTCTGAGCACTGCAGGGGTACTGCGTGTGCAGGGAGCTCCTGAAACCAAACCCACTGCATTCTCTGTGTGGTTTCTGAGCACTGCAGGGGTCCTGCGTGTGCAGAGAGCTCCTGAAACCAAACCCACTGCATTCACTGTGGGGTTTCTGAGCACTGCAGGGGTCCTGTGTGTGCAGGGAGCAGCCAAAACTGGTCCTCCAGAGCTTTTTATAGACAGATGATTTAACCAGAGGAATTTACAGTTATGGGACTCTAAAGACAAGGTCAGGGGGTCCAATCACAGTCCAGGTTTGACAGATACAATGATATAAATAACTACTTCAGGGTCTGGGGGGAGGTTTAAATGGCCCAATTAAACAATTTAGAAGAGGGTTGGAACCTGGACCAGGAGTGGAAGGGGCTGGACTAGGTGGTCTCTGCTCATCACTGCCGTGTTCTTGTGCCCTCTCTAGATTGTGTTTTATGAGGGTAAATGTTTTACCGGGAGGAAGTTGGAGGTCTATGGCGACTCTGACAACTTCCAGGACCGGGGCTTCATGAACCGGGTGAACTCTATCCGCGTGGAAAGCGGAGCCTGGATCTGCTTCGATCACCCCGACTTCCGAGGGCAGCAGTACATCCTGGAACACGGGGAGTACCCCGAGTTTCACCGATGGAATGCCCACAATGATCACATGGGGTCCTGCCGGCCAGTCAGGATGGTAAGTGAGGAGACGCTGCTACTAGAGTGGGGGGTAACAGCTCAGCTTTACAATCTTGATTTTATATGACTTGATAAGTGGAAGATTCTGCTGCTAGGGTAGGGATTTACAGCTCAGCTTTACAATCTTGACTTTATAAGACTTGATAAGTGGAAGACTCTGCTGTTAGGGCAGGGATTTGATTGTAAACTATCTGATTCTTTTTCCTCAGCATGGTGAGCACTACAGAATGGAGCTGTTTGAAGGCTGTAACTTCACTGGCCAGTGCATGGAGTTCTGTGATGATTGCCCCTTCCTGCAGGGTCGTGGCTGGAACAGGAACTGCGTGAACGCTCTCCGGGTCTATGGAGATGGAGCGTGAGTGTGAAGGGGCTGCTGGCAGTGGGAGGAGGGGGGGCACAGTCACTTATACACACGGTTAGGTCTGAACCTTCCTTCCTTTACTGAGCCGATACAACCAGTTCTCCTTCATCACCTCACAGTAAATATCCCTTAGTCTTTCACTTGATTAGTTATACAGTTTAAGTGAAAACGGTCAAAGAAACCATAGTAAAAACAAATCCATAATAACCAGTTCCTAATAAAAATACACTTAAAAAAAATGATTGCAAACTAGTTTACTAGAAGTCAATTACAAAGTTAGAATCCTTTTTTATTTTAAAGTAATTAAATACTCTGCTACAGTTTTGAGAGGCAGTTTTGCTGGTAATGGAGGAAATGTCACTTACATCCTTTTGTCTGCAGAGGGCAGCGAGCTAAGGGTTAAAGGTAATAAAGGGTGAAAATGATCTCATGCCAATTTTTGCAGGGCCTTATAAAGATGAACGGTCCTCCAGCACCTCCCCTAAAAACACAAACTAAACGATGAACTGTCCTCCAGCACCTCCCCTAAAAACACAAACTAAACGATGAACTGTCCTCCAGCACCTCCCCTAAAAACACAAACTAAACGATGAACTGTCCTCCAGCACCTCCCCTAAAAACACAAACTAAAAGATGAACTGTCCTCCAGCACCTCCCCTAAAAACACAAACTAAAAGATGAACTGTGCTCCAGCACCTCCCCTAAAAACACAAACTAAAAGATGAACTGTGCTCCAGCACCTCCCCTAAAAACACAAACTAAAAGATGAACTGTCCTCCAGCACCTCCCCTAAAAACACAAACTAAAAGATGAACTGTCCTCCAGCACCTCCCCTAAAAACACAAACTAAAAGATGAACTGTCCTCCAGCACCTCCCCTAAAAACACAAACTAAAAGATGAACTGTGCTCCAGCACCTCCCCTAAAAACACAAACTAAAAGATGATCTGTGCTCCAGCACCTCCCCTAAAAACACAAACTAAAAGATGAACTGTGCTCCAGCACCTCCCCTAAAAACACAAACTAAAAGATGAACTGTCCTCCAGCACCTCCCCTAAAAACACAAACTAAAAGATGAACTGTCCTCCAGCACCTCCCCTAAAAACACAAACTAAAAGATGAACTGTCCTCCAGCACCTCCCCTAAAAACACAAACTAAAAGATGAACTGTCCTCCAGCACCTCCCCTAAAAACACAAACTAAAAGATGAACTGTCCTCCAGCACCTCCCCTAAAAACACAAACTAAAAGATGAACTGTCCTCCAGCACCTCCCCTAAAAACACAAACTAAAAGATGAACTGTCCTCCAGCACCTCCCCTAAAAACACAAACTAAAAGATGAACTGTCCTCCAGCACCTCCCCTAAAAACACAAACTAAAAGATGAACTGTCCTCCAGCACCTCCCCTAAAAACACAAACTAAAAGATGAACTGTCCTCCAGCACCTCCCCTAAAAACACAAACTAAAAGATGAACTGTCCTCCAGCACCTCCCCTAAAAACACAAACTAAAAGATGAACTGTGCTCCAGCACCTCCCCTAAAAACACAAACTAAAAGATGAACTGTCCTCCAGCACCTCCCCTAAAAACACAAACTAAAAGATGAACTGTCCTCCAGCACCTCCCCTAAAAACACAAACTAAAAGATGAACTGTCCTCCAGCACCTCCCATAAAAACACAAACTAAAAGATGAACTGTCCTCCAGCACCTCCCCTAAAAACACAAACTAAAAGATGAACTGTCCTCCAGCACCTCCCCTAAAAACACAAACTAAAAGATGAACTGTCCTCCAGCACCTCCCCTAAAAACACAAACTAAAAGATGAACTGTCCTCCAGCACCTCCCATAAAAACACAAACTAAAAGATGAACTGTCCTCCAGCACCTCCCCTAAAAACACAAACTAAAAGATGAACTGTCCTCTAGCACCTCCCCTAAAAACACAAACTAAATGATGAACTGTGCTCCAGCACCTCCCCTAAAAACACAAACTAAAAGATGAACTGTGCTCCAGCAACTCCCCTAAAAACACAAACTAAAAGATGAACTGTCCTCCAGCACCTCCCCTAAAAACAGAAACTAAAAGTTACTTTACAGTTTAAAGAGCAGCATTAACCTGTAGCAGGCTGGGGTCGTATTTATAATTGTGGGCAATTTTGCCACAGAGGAAAATATACTGTAGCTCTTATTTATTAATTGTCATAGACTTCAGATTGGAATATTGCTCACATGGTCAGTTACATTAACAGATTTGAGCTACTGTGTTATTTGGAAAATGAATATTTACATATTAAAGCAGTTATTCATTTATAAGCCCTTGTCAAATATTATCAGTATAGTAAAAGCATATTATGGGTAAAAAAAAAAAAAAAAAAAAAAAAGCTTTGACCCAGTGTCTGAGATTTATAATCTCCCACTGCTGCATGCATGTCTGATTGAATGAGGGAGGAAGTGTGTGTGTTTACAGCCAAAGCTATTGGGTAATATAAGCACTCTGGACAGTCAACATGCTTCTCATAAAGGCTCATCACTAGTGTAGTAAATGAACAGCAATGGGTTTTGTTTTTTAAAACATTAATAACAAGTTGAGGACTAGGACAGTAAAAACCTGACAGCGAGTTGAACGCTGAATGAAAGATTGACTGTACCTTTTTAAACTTGATGAATTTCTTTCCTCAGCTGGGTGATGTACGAGGAGCCCAACTACCGCGGGCGCATGTACATCGTGGAGAGAGGCAACTACCGCAGTCACACCGATTGGCAGGGGCACAGCGCCAACATCCAGTCCATCAGACGGGTCGCCAACTATTTTTAAATCATGTGACATTACACTGCACCTTTTACCTCTCTGCACTGAAACTGTGAAATAAAATACAAATAAAAAAAATATATAATTCTGGCAGCTTTGCTTCTCTTGTTCACCCATGTTAACACTTTCTCACTTTCTCTGAGACACATTCAGAGGCACTATTCATCATGTAGATCTTAAATCATTCAGTCTGAGTGGTGGTACTCTTCTATTCGTCATATGGATCTTAAATCATTCAGTCTGAGTGGTGGTGCTCTTCTATTCATCATGTGGATCTTAAATCATTCAGTCTGAGTGATGGTGCTCTTCTATTCATCATGTAGATCTTAAATCATTCAGTCTGAGTGGTGGTGCTCTTCTATTCATGTAGATCTTAAATCATTCAGTCTGAGTGGTGGTGCTCTTCTATTCATCATGTGGATCTTAAATCATTCAGTCTGAGTGATGGTGCTCTTCTATTCATCATGTAGATCTTAAATCATTCAGTCTGAGTGGTGGTGCTCTTCTATTCATGTAGATCTTAAATCATTCAGTCTGAGTGGTGGTGCTCTTCTATTCATCACATAGATCTTAAATAATTCAGTCTGAGTGGTGGTGCTCTTCTATTCATCATGTAGATCTTAAATCATTCAGTCTGAGTGGTGGTGCTCTTCTATTCATCCTGTAGATCTTAATTGTGCAGTTTTGAAAGAAGCACATGCTCTAGCAAACATGCATTGTCATTTTCTTTGCTGAGATAAATAAGCTCCAGGTTTACAGGGTTTATGTTCAATAAGCCTGTTGCACTTACTCTTCCCAGGTCATTTTACATCAACAGTGTCTTTGGGGTCCAAGCTTGTCACTGGTTGCAAAGCATGTCAGTCATTCAGGGACACAGCCGATTGGACGCAAGGCATGCAAACTAAGAACTTTCTTTAACCTAGTATGTTTTTTTTAAATGAAAATACATATCCAATGTAACATGTGTTTCTTTCAAAACTGCACATGCACTGCAGCTATATACAGCGATTATAAATCAATGACAGCACGTATGATTTATGGCAATATTTTATTAGCTTGAATCACATTCTTACCACCCCCTAACCTAAAGACCCCTGACCCAGCATTTGGCAAACACTGCTAAAGCAGCAGCAGTGCCAAGCAGTCTTGAGTTCTCAATCACATGCAGGCCTCCCATTCCTGTGCAACACGCCGCCACCCAAACAAGCAGACTTGATACCCTTCACACTAAAGGCATGCTAGTTTAACACTCGGAGGCACAGTCTGACAAAGAACTGGCCGGTTTTGTGAACTCTGAGAGCATAACAAGGTTTGTACACACACCCTTAGAATTGCAATATGTTTAGCGGTACAGTAAGGGCAACCATATTTTATTATTTTTTCATCACTAAATATTTAGAGTGTTCCTCTGTTCTTTAATTAACTGCTACTTTTTAAAGAAAAAAACATCATGTTCATTTTTACAAAATTAGATTTAATGAACAGAAATTGAGAGTGTTGACAAGAATTTGAAATCCAGGGTGATTGGAAAGTAAGATTACCACATCAACGCACCATATCTCACAAATGGGAGGGCACAGGAAGGTGAAACTGCATATGGTTGTTAAGGGAACCATGGCGACGCACATGCCGCATTCATTTTTTACACTAGGGGGAGCCACTGTGACCTACCTCTGACAATCACAAGTGTTCAGTATGTGCTCCTCCATGATCCAGAATGAATTGCAATAGTGTGACAATGGCCATTAAGGCAGCATTACGCATCTCATCAGGTATGCTGACTCCCTTCCAGACAATGAGGTCTGGAATTGTGCGAGGGTTCCCTTGGTACACTCGTGACTTCAGGTAACTCCTTAACCAGAAATCCACAGGTGTAAGGTCTGGTGAACAAGGTGGCTATTCACAAGGAGAGTGGAATGATTCTGTCCTGAAAGTGCTCCTGCAAGACGCTTTTCACCTGGTTACCAATATGCAGAGGGGGACCATCCTTCTTGAAGACTGTGGTGTTCATCACATCTCATTGCTGCAGCACAGGAATGACATGGGTGGTCAGTATGGTGTGGCACCATGCAGCAGTCACTGGGAACGTTTTGAGGTCTCCTTGCTGATGGCTTTTCAAAAAAAAAATAGTCCAATAACAAAGTTAGCCACACCTCACTGCCACTGTAACATCATGTAGGGGTCTTGCAAGTGTTGCATGTGGATTAGTCTCTGATCAGATAACACATTGCGCGTGTTCACACTTCCAGACAGGGTGAAGTGTGCTTCATCCATTCACAGGATATTAGCAGGCCGCTGGTCATCCAATTCCAGACGTGCCAACAACTGTAGCGCAAAATCGACACGTCTGATGAAGTCCGTCTCCTCCACTGCTAGAACATGATGCAGCTTGTATGGAAGCATCTGCAGAGTTGAACGAAGAGCTTTAGGAACAGTTGAATTGGGTAAACCCAGGCGGCGGTCGACAACACATGTGCTTGTGCTGGGTTATTCTGCTACAGCACTTTGCTTGGTGTCGGTGGTCTGCCGCGACGAGGCTTATCACAAGTACAACCTGTTTCCCTTAACGACCGCATGCAATTTCACCTTCCTATGCCCTACCATGTGTGAGATACAGTCCGTTGATGTGGTAAACTTACTTTCTAATCACCCTGTATATTACTTAGTTGTTTGGTTCCAGTGGTTTATTAACACAAGCTGGTGCTTTACCACATAATAGAATAGCAGCTCATTAGAGACTGGAGTAAATGCTTTAAAAATATGGCTCTAGGACCTCTAGTGTCTCTTCATAGACCAAGAACAACATCTCTCTCTACAGTAGTTTGTCTCTCTATTTCTCTAAACCCAAACAACAAAGACAAGTCCAGCAGCTTGATTAGTACACTTTTTTTCATTTAATCACAGAAACACTTGGTTAATGTACTCTACCCAGATTTACATCAATTTGTTTTGTATGACTGTGTGGTTTAGCATTGTTACTAGCATTCATGTTTGTGAGCCTTGAATGTCCATTTTGTAATGAGCAAACCGTGGATTACAGGTTAAAATGTCCAGTCAGTATTTGTTTTGTATATATTTGAATGGTCACAATTTTTTTTATTTTAATTTTTATAAATTTTAAAACAGTTGTGTGAACTCCATGGAGTTTGAGAAGTTGCCTTGCCAAAACTTAAAACAAACATATGAAGTATAAAATAGAGACTGAAGGAGATAGAGACTTTTTGGTTATGAATGTTATTTTTATTATAAAGCAGCATGTTTTCATCCTGGGGAATGCATTGCAGCAAGAAACCCTGGAGGGTTAGTAAAGAGTTAATTATTTTGTGGCTGGCGCTCAGGGAGTGCAAATAAACTGCATATTTTAGCAGGTGGAATGAAGAAAAGGCTTCAGTTCAATAGAGACGAATGCTGCAAAACAGGAAGTGTCACAAGCCTGTGCTTTTTAGACTTGGTGACAGGCTTCAAATCTTCTTGATCCACATGCAGTTCCTGCAAAAGAAACATACTCTTTGTGTGTGTGTGCTTAATCCTGGAACGCACACGCATGTTTGAAATAGGAAAAGCTACTTTATTTATGCAACTAGATTCTGTTTTCTGCTGGCAACACATCATGCACTGTATACAGGGATGTGCAAATGTATTAGAACATGTCACGATGTGTCAATTCTACCCTTTATATACCTACCTGCACGGAATCCTCAGGATGTGAGAATTGACATTTCTGATCAGTAATAAGAAGATAAGAAATTCAAGAACGAGAAACGTCTATTCGGCCCACCTATGCTCTATGTAACCTGACATTCTATTTGCCTTTTTTATAGCTTCTCCACACTGTCTAGTTGGCGTAGGAGATTCATCCACTACTACCTCCAGTCCTTTTCGTACATAACCTCCTATCCTCTTCATTACTATTTATGCTGTATTTGTCTCTAATGTTTTTGCGCCCTTTGTGTAAGACTTTACATTTATTCACATTAAATGTGATCTGTCATGTGTCAGCCCAAGCTTGAGTCTTGTCTAAATCTCTTTGTATTATTGAAGTGGTGATTGGGAGTTGGCTACCCCTCCCAGTTTCGTGTCGTCTGCATATTTGCATAGTTTACTGATTATGTCCTGGTCCAGGTCATTTATATAGATTAGGAATAACAACGGTGCCAGTACTGATCTCTGTGGTATCCCACTTATAGAAACAATAGGCACTCATGAATAAAAATGTTAGACCACTTTGTGCTTTAATTAGGCATCTTAAACAACATCTAAAAAGTCTCATGCATTTTATTATGTGTAGCTCTCTGTTCCTTTTCTCTTACTGTTTTAAATGAATTGCATGTGCGGCATATTAAAGTAATCAATTAAATTAGACAGCTCAGTGGTTTGATTTAATATGTGCAACAAATCAAAACTACAGAAGCAATGTGGTGTTGTAATACACGTGCACACTGCTGAACTACAGAAGCAATGGGGTGTTGTAATACATGTGCACACTGCTGAACTACAGAAGCAATGGGGTGTTGTAATACATGTGCACATTGCTGAACTACAGAAGCAATGGGGTGCTCTAATACATGTGCACACTGCTGAACTACAGAAGCAATGGGGTGTTGTAATGCATGTGCACACTGCTGAACTACAGAAGCAATGGGGTGTTGTAATGCATGTGCACACTGCTGAACTACAGAAGCAATGGGGTGCTCTAATAAATGTGCACACTGCTGAACTACAGAAGCAATGGGGTGCTCTAATACATGTGCACACTGCTGAACTACAGAAGCAATGGGGTGTTGTAATACATGTGCACACTGCTGAACTACAGAAGCAATGGGGTGTTGTAATACATGTGCACACTGCTGAACTACAGAAGCAATGGGGTGCTCTAATACATGTGCACACTGCTGAACTACAGAAGCAATGGGGTGTTGTAATACATGTGCACACTGCTGAACTACAGAAGCAATGGGGTGTTCTAATACATGTGCACACTGCTGAACTACAGAAGCAATGGGGTGTTGTAATACATGTGCACACTGCTGAACTACAGAAGCAATGGGGTGTTGTAATACATGTGCACACTGCTGAACTACAGAAGCAATGGGGTGTTGTAATACATGTGCACACTGCTGAACTACAGAAGCAATGGGGTGTTGTAATACATGTGCACACTGCTGAACTACAGAAGCAATGGGGTGTTGTAATGCATGTGCACACTGCTGAACTACAGAAGCAATGGGGTGTTGTAATGCATATCCACACGATGAAATGCTGGCTTGTGATCTAACTGTAACACATGTTCATGAGTCTGTTCCCCGTTCCGCTGGTCTGGAATGAAACCAGGACTTTGTCTCAGTTCGGTTTTCTAGGTTCACAATAAATCCATAAATAACAAGACGCAGAATGAAATAAAAAACCGAAAGCGCACGGTGTCCCTCCTTCTCCTGAGCCCTGCTCTTTCGTTAACCAGCTTTTCTCAGGGAAGATTATATTGAAAATCACCTGCTGATTAGCAGTCTGCCTCTCATCCACACATCATACAAAATAATGACTACAAACAACAAAGCCCATTGAGGGAAAAGGTTAAGCAGCTGTCGCATATGGTGCCCTGCTAATCCTTATTGTGCTGCGCCTTTAAGTGTACAACAAAGGCTTCTAGTGTTACAGATCCTGCAAACTGATTCCCATGGTGTATTCCAATGGAAGCAGAAAGCAGCCTGTTATTGGCAAAAAATTCTTTCAGGCAACATTTAATTTTGTTTTTTAATCCTGACATGGAGCGTATTACTGTAAAAAAAAAAAAAAAATTATAAAAAATAAAAAAACTGTTTTTGTGATATGATGCGCCAGGGAGGCTACAAATAGGCTGATCCCTGGAGCCAGCATTACACTTCAGCCTAAAAATAACACCTACTTAAACACACCTCTCTGATGCACTCACCTGCTTCAGTCACAACACCCTGCTCTGTTGTTTACTTACACTGCATACTTTCTACAGCTGTAGCCAATTCATTGTTTGCTGCTAGAACAATAATAATAAGATAGAAGCAAGGCCCTGCTTTTTTAAACAAACACAGCAACACAGGACAGTGATTGTAATGGGAAATACTGTGGAAGAACGACGTCGTCTTTTGTGACGCCGAAGTTTAAAAGGTATCTGGGGGAAAAAAAAAACCAAAAAAAACCCCAGACCTAATAATTCAATCAAAATTCATAACATTACAGAAAATGTAGTCAAGATGTAAACCACTAACCTTTGACCCTAAAACACATGGCGGCACTGAATCCTAGGTGTATTTCTTATTTTCTGTTTAGTAAGAGAGCTTTTTATACAGGATTCCTTTAGAAAAGTAATGAACACCAGTCATACATTAAAACTAAAAACAAACGGTTTGAATGTATTTCACTTACTTACTTTTGCATTGTCGGAGATACTTAACCGAGCCTAACAAAGACGTTGTGATCTGTGGAAGGGCTGCCTTTAGGACCGGGGGGCGACGGGGGTGGGGGAAATCCCTGTTCAGGACAGGAGGGTAGCGTTACTTGGCTTGGAGTGTGGATTGACAGTTTGGATCACAGTTACCATTAATAACAAGCCCACGCTAGGGCAGCATTGCGGTCTGGAGGCAAGTGGGGAAAGTGCCGAAGAGCAGATCAGCGCGCACTTCATAAACGGGGAAGCATAAAACGCGAGAACAGCAAACCCTGGAGAGTGCGGTGGAACACGAGCAAAGGAAGTTAAATCTCTCTGTTTAGTGAGCCTACGGCTGTTTAAAACGCTGCATGAAGTGTGAAAATCCGAATGAAATTTAAAGTCGTTGCTGTTGTTTAAACAAAGACTGGACCAGTATGAATACACGTATGTACGGGTATGGACTGTTTTATTGATTTAACTGGGAATATGTTTGCACCAGTGAGCAGTTAGTACAACTAGGCTAGCAACAAACTGACACACACATAACTTTCGAAGTGGTGAAGTGAATTGTGGGTGTATGTTCCGTGGGACTTTCATCTCCGACACAATGTAACGCGTTACACTGGATTCTCTTTCTGGATCAAGATGATAATAATATGACGATGTTCAGAACTGCATAAGCTTCAAGTGCAGGTGCAACAAAAGCTAATTAAACATCGCCTGTGGCTTTGATGGTTTTCGGGTGGAGCGAAGCTGATGAGCCCTCATGCCGAGGCAGTGGTGATGGGGAGCGGCAGCTCCAGATCTGCTTCCCTGCGGAAAGTCTGCGCTGATCACTGCGGCGGGGTTAACTGGCTAAGCCTCAGTCCGGACGGGCGCTACCTGCTCACCGGCAGCGAGGACTGGACCGCCCGCCTGTGGAGCACTTCGGAACAGCAGTGCTGCATGCTATTCCAGGGTTTGTTACTTCCATTTGTATTTTTATTTATTTATTTATTTATTTATATTGTTATTTATTTATTTTGAAAACAAATGTTAAAGGCCTACCTGTGTATTTATTTCGTGTATTTATTTTTCTTTTAGTTAAATGTGACTATAGGTGTGTGTTTGCGAGTCGCAGGCGAGGTTCCGCGCTTTTCAACATAATGAATAAGTATGTGGTTCTGTTTGTATAGTAACAGGATAGAAAATGTGAACTTGGTGTTTATGATTAAGGAGACGGGTAACTTCTTGTCCGGTGGAGTTGTTGAAACATGTTGCTGAAGTACTGTAAACACAACACTGAGTTATTTTCATGTTTTGCCTTATACATGTGATCAACATCTTTTGTTACTAAAGGATCATGTAATGAAATCGACACGGGCTGAATTCAAAATGAATGATTTAGAACTCGGAGGAAATGCAGAAGACATTCAGGTGGTGTTCGGGGGCTATCCAGACTGAGCTCATTTTGCAGCCCTTATTTTAAAGTGTTATCAAAACATTTTAGTTTCCTATATCCCCCCCCCCCCCCGTTGTTTTTAATAGAGATCACACCTATATTAATTTTAGATCAGCTAGGCCTTTAAAGTATTGTTTTATATATGCCTACTGGTTGAATGTTCGTGCTGCACTCGGCTTGCACAGTTTATAGGCGCACTGGTTGAATGTCCGTGCTGCACTCGGCTTGCACAGTTTATAGGCGCACTGGTTGAATGTTCGTGCTGCACTCGGCTTGCACAGTTTATAGGCGCACTGGTTGAATGTTCGTGCTGCACTCGGCCTGCACAGTTTATAGGCGCACTGGTTGAATGTTCGTGCTGCACTCGGCTTGCACAGTTTATAGGCGCACTGGTTGAATGTCCGTGCTGCACTCGGCTTGCACAGTTTATAGGCGCACTGGTTGAATGTCCGTGCTGCACTCGGCTTGCACAGTTTATAGGCGCACTGGTTGAATGTTCGTGCTGCACTCGGCTTGCACAGTTTATAGGCGCACTGGTTGAATGTTCGTGCTGCACTCGGCCTGCACAGTTTATAGGCGCACTGGTTGAATGTTCGTGCTGCACTCGGCTTGCACAGTTTATAGGCGCACTGGTTGAATGTCCGTGCTGCACTCGGCTTGCACAGTTTATAGGTCTACTGTACTGGACAAAGCGATCTTTAGCAGAAATATTTCCGGTCTTTGATGCAGCTGGTGTCTTTCATTGAAGACATCTTAAAGAAGTTGTGCCGCTCTGTGCAGTGTGTGTTCAGTCATGTACTGGAAGCAAACTAATCCGGCTGCCAGCTTCATAAATGCAGTGCATCAATCAGGCAAACATTTGCTGTGTTGAATTGACAGGAACTACATAGTATGACGATGGGTAAATTTCACAGAAATCGTGAAATCCGTGGGAAAAGCCTTACTCCTGACTCGCGCCCAGACTCAACACAAGGAGTCTCCAGGTGCACAAGTTAGGCAGAATCTGTCACATGAAACCTGTAAACAACACAGGAAGACTTTGTGCAACAAAGGCAGCAGTGGTGATTGACATTGTCATCCATAACTATTAAAAAAAAAAAAAAAAAAAAAAAAAAAACTGAAGCCATGCATCTTGGAATGAGACTGTGCTGCTTTCTACAGTGTTGTGTGGTACACTGCCGTTCCAGCTCCTGTCCCGTCGGTGAGGTGAGGCTAGGAGCTCTAAGCAAACACAAGTGGAGGCGAGCCCGGTTCTTTTGCATGGTGGTTAAGACACTCGCTTGTGGTGCGCAGGGTCACTGGTTCGCATCCAGCCTTCGCTCTGTTACACAAAGCTTCCTTTTTATTTATTTTGTACTCTTCCCTCCCCACAGGCCATGAGAACTACATCACTTCCTGCCACCTGGAGAACGATGCTGCCTACACATGCAGCGCGGACCACAGCGTCCGGAGATGGGACCTGACGACAGGGGGCTGCACGGCTGTCTTCAAGGGACACTCCTCCATTGTCAACAAGTGAGCCTTGCATTGAGTGTTTGTGAAAAGTGAAAGACAGACATGCAAACAGAGAGCTTTCTGTAGCTTAGTATTCAGAACTAGCAACCTTGTTTATAATATATGTTGTGAAAGATTTCTGTCCCGGTAATGCATCGTTGTCCCTCACGGAAATCTATTTTAACAAAAGAAGCCACTCCTGGCCAATAAATGAAAGCTTGTACAGTTGTCTGACAAGGGAAGCAGTTTCTGGAGCTGTCTGTGCAATACATGCTGGTTTGTGTATCTGCCTCATGGCAGGCTGTGTTGCGTATCAAGCTGTACTCATCAATTTAGATGTTCGAAACAGTCTGCAGCTGGCTTTTAAAATGATTTGTGTCATTATCATACTAGTTTGAATACCAAACTGTGACATCTTTAAACAGCCGCTTTGTTTTCTGAAAAGTCTGTCATTTTCTTGTCATGCTGATTGTCAGTGTGCGGCTCTGACTGTCACTCTCCACTGATAGAAATCTGCTCTTTCACCTCGTTCCTAATCTATCTGTTCCCAGCTCTGCATCTGAGCGCTACTTTACTGCTACTGTTCACTACAAAGAGACTACTGCATTTATTTTCCCTCTCTCTGTTTGGTTGTTTTTGCAGTTGACAATTAAAGAAATGATTCATTGAGTTGACACTGTTGGCAAATCTAATGTGTACAGGAGCTGTCTTCCCTCTGTATTCAAGCTGGCTTGTTTGAATGATGAATATGATTAATAGCCCTACTGGCTGATAAAACTATGTTCACACTATTAAACAGGGCAAATGGGTGAGCAACTAATGATGTATTTCATTTTCGCACTCACTCTGGTCATGGTGAATTTAGGGACTGCTTACACTATAGTGGATTTGTTCGATTTTCAACAGGTGCATGCATTCTTATTAATACTTTTATTAGAGAGCTTAAAAACATATATTGCAGAACTCATTGGGTTTATTTAGAATGTCTTCAGATAAAATTTCAGAATTGATAATAATTACAAAAGGTTGTTCAATACCAATGCAAAATGTTTGTAAAGTGATTCTTGCTCTAGACGGTACATATTTGTTTATATATATATATATATATATAAAATCCAAGTGATTGCTTTTGCAGTGTTTCCCAGTTGTGATTTCAATTAGGGATATAGGTGTAGTGAATGAAACGCATTCCCGCTGGTTGGTTCTGCTCTCGTTCCTGCAGAGTCCTGGTGACCCAAGGCTGCCTGTTCAGTGCTTCCTACGACCGCACCGCGCGGTGCTGGAGTGTGGAGACGGGCAGGCAGCTCCAGGAATTCCGTGGACACCGGAACTGTGTGCTCGCTCTTGCCCACTGCTCCTCCCAGGACCTCCTTCCTGAGCCGGACAGTGAGCAGGTCAGAGACTTCCTCATCACAGGCAGCACTGACTGCACCCTCAAGCTTTGGGTCGTGTCCGACGGGCGCTGCTACCGGACTCTGCGTGGGCACAGTGGGGCCATCCTCTGTCTGGCACTGGACACCACAAACAAGGCACTGTTCTCTGGGAGTACGGACTGCACTGTGCGCAGATGGGACCTCACTAAAGGAGAACAGACCAAGGTCTTTCGAGAGCATCAGGGCTCTATCATATGCTTGGAGGTAAGAACCACAGTGAGACAATTAGCTTGAAAATGTGTCGGTGTTACCTTGAGTATACGGTAGCGTACTCGGGTTGAATACGGTGTGGAACTTCAGTAATAAAACCAAGATGTGATGTGAATGAACTGGACCGTGGTGCAGAAGTGGGCTGTCACTATATTGAGAGGCAAGCTTCATCCAGGCCTGTATAAATGCATGTTTAACAGTACATCTGCATGGTGTTTACAGTTAGGCTTGATGCTGCAGACTACATTAATGGCTCTGATTGGCTGAAATGACCATGAGCATTGTATAGTTGCGTATATCCTTGCTTTATACTCTATGTATAAAAGCTGTTGGTAACCTTCACAACTGTACATTGCTTTGTCGCTGCAGCATGAGCTGTTCTGTACCAGCAATGTTCTAAGAAAGATGTGTGAATAGCTAAAATCTAAACAACGAACACTAATGTACTTGCAAGGTGTGCAAGAATAACAACTGGTGTCTTCCAGTGAACTGCACTGCCATGAAACAGGCTTAGCAAGGCATCGGCACCAACCCAGGAAAGACCGCTGGTGTAACAGTCAGTGCTGTGTGATCCGCTGCCGTGATGGATTCTGTCCTGTCCGGTCAGTGAGATGAGGTTAAAAGCGCTAAACCATGAGTGCAGATGAGCCCGGCTGTTCTGCATTGTGGGTAAGATGCTTGCTTATGATGCGCGGGGTCAACAGTTCACACCCAGCCCCTGCCCTGTTAGACTGGATGCAGGCGCTATTCTTGGAACAAGAATGTTTATATCTGGTAGGTTCTGCAGGCATTTCTGTCTTGATCTTTCTATTTATTTGTGCTACTTTGTGGGGGAATGTGTCTGTTTAAATGGATGATGTGATTCTTCTGTACCATGCCTGATGGAAAGATAAGAGGAGATTTGTGTGCCACTATAGCCCTTCATCAGCGCTGTTGCAGCGAGGAGGTGATAATAAGAGTTCTCGTACTGGACTGTGCCGTTTGTTTAGACTGTACTGTAAACAGTTTGAAATGTTCTGTACACGGTGTGTCCTTCCTAGTTCTAGAATGGCATGCTGTGATTTAATTGCTATCACAGGGAGCATTTTAAAGTGTTACTCTGGGGTAAATGTTCATGGTTAACAGGAGTTTGTTAGAGGCTGTGTCATCGGTTTACATTTGTTCTCATTTCCAGGAATGCATTCTGTGTGGAATGTTTTAGCCTGTTTTAGTGGGTTGCCGGAAGTGCACAGCTCTGTGCAAAATAACATCTACAGGTCAGAAACATCTTGGATTGCAGCAACAGAATTTAAGCTATGTTTTTCTCGTGCCACTACTTGTCAATCTTGCAGTTGCTTTTAGAAATCTGTGGTGGTTCCCAATGGAATGGAATTCACTATTTCATCACTGTTCAATTTCAGGGATGAAAGTAAGACTCCCATTGCAAAGCAGTTTGATCCATTCCTCATTTTACTATGAGTTTAAGACACACCTGAGCTTGTTATCTATACATACTGTGGCTAATCAAGCTCTTAGTAAAGCGTGGAATGGGTAAAACCTGCTGTGCAGTAGGAGTCTGATTTCTATTCCTGGGCTTTATTATGAATCCCTGCATATAATCAGTACAAAATTACACATGTGAACTCCCTGGAAATAGTCACAGTGCTATTACAGGGGAAGATCACATGCCCCAACAGGTCAGTACAGTATTAAATATAAAAAGCAAAGCCTGGTGCTTTTAAGAAGTCTGTTTTCATCCAGCTCTCATCTCATTCCTGTTGCCTCTTTATTCATTCAGAGAGCAGCATTCCTTTGCAGCTCCCGGCTAAGCAGTTAATTCTCTTGCTTTTTTTTTTTTTATTCCTCTGTGATCAATTGCCAGTTAACGGATTGCTTTAATTAGCTTGGACTCTTGTGCAGCTCAGGGAGGTGCTGGTGCTGAAGAAGAAATTGCCCACGAAGCCACCGACCAGTGAGCTGTTCTGATGCCAATTGGAGGGAGATGCACAATGAGGAAATGCACTAAGGACTAACCTGTTGGAGGCCTGGTTTAATACTAACAGGGATGGGAATAAGCCTCCTATTGCATTGCAGTCTGGGCTCATACAAACAGGGATGGGAATAAGCCTCCTATTGCATTGCAGTCTGGGCTCATACTAACAGGGATGGGAATAAGCCTCCTATTGCATTGCAGCCTGGGCTCATACTAACAGGGATGGGAATAAGCCTCCTATTGCATTGCAGCCTGGTTTCATACAAACAGGGATGGGAATAAGCCTCCTATTGCATTGCAGCCTGGTTTCATACAAACAGGGATGGGAATAAGCCTCCTATTGCATTGCAGCCTGGGCTCATACAAACAGGGATGGGAATAAGCCTCCTATTGCATTGCAGCCTGGTTTCGTACTACCCGGGATGGTCTTAAGCCTCCTATTGCATTGCAGCCTGGTTTCATACTAACAGGGATGGGAATAAGCCTCCTATTGCATTGCAGCCTGGTTTCATACTAACAGGGATGGGAATAAGCCTCCTATTGCATTGCAGCCTGGTTTCATACTAACAGGGATGGGAATAAGCCTCCTATTGCATTGCAGCCTGGTTTCATACTAACAGGGATGGGAATAAGCCTCCTATTGCATTGCAGCCTGGTTTCATACTAACAGGGATGGGAATAAGCCTCCTATTGCATTGCAGTCTGGTTTCATACTAACAGGGATGCGAATTGCAGTTTCACCCATTGCAGGTTTTTACTGCGAGCCTGGTTAGCAACAGTGTGTCTTAAACTCTGAGTAAAACCAGGAATGAATAAACTGCTATGCAATGAGAGTCTTTATTCCATCAAAGTGCGATACAAGTGTACAGTTGGCTTGTGAGACCCATAAGGAGTGAATAGCAGTGGTGGTTATTCTGGATGCAGCCTGTGCTGTTTGTCTCATACCTTCTATAGTCTTAGCTTAGAGTCAGTATCGTGTCTATACACATTTTAACAATACCTGTGAAATGTATGGGACCTTGCTGTATTGCTTCCTAGTCTTACAACTCTTCCTGTACTTTTTTGCAGTTATGAACAGCTATGGGTGACTGATCTGTCCTGATTCTTAGTTGCAATGTTTAGTTTCTGGCTGCCATCTCAAAATTAGCATCTTCAATCTTTCCGGTCAGGTAGCATCAAGTTGCACACAAAAGTCTAAAAATAACATTTTAAATAGTTTGTAAAGTGCCTACTGCAGCTGTAATTTGTTAAATTGAATGACCGAGACCAGAGTTAATAATAAGCAGTTGTTTGTAACAAACTTCACAGGAATGATATTGTGACTCTGGAGATGGCTAACCCGAGTGTCGTTCTGCGCCACTGGCTGGCAGTGTTTCAGTGATGGGTTACTTCATCTTGACTCCTGTGTGCTTCAGTTTGCAGCCATATTTACAGCCGTGCTCCCGCTAGTCCTTGATTTTCTGTTTTCTTAAATCAAAAGGATTGCTCAGGTCACCCTGCTTGAGGCATGTCAAGTAAAATTGTTCACAATTGACAAAGAATGCTTGTGCAACACTGGGAAGGGCAGATTGTTAAGGTAAAAAAAAAAAAAATGCAAACAGGATTAAGAATAAGAATTACTTTGAAAGAAAATCTGTGATGGGGGGTATTTCTGGAAATGTTCACTTCCAGGCAGCAGCCTACTTATGAGGACACATGTGACTAATAAACTTAAAAGCATGATGTTGATGCCTGTCTAGACACAGAGACATGTGTTCCTCCTTCCTGTACAATCCCATCATTAAGCACAGTTCACTGACGTTACAGTCGGAAGATCACAATGCAATCCTGGGCTTGTATAGTGCCTTTCATGTGGAGGTGCTGATCTGATCAGACAGCTGTTGCCGGTACATCATTATTAAACAGTCTGGTTTTTATTTGTATTTTAATGAGTCAGACCGACAGATTTCTTTAGAGAGGGAGTTCCCTTATCTGAGTGTGTAATTACTAACATCCTGCTGCCCCAGACCAGAATGAAGAAACTATTCCGGTTAGTGCTGCCTGTGCAAGGGATGCAGGGGTCTCAATATTATAAGAGGGTTAGGTATTTATTAGTCATCTTTGTGAGTTTTTCAAAACATTGGAGATGGTCAGTAGCCAAAACCGTGTTTATGCTTTGAAAGTGGAGCAGTGCTTTTTTTGTTATTTAAAGGATGCTGCCTTTGAATTCATCTAAAGTGCTCAATTGTGAGAATATTGAAGAGATAAGGATGTATTTTGACATTTTATAGAGACCTGGTTGTATAACTGCATTTTTTAATACAGCGTTTCTCAATCTTGATTCTTGTACATGATTTCCTCTATTAGTATTTTGGGACAATCTGTCTGATCACTGCCCTAGGTAATCAGAACAGTCAGACAGTCTCTTTCTTTGGTCTCCAGTGTTTAACACTGTTATTATAACTAAACATACTGTCATAGCTGGAGCAGTTCTTCGGGGTTCTGCAGTTCACTTTTGTAACAGTTGGCTTCTTTGTGTTGTGTTGTGTGTGTCAGTCCAGCACTGCTTCTGAAATGAAATCAGTAAAGAATCTGCATTCTCAGCCTGCGATGAATCTCTTTCCTGGAGTGCTGTACTGGGTGGTCAGCGTTCAGCCTCCTCCCCTGGGTCTCATTCAGTTCTAATAGATCACTGTTGCCTCGATGTTGGTATAACTCCAAAGTGGTGCAGAGCCTGGAGCCCCCCTGCTGTGGAAATCCACAAATCTTCCCCCTGCCTGTGAGCACTTCTAATAAAATGAACTACCACTGCGAGAATGGACTCTCTGCTCTCCTTAATAGCCTGTAAGACTCCTGTGAAAAGAACTAGTCTGTGCTTGGGCTAGTGCTTTTATCACAGATCAAGAGGCTTTTAAAATTGTGACGTCTCTTAGTGGCTTGAGTTACACAAAGAACAGAAAGCTATTAAAAATAAATAAAAAATCCTCAACAGAAATGATGCTGGCACTGTAGAAAGTTATGTGGTTGGGGTAGCAACGGTGTGAGGCTGGGTGTTTGAAAGGTGGTAAGCATGCTGTCTGGTTTGAGTGAGACTAGGAAGATAAAGTCTGCAAGAGCTCACTCAGTCCTGGAAGCTGTACTTGTGTCTGTCACTGTTGTGAGTTCAAATAATGAACTGTGTAATTCACAGCTTTCATGCTGTCGGAAAACATGTTTAGAAAAGAACAGAAACTGCATTTTAACATCCTGGAAATGTGATGTCAGACGTGCACTGTTATTAGCTTCTCTTATTCGCTATCCAACTGCAGCGCTAAATATGTTTTCAATTGATTATCTCATTTCAATTGGTATTCCTGTCTTGCAAATCCATCAAAACATTTTGTTTACCGAGTGTGTGGCAATGGAAGTGACAGAAGATTTCAGAGATCGCATTTGACAAGGTTGAGGAGTTATAGAATGGATAGGGGAGAACTATATCTCGTTTATGGAGTCCCATCTCATGACAAGGTTGAGGTTATAGAATAGATAGGGGAGAACTGGATCTTGTTTGTGGAGTCCCATCTGGTGTCATTGTTTTGTAGAGTTAGGCCACGGCACACCAGACCTGATGCGACAAAATTAATAGAACCCATACTTTTAATCTTTCACACTCGAGGCAATACTGGAGCCATGCAAAATAAATAGGAGTGAATCCTATTTTTTTGCAATTTTTGTTCGAACAGCAACGAGGGAATTGAGCAATCAGAGAACAGCTTCAATGCACGGTGTCAAACTTGGTTTCAGGAGTATCCAGAATGACGGAGGAAAAAATAATGTATTATATAAAACTTGATTTAGCTGAGAAGATGCCGTGAATGAATCATTCTGAAATATAAATCCTGTGTGAAACAAAACATGTATTGTATTACCATAATGTGATTTCCCAGTTTTAAAAAGTACAATAGTGTGCTGTCTTTGTGACGTGCCCATTTATAAGAACACCCTATAAGTTGTTTGATGCCTAATTGTCTTGTTTTTCAGCTTGTTAGTCAGCACTTGTACTCTGGGAGTGCAGACCGAACAGTCAAGTGCTGGCTGCTGGATTCAGGAAAGTGTGTTCGGACCTTCAAGTCTCACAAGCGCACCGTCAGTGCAATCAGATACCACAGAGGAATATGTAAGTGCGTCTGGGTAAGGCCATTGTAGACCATTGGATTGGCTACAAATATAACCTGGAGGACTTTTAACCAATAATAATGTTGTTCATGAAATTCAAATCCTTGGCACAAACATCCTTGCTAGTTCATGTTTATTAACACATTAAATTGGGCCCAAGAGTTAATGCTGTTGTTTCCAGTTTAATCCCTGCTGCTAAATAAAAAGCATGCAGCCTCCCAGTTGCTCCAGTGGAAAACAGCACAGTTGAATAGGTAACTGGCTTCCACAGTGGCGTGCTCTAGCTGTTTCTTTTAGGGTCCTGTGTTACAGTTCATTAGCCATGGTTGCTTAGCGATGTTGAACTTGCCTGAGGTTGTACTCACAGCTTTCATTCCCTAAGCACATTCCCTTCCTTAACATGCTGAAGTAATAAAGGTAGGTTTTGAATGGGAGCTGGCGACTCTGCAAGAAGCAAGGGGTGCGTGCTGAGAAGCGCAGCCTTGAAAACTGGGTGTTAAAGTTGAACTCCAGTGTTAAATGTAACCTTATGGCGTAGTTCGGGGAGCACAGTAAAAGGCACTTGCCTGCTTTTCTCTCTCTCTCTTTCTCAGCCAGTTAACCCGAAATCATGCTGTCCTGTCCTTACTGATGATATTCGGCTGGGGGAGGGGAAGCGGACGCATTTTGGGTATATCCTCTTTCGGGCGGGGGATGACTCGGCAGCTGCCCCCCCCAGCTGCTCCCAATAACTGGCACTGTGCTCTCGCCGGTTTCTGGGCGGGGTTTGTGCAGCACCGGGGATCCCCTCTGGCTGTACCATCTGTCAATCCCTCTTTCTTCCCTATTTAAGTTGTGGACTATTTCCTGCTCTTGTCTTTCGTTTTGTGATGGTTTTCATACGATGCAGGAACCTCCGCCTCGGATTCACCTCAAAATATCTTCATTTTTCCGATGAACCAACTACTTAATACAGACCTCTACCCAGCACCCAGACTGGCTCCCTGGCACTACGGATATCAAAACACCCCTGCCAGCAAGCCAGTCTCCGGAGCAGCTATTTTATAAGTATCGACCACTCGTCAAACTTAAAAAAAAAAATATCGACTTCCCAGCTGGAAGTGAGCATATGGTGAGGTATAACAAACATACCTTTATATGAGCTTTCACGTTGTCTCTTCTCCCAAGCGCAATTCAGCAAATTTGCTCACACAAGACAAGCGGCAGTTCTCTCCACAGCAGCAGCGCAGCAACCAGGAGACGTACCCGAACTCATCCCTATGCTTCATAACAATATTTTGACGACATGACATGAACTCCTTCATTCACCCCATCGCGTTTTAATTGCTTAATTAATACACAGTTCTACAATATGGACAAACCGGTTGCTTTTGCATTACTTCGTTGGCATTCGCCACTCCAAACATGGCCTCCGTCTCTGGCTCAGCACTTCCGGTCTCCACAGCTAACATTCTGACCTGCAACTGGGCATCAGCCTTCTCAATGGCCACAGCTAAAGCCTGTAATGAGAAATCAAGTCCAGCCACCATATGTGGCTCCTTGCTTGCCCCAGCCCAGGCAGTCTGGGTCCCGCCCTCATCTAGCCATTCCACAGTACAACAGTTACTGCATCTGCTTCAGGCTTCAATCAGATGTCGCCATCCGACGTGACGCACTCTGTTGATTCTAGGGCAAGTAACAGAAGATAGTCAGTTCTACACACGCCCTGCGGTCAGACACAGATTCAATCCATCCTGCAGTCACAAATGCTCATTCACTCTGCACTGCCCCGCAGTCACAAATACTCATATGCTCTGCACTGCCCCGCAGTCACAGACTCGCCCTCTCTCTTTCTTTCCATCCGATTCATATGCAAAACCTTCCGTTTGCTTCCTCTAAACCCAGAATCTCCGATTAAAAAAATAACCCACAAAATATCGGGAAGCACCTAATCATTGATCTTTTCGCCCTGGTGGGCAGTTCCTCCGGTCTCAACGCCCTAATTCCCCTCGATTTAACTCTCGCTTTGTTACATTACAGCTTCCGACGCTATTAATCCGTCAAATCAGCAGGCCACGGCGCTTAGCTCTCAATAGCGGATATTTTAGATGCTCTTAATCGTCCCTTCCTCGGAATCACCCGGGTCACCGTCAGTCCGAAACCAGCCTCCCACTCGACCAATCCTGGACTACATTTGTCAGCTCATTATCAACTTCCAGGTATTTTCAATCTCTAAACGCAACTGGTTATCTCCCTTCGGGCACTTCAATTTCGCAATTTGCATTATTCCAAAGCAGAACATTCATATCATGCATTCTTACTCGCCTCAACTGTAAAAAAAAAAAAAAAAAAAATAAAATAAAATATATATATATATATATATATATATATATATATATATATATATATATATATATATATATATAAAAATCTTTCAGAAGCAAGGAAGGTTCCGCCAGAGCTTTCAACAGTCCAGCTTTTCTCCATACTCTGATCATGGCAGCCATTTCCAAAGTCAAGGCTAACGCTAATTCCCATCTAGTATGTCCGCTCATCCTCTCGGATACTACAACATTAATACATGGCAAGAGACATTGTACGAGACTGGAATCTTAACTCATAGTCAAGACAGGAGTTCCACTATTTGGAGAATGACTGGAGTTGTGATACTCAAATCTCTGAATGTGGGTTCACCTTTTCCATTCCAAGCAGACATGACAATAGCAAACCACTGACCGATCCTGTTTTAACCAACACATAGGATGTTCAGCATCTCATCTCTAGACATCAGGATGTGGTACTCCTTGCTGCAACACAGGAACACTCAATTAATGTAGTTCCGGCTGCTCATCTTCAATACAGATCACCAAGTCGCTTTAGCAAGAACATCAACTGCCGCTGCAGTTTTCTGCATCCATCCCCCCGTCCTCAAAAAAAAAAAAAAAAAAAAGTCATGTTCCTAGGTCTGTGACAGACATGCAGAACAGAACGCTAGGCTCCGGATCTGCATTTATCTGTGACTGTGGTGACAGACCGCTGCTCTCGCTGGATTGCAAGAGCTACATATGCTGAATGTGAAACAGTCATACTTGATGCAAGAAGCTTTGGCAGCGGACCAAGACACGTCTTAACGTCGGCCCGGTGAGGGAAAAATGTACAGGAGCAGTACTTGGACATGACGTTAGCTGCATTAAAGGAGCAATTGGTCCTCAAGTTCCGGAGCCTGGTTCCCAACGTGGACTCTCGTCCGTCCCCCCTTCAAGGACCTGACGTTCATCTGAACTCTCTCCAGTCTCCTCCGCTCCGCATGACAGTTCATGTCTGAGGCTTTAGCTCCTTCTACCCGGTCCGCCTACTGCACTGCCTGGTGAACATTCCTCCTATTCTGCACCCAGAACCAGATCTCTGATTCAGTCAGCAAACTAGACCACTTCCTCACATTCATTACCTACCTATGGGTCTCTTTGAACCTCCTCCCTTTATCTGTCAGATCCTACATCTCCAGTATTCAACATCAGTTCCGTCTTTCGTCCATCCCTGCTCCACAGCTCCTGTCCGCCCCGGCTATCAGCCTGACTCTCCGCAGCATGGAAAGAGCTCTCCCAGCAGCCGTGCCTTCAAGGCTACCAATATCCTCCGACATCCTTAGACTTCTAATCTTCTCGCTTGGGAACGGCTGCTTTAATCCATCGGATGACCCCAACGTGGAGGTGCTGTGTCTATGCTTTCTTCAGCTTCCTTCGTTGTTTGGAATTCTCGGTTCCTTCTCCATCCAGCATTCGAGCACTTGGCTTGCGACGCTCTGACCTATCCCAGCTTCCTAGTGATCACTTCGTCCTTATCCTGAGGTCCTTCAAGGTGGATCAACTCCATAGAGGTCACTTCATCCAGCTGTCAAAGATTCATTCCTCTCTCTGCCCCAGCTCTGCTTTAACCAGGTATCTTGCGACCAAGAGCTGTCTTCCCACAGATCCTCTATTCTCAGACCACTCGTGTTCTATTATCTCTAGACACTGGTTCTCTTCCCACCTCTCCTCCCTCCTGACAAGAGACAGATTTCCTTCCCAGTCCTATTCTCCTCATTCCGGATCAGAGCTGCCACCTCAGCTGCACGAGCAGGGGTTAATCAACGCACAATGAAATCCCTGGGATGTTGGTGGTCTTCTGCCTTAGAGACCTTTTCCTCTCCACAGCGCGGACGGCCTCCAATCCATAGCGTGTCCCTACTAACCTCCCCATGTCCTTTTAGTTTTCCAGTTCACGTTTATGTGTGCGGCGTGCGGTTCTTTCCTGTTCTGCGGGGAGTCGAGGGTCCATTTTTGGGGGCTGAATTGAGTCTCAATCCCCTGGCCGGGCCTGGCTCTGCCGCCCAGGTTCCTCGTAGGTCAGAGGGGACCCCCGGCCACACCTATTCTTTCGCAGATCATGCGCTTTAGCCTCAGAGAGGCTCTAATCTATACGCCTTTCTCTTAACCCTCTCTCATTTTCCTCCAGGTCCCACGGGCATCCAGCGGGTGCCGGCCCTCACTTCGGGGCTCATGCCTGATGGAGGTCGATTCTATGGACGAGACCTGGCTAGATCTTTTTCCTTTCCAGGTCCGGGTACCTTTCTGTCCCCCCGGGGTAGCTGGGTCTCCCTACCACCAGGCAAGCTGCCAGGACAGGTCCTCCACTGAGGGGGGTGGAGATTTCCTCTATCCATGTCGTCCCCTACTCGCCACAACCACTCAAGCAGCTAGTGGATCTTCAAGCAGTACGGGACCTGTCCTGTTTGTTCCACTTTGTCACTAACACTCTGTCGCCCAAGTCCCACATGCACTCCATTCCCCTTCCGCCTTTGCAGGAGTTCCGTGGGGAAAAAAAAAAAAAATATATATATATATATATATAATGTGGTGTGCGGGGCCCTATAATTAATATATATATATATATCATTAATTATAGGGGGGGCGCACGAACGCAAACTCTTTCACTGCCAGTTTCACTATTTCATCCCTGTACAGTATTTCATTATTGTTTTTTCCAGTATTTACAGGAAGCGGTGATGCCTGTGCCAGAGCCTTTGATACCAAATCGGGGGTCTTGAGAAGAGTGTTTAGGGGGCACACCTTCATCATTAATTGTATACAGGTGAGGGTTTTTATTACCATACAAAGGCATGAATCTTCCTTCACTAACATTCACTGTCACCCCCTTTGAGAGACGTGCACTTCTGTGGGAGAAGCACACACTGTAGGGGAATAGCTCCCTTCCTGAATAGCTCAGTAAGCACACACTGTAGGGGAATAGCTCCCTTCCTGAATAGCTCGGTAAGCACACACTGTAGGGGAATAGCTCCCTTCCTGAACAGCTCGGTAAGCACACACTGTAGGGGAATAGCTCCCTTCCTGAACAGCTCGGTAAGCACACACTGTAGGGGAATAGCTCCCTTCCTGAACAGCTCGGTAAGCACACACTGTAGGGGAATAGCTCCCTTCCTGAACAGCTCGGTAAGCACACACTGTAGGGGAATAGCTCCCTTCCTGAACAGCTCGGTAAGCACACACTGTAGGGGAATAGCTCCCTTCCTGAACAGCTCGGTAAGCACACACTGTAGGGGAATAGCTCCCTTCCTGAACAGCTCGGTAAGCACACACTGTAGGGGAATAGCTCCCTTCCTGAACAGCTCGGTAAGCACACACCGAGAATAGGGGAATAGCTCCCTTCCTGAACAGCTCGGTAAGCACACACTGTAGGGAGATATTCCCCTTCCTCACAGGCATTGTTTTGGTTATTCAGCTGATTTGTGTTTATTTATGACCTGCTGATGCTGTGTAAGTTTAGGGGCCGATCAGATAGTATTTAACTGGTTCTTGAGTACTATTGAATATTGTGTTTAGTTCTGGTCACCTCGCTATAAAAAAGATATTGCTGCTCTAGAAAGAGTGTAAAAATGAGCGACCAGAATGATTCCGGGCTTAAAAGGCATGTCATATGCAGACAGGCTAAAAGAATTGAATCTGTTCAGTCTTGAACAAAGAAGACTACGCAGCGACCTAATTTCAAGCATTGAGAATTCTAAAAGGTATTGACAATGTTGACCCAAGTGACTTTCAACCTGAAAAAAAGAAACGAGGACCAGGGGTCACAAATGGAGATTAGACAAAGGGCATTCAGAACAGAAAATAGGAGGCACTTTTTTACACAGAGAATCGTGAGGGTCTGGAATCAACTCCCCAGTAATGTTGTTGAAGCTGACACCCTGGGATCCTTCAAGAAGCTGCTTGATGAGATTCTGGGATCAATAAGCTACTAACAACCAAATGAGCAAGATGGGCCGAATGGCCTCCTCTTGTTTGTAAACTTTCTTATATTCTTATGTTCTTATGTACAGATGCACACCACTGGCACAGAGACAGACCGGATTCATTACGCTGCTATGTTTTAAACACTGTTCCCATTAAATGCTGTTGGGTTATTTTTTCCCCTGAGGCTTATTTCCTCTTCTGTCTCTCTGGGGAAGATTTCCATGGAAACGAGGTTAGAGCAAACGAAAAAAAGGCAAATAAACATAGAAATCCATGCATTTGAACGCAGTGTTCTAAAATGTAAATGTTTTTACCGACATTCATTTAAAATTCAGTTCTATAGTAAAAGATGGAAATATTTTAAATTATTCAGATCAAAATTAGTCCACTGGACTCCCTCTTTCAACAGTGAAGTGGCTCTCCTGCAAGTTTCTTTTAGGAACCATCGAGAGAATCAAACAGTAGAAACAGCATTAATCACAGATTAATGCTGTCAGCACTAAGTAGAGTAACATTATAGAAATATAACCTCAGGATTACTGATTCAACCCTGATTTAACGAGTCCTGGACTGCCTTCCCTGAATTAGCACCAGGGATTGCAATGTAATAGATTACTAATGCAATAGATTCTGTGGTGGGTTTACAGACCCTGATTTAACAAGTACTGGACCACCTTCCCTGAATTAGCGCCAGGGATTGCAATGTAATAGATTACTAATGCAATAGATTCTGTGGTGGGTTCACAGACCCTGATTTAACGAGTACTGGACCACCTTCCCTGAATTAGCACCAGGGATTGCAAGATCAGTGTTAATCAGGGGCTGTGAAACCTTAGGTTAGTGTTTTATATTGAAAGTTGATTTGAATGTGACTGTTGCTCTTTTCAGTGGAGTTACTGTATCTTTGATAAGACCTGTGTACTCAGGGGTTTGTTTGTAAACAGAACGGTGCTGGATCTCATGATTAAGGAAGAGGGATAGCTTTTTTTCTTCCTAGGTCTAATGTATTGACTATGGTTTACAGTAGCTTCCACATATGCTTCAAGTTCTCATCTCCTTGTGGGTTTCATGTCTTATTGTTGGTGTCAGTAGCTGCATGCCCACCTTTGCCTGCCACGTTTTAACATAATCCTCAGGTTTGAATAATACCAGTGGCAGTTCTACCAGCAGGAGTGGCGACACCGGTAAGAATGGTAGTATTTGGGCATTTTGCCAAAATGCTGTCGTAGGCATCACATCCTAAAACATTGTTACAGTACACTTTTGTCATTCGTTTCATGGAACGGGAAGACTTTTTTAAAATTGTGTGTTAAGTTTATAAAGTATATTTTCTTGCCTAAAAGGTACCAGATCTTGGATCAATGATTCCAATCCAGTTTACTGTTCTCATGTTCCAGATTCACAAGCAGCTGCTCTACACCGGCTCCCACGATGGTACTTTACGAGTTTGGGATGTGCGGAGCGTTTTAGAGCAGGACAAGGAAACCCCAAAAAAGGATTCCCAGAAAGGCAGTCTAACTCGGTTGTGCAACAACAAGGTGGGCTGCATGTGGGGCTCCCAGCCCCAGAGGACAGAGCGGAGCTCACAGGCTGAGAGAGAACTCAGAGAACAAGAGGGTATCGAGCTTGTCTAACAGCAGCCCTGAGGACAGAGCGGAGCTCCCAGGCTGAGAGAGAACGAGAATGAGAGAGCATCGAGGACAGAGCAGAGCTCCCAGGCTGAGAGAGAATGAGAATGAGAGAGCATCGAGGACAGAGCAGAGCTCGCAGGCCGAGAGAGAACAAGAATGAGAGAGCATCGAGGACAGAGCAGAGCTCCCAGGCTGAGAGAGAACAAGAATGAGAGAGCATCGAGGACAGAGCAGAGCTCTCAGGCTGAGAGAGAACGAGAATGAGAGAGCATCGAGGATAGAGCAGAGCTCCCAGGCTGAGAGAGAACAAGAATGAGAGAGCATCGAGGACAGAGCAGAGCTCGCAGGCTGAGAGAGATCGAGAATGAAAGAGCATCGAGGACAGAGCAGAGCTCGCAGGCTGAGAGAGAACCAGAATGAGGACATGTCTCTGTGGAAGACTTTAATAAAATTTATTGTACTAAATAATTATTATATAAAGTTTTATTTTCAATATAACATTCTGTACAGTGTTTTTTTGTTTGTGGGGCTAATTAAAATTTTTAGAACCCTGAAATCCTTTTTTTTTTTTTTTTGTTCCGGGTGGAAGAACATTCACTTCAGCCAAATCTGAAGAAGGGTCTGACCACATACAGGAAGTAAATACATTTGATTTTCAGAGTTGTTTCTGTGTGTGTGTGTGTGTGTGATAAGAGTGGTTACTTTATTTTTAAACCCAGGTGATGCTTGTGAGAGAGGAATATATTCAAGTATTTTTGTTCAAGTGCATTGGTTTAGAAACAACATGCTTACTATAGAAGGTGAGAGCACCAAACTCAAAACAATACAATTCTCAAGTGTTTGTTTTTCTTTTCTAATGATAGCCAAAGCTGTTCTTTTAGCATGCCCTAGTGCTTCTGCCCAGCAGTGTGCTCACCAAAGTAATCCATACAACAGTTAAGGAGAGCCGAAGTTCAGTGAGTGTCCTCTGATCCTACAACTAAGCCAATTCACAGCACCCAGGAGCTCCAGAGTGAATGCTGCCACGCTCCTGGCCCCTAACACTGAGCCCTGCAGGTGTGTGCTTTGAGCTCCTGGGCTCCTGGCCAGTAGGGTCCTCCTCTGTAGTGTGGTAAGTAGAAACAGTCCCATCGATGTGTGACTCCCTGCAGAATCCCCTTTGAATATTGACAGCTTTGCTCTGTGCTTCTATTGGGTTTATTTGATCCCTGAGATAAACATTGTTAAAGGCAGAAAATGCCTAGATGCTTACATTTAGCAAAGTAATGGATTTCATTGCCGATTGACATCCATTCCATTAGACTGTTTGTAGCACGTGACCCGGAAGAAGTACTGATTAGCAGATCTGATAGGACCAGCATTCTAACCATACTGAAAAAAGAAAGTGGGCTTAATATACAGTACATGTTGAAGTAATTTCATTTTAAACCAGCAGTGTTTCTCAGTGTTAACATTTTTCTTCAATTCATTGATATAATCATTCATCTTCAAATATATAATAATCCAATTGTCCTTTAAAAGTTAAACATTGGAGATTTTTATATATAAACAAAAATTAGTTATCCCTTATATAAGGCTGTGTTAATCAAAACACAATAGGGAATAACTTAACGTGTGACTACAAGGCTAAATGAATCTAGTTCTGAACTGTCACATTTGGCTGACAATTTGTCATCAATTTGAATCAACTCGCAACAGCTCAGCAGCAGTAGAAAATCAACTGCATTAAGCAAAACTCTACCAGCCTGTGCCCTCCAGCATTGCATTGCAGACAGACATCAGGACCAGCTCAGCCACACAATTATACAGTGATAAACAGTAGCAAATGTCAGCTAATCTATGGGGTAGTGTCTGGTGCATTCCTCAGCTAAGAGGGTAGGACTCCCTGGTTTGTTTGCAATCCGTGGTTGAAATGCCTCTTGGCCACACCCTCCTCATGGGTAACCCATGGTAACTGATGCACTTGAACAGCATTCCTCAGTCACTGAAAGCCTTCACTGGAGTTCAAAGCATGTGCGCTGCAGCCATTACCTGGGTGAAAAACAAAGAAGAAATCAGAAGCAGGCTGCAGAAGTCAAAATGTATTGGGTGAGAAACGGACTGGTGTCCTTCTAATAAATATAAATCTTCAAGATCTACGGGTACTTCCATACTGTGTGCACTGACTGATAAGACCTGCTGTTACGCACTTTGCTGTACCTTTTCTTTACAAAGCTTATGTAACGGGCAGTGTTGTGTGATACACTGCCATTACAGATTCTGGCCTGTCCCTGGTCGGTGAGATGAGGTTAAAAGCTCTATAGCAATGAATGCAGATGAGCCTCTTGCATTGTGGTTAAGATGTTTACTTGCGGTGCCCGGGGTCGCTGGATCACACCTCTACCCTGTTACCCTTGGTTATGTTTAAGTGTGCTTTTACTTTTGGGGAAACTTGTGAGGGGTGTCTTGGATACAGAAGAATATGTAACCCAAGCGCTTACTAATGTCCCTCTGTCAAAGAGGAATGTTACAAAGACTCTAATCCACCTTAAACCTGGTTTTCCAGACTCTCCCTCAAACTCACTGTTACTGTCATCAAACACATTTACTGCACCATGCCTACACCTGTAAGCAGTGTGTGAGTATAAGACACATCGCTATCCTCTGTGGCCATTAATTTAGAATTGGAATTTTAAATCTGTTTATACAAACTCTATAGTATGAGAAATTGCCTTGCCAAGACTGCATTGTAAAGCATAGTATAGATAGAAAACCTGGTACAATTATAGAAGCAGGGACTGAAGGGGCTGTAGGAGCCAAGCTGCTTTTTAAATTGCTCCAGGTCTGTATAACTTAATGCAAATTTGATTGGATGCGACATGTTACAGTATTTTTATTCTTCTTTCACATCTCGGCTTCCAGCTGGTGACAACACTTGAAGAAATATCACTGGTTATGAGAGGAGCCCTGCCTCGCTGATCAGGCACCCTGAGGCTGGAACTCACAGGATTCACAAAGCTATTTCATAATAGTTTAGACACACTATCATGAGTGTTTATAGGGACCCTGAATACAGTGAAGCTTTAACAGTGCAATAAGCCGTCACATTTTAGAGAGCCATGCGCTCAGGCTTTCGGTACATGATTGTTTTAAGACTGGAGAACTCAGTAAAAGAATATCTGGCAGAAATAAAAGAAATACAGCACTGGCATCTCTAGTGCATTTGGAGATGTGAGCTGCCCAGTGCTGATACTCTGCACCACACTGCTCCAGTCTGTTAGAACCTGGCTACCCGACTCGATTAAACATCATCCTGAACTCGAATGTTCAAACTCGAATTAAACAAAATATGTTACCTACAGTACTAGGGAGCTTTATCCTTTACATACTGCAGATGGAACCAGTTATAACATGATGCATTAATCAGTTTTACAGAAACATGGCCGGAGTTTCCAATAGATGGTGTTGAAAGG